>NW_026067943.1:4965595-5161550 GCF_014885135.2 Alexandromys fortis
ATATATCTCCACCTCCCTCCTTTCCTCTTCCCTTCCCTTCTACCCTCTCCCGAGCTCCCCCAGGCTCCTAATTTACTCAGGTTAACTCTATTTTTCATTTACTTTCTATGGGGACAGAGGACATGTTCCAAATGGTGGGGTTGTCTCGGAGCTAAATTTTTGTCAGTTAAGGTTCCATCACTCTGTCATGTCGAAGAGACGACTCCCTCACCATCCATAAAAGTCAGAGGTGGCTCCCTTGCCATACATAAGAGGAATGTATAGATCCCCATGTTTCCTCATTATATATAAATATGTATGCATGTATGAAATGCCATGATGAAACCTATTGCCATACATAATTAATGTATGCTAATAAAACCTTTTCAAAATTGATGCTTCTGTAATATCTCCCCATACAGTCTCTAAGAGGGGATATACTACAAGAACCCCAATTATTACCCGAAACTTTGGATAGCACTAAACCCTATTTATAAAGTATTTTTTTTTCTGTACATACCTCCAGCAAAGCCTAGTTTATAAATTAATATAAAGATAGTATCACAAAAAGAGCCTAACAATGATGAATAATAAAATAGAAAATTATATACAGTGACAATAGTTACATGAACGGAGTATCTCTCTCCCTCCTTCCTTAGTCCCTCCCTTTCTGTCTTTCTATTCTTTCTTTGACGTAGGGCCTCATGTAACACAGGCTAACCTCAAACTAATTTGTAGCTGACAACAATCTCAAACTTTCAATCCTCCTGCATCAGCCTCCCAAATGCTGGGTTTAAGGGGGTGCATCACCATACATGGCCCTTATAACACTTGTACCATTTTACTCAATGGAAGCACCTCTTTTTAAAATAATTTACTTTTATTTTATGTGCATTGGTGTTTTGTCTGCATGTATATCTGTGTGAAGGCGTCAGATCTTGGAGTTACAGACAGTTCCTAGCTGCCATGTAGGTGCTGGGAATTGAGCCCCAGTCCTCTGGAAGAGCAACCAGTGCTCTTAACTGTTGAGCCATCTCTCCAGCCCTCAATGGATGCACTTGACAGCTTTCCTGTGATCGTGTACAACATTCAGGCTGATAACTGAGATGACTACCAAGTGACACACGGGCAGGTAGCATTCGCAGTATGGATATGATAGACAAAGAGGTGACTCACGTCTGGGGTGGGACAGGGTGGAACAGGGAGATTTAAAAGTACAACTTAAAACTGAATAATTACTTAACTTCTGGAACTTTCTGTTTCTAGAAAATGACTTCCTATGTAACTCACATTGGCCCCTTGGACTCTATATTCTTCTTCCTAAGTTCCTGTGTGCTGAGATTACAGGTGTCACCTCCACACCTGGCCGCATTTAGTATTTGGGGGCCACAGTTGTCACGACAGGTGTCTGAGAGTCAAACCATGGGTAAATCAGATCACTGTGTCAGCTAAGGTTTGTACAAAGAGGCACCATCCCTGACCGGGGTTCTGCCTGCTTATGGCCATGAAGTATCAAGGGTATTTTTATGTTATATAGCCTTGTTGCTACAGTATTAGAAATGTTCCTTTTCATTATCCTGGGTTTTTTTTTATTCTTTTAAACCAAAGATTTGCTTTTAAATTATGAATATATATTATCTCCTTTCTTGGTCTTGGAATTCTCTAGCTAGGTTGAGCCTTATATGTTTACAATTTTTTTTGATTCCAATATCTGCCCCCACTATTTTGACAGTTGGCTCTGATAACCTCCCTCTGGCATTGATTTCAACTAGAGGTTTCTAGTTCAAAACTATTTAAGTAGTCTGGCTAACCAAGTTGAATATAGGGATTAGAAAAGCCACTGAAGAAAAATCCCAAGCATTCTAATGCAGTGCAAAATTTAATTTAGTTAAATCATTTATAAACAACAAAAAAGTGTATTACTGCCCCTAATCAACACGCTATAGACTACTATGACCTGTTTCCCAGATTAGCAGCCACGGAAGGGGGCTTGGACACCAGCCAACCCAGCAGATCATTCTACGGTGCAGAGCCCAGATAGTGAGCTCCCTAGGAGATCACACACATGGGGTGGGTACGATAGTCACGAGAGCTGGAATGCACCATCGGATCTCAATAGCCTCTTTTACCATGGAATCGCGGAATTCCTTCTCCTTTCTCTCCAAGTCTCTCTGTGAACCCGGAGTGTTTTCTTGACTCCATTCTTTGGTGACCACAGTTATTCTAACTTTGTTGCCGTTTCAACCTCAAGTGGGTTTCTGGCATTCTTAGTTCCTAATTCAGTTGTGCAAGCCCTCAGCATAATTTAACCCACACGAGTTAGTGGGGGTGAGAAACTATATAGACACTTTCATCAATATCAGCTTTTTTTCTAATAGCCTGCTAAGACTTTTTTTATGAGCTCCAATGGCATGTACTAGACCGATTATCAGAACGTGTGCATGTTCCTTTCAGAAGGAACTTTGTAACACATTTCTTCTGTGATGGCCTGTGGCCTGTGGTGGGCTGAAGTGCCTTCTGATCAAAAGTAAGTGCAGTAGAATCAAAAACCCGTTGCCATTGTTCTTGAGGTCTCAGTAGTCCTCCTTGTCCGCTATGTTCAGCGAGACCAGTTTTGACCCAGGCTTTTTCAGACCCAGGCCAGCTGGCCTTGGTGAGTTCCCAATCCCCATTGTCTCAGTGTATGGGTGCACCCCTCCCAGTCCTAAGTTCCTTGCTTGTGCTCTCTCTCCTTCTGCTCCTGATTTGGACCTTGAGATTTCAGTCCGGTGCTCCAATGTGGTTCTCTGTCTCT
Source organism: Alexandromys fortis (assembly GCF_014885135.2). NCBI lineage: Eukaryota > Metazoa > Chordata > Mammalia > Rodentia > Cricetidae > Alexandromys > Alexandromys fortis. Next base: position 4,968,369 of record NW_026067943.1, read on the forward strand.
GTCTCCTTTCATCGCCTGATGAAGTTTAATATTCAGGAGAAATATTCAGGATTTTGATTCTACTGGACCTAGTGGTTACGTGGGAGCCTAGGCAGTTTCGTGGATGCTCACCTTACTAGACCTGGATGGAGGTGGGTGGTCCTTGGACTTCCCACAGGGCAGAGAACCCTGATTGCTTTTTGGGCTGATGAGGGAGGGGGACTTGATTGGGGGAGGGGGAGGGAAAGGGGAGGCGGCGGTGGGGAAGAGACAGAAATCTTTAATAAATAAATAAATAAATAAATAAATAAATAAATAAATTAAAAAAAAAAGTAAGTGCAATCAGATACACTTCCCATGAAATAGGCTCCATCTGAATAAATCGATTCATTAATGGAGAAAGAGAGAAATATCCAGCTATATAGAGAGTGACCATGGGAAGGCATGGGGTGAGCGCTCAACTTAAACGAACCTTAGAATTTCTCAAGGAAGACCAGGGTGGTGCCGAGGAGAGGGAGCAGGGGCCCTGATTTGCTTTTGCAAATATTTTCCTTTCCTATCTCTACTCTTTGTCAATCTCTCTGGAGTCACGGGGCTGACAAGAAATGGACAGTTTCTCTGAGCAAATCATTTTTGCCTAGAAATCCGGCAGGACGGGTATGGCTTGACTTCGCTGCAAGTGATAATCTAGCAATGTCGTTATACAAGTTCCATGGGACCTGAGGGAGCGCAAAGTTACCTCCTGTGTGGTCTTGATATCTTCCCAGGAAAGCGATAAAGAACCCTGGTGTCCTGGAGAGGACGAGGGGTGAGGGGGGGCAATGTTTCCTTTGAACTCTAGCATGACACAGAAGGCTAGAATTCTCCACAGCTCACCATTTGGGTTAACCTATTCAGAGAAACCCAAATCTTGCCTTGACCTGACTTCTAGCTTCAGTCTCTAGCCACATCGCCAAAGATACCTTAGACTACAAAGATCTGAATTGCAGCAATGTCTCCCTGGCTTCTTATGAAATCTCTTCAGCTGGCTTCTTAACGAATGCTCTTATGCTTTAAGTAAGCAAACCCCACTCTGCTTCTTTTATCTACCTGAAGTGGGTAGCCTACTCCAGGAATGACCATGTCCCCATCCTGGACTTGCCAGGTGCTGACAGCTGTCACTCAGACATGTCAGTATCATACTGTTTCCCTGAAATTAGGCAGTCTCATTGAGAAATCCTTGAGCATCTTCATATGCCAACCTCCCACCCACCCCAGCATCGCCACCACAGATACTAACCCCCTGGCATCCTCCTCTTGGGCACCAGCACTCAGGCTGAGACCTGCTTCCTGACAAAGGTGTTTCCTTCCTATCTGGCACATCCCAGGCAGAAATCACGTTTCATAATGTCTCTCTCCTTTTGTTCTCGGATGGCTCCTTGCAGTTCGTGTCCCTGTTAGCACACCTGGGCCAGAGCTGGCTCCCAGAACAAGGGAAGAGACTTGCCAGCAAACTTGCCTAGGATGTCTCTGCAGGAGCAATCTTGGGACTGGGGCCTGTTTAGAAATACCAGAGATAATGTTGGAAAAGAAATGCCAACGCCTCCTATCCGAACAAGCCAGAAAACCACATCGATCCTTATGAAGATGCCAGGCGTAAGGGGGTGGCAGGTGCCCCTTCTTGGTGAGGGTATTTTGTTCTGTGTCTGTTGTCTTGGCTGAAGCAGGCTATCTCTGACCTTCTTAGGACATCCACTGCATAGCTGGGGTCCAGCCACCAGAGGCACGTGGAAAGGCCCTCGAATGCCTGCCGCATGAGAAGCCCCTCCCTCCACTCTATCTTTTCAATCGCTAAGAATGTTGATTCATTAAAGTCCAAACTTTTGCTGGCACCATCTGGGCCTCCCATGCCCTGCCTTGGTCTCTCATGGTCACCTCCATAAAAGCTCTGGGTGAGTCAGCAGTCTGAGAGAAAAGGAAAGAGGTGTGTTTCTGGCTCTCGCACACATGACTCCGAGCGAGCGAGGGCTGCAAACAAAGGCTTCGAGCTGAAACCCAAGGGTGTGGGAAGTTTTACAGTGAGGAGCAGGCAAGGTTGAAGCGGCGTGTTCAGCAGGTCGGGCATGTGTGCTTGCTTTCCATTTAATAATTAGGAAGGAATTAAGTCCCCACTGAAGTGCGGGCCAGCTTCTGATGGTTCTTGTGGAAAATGCCACCGAGACAACGCCAGGCGTCAAAGCGCTGGTCCTAGCCAGAGGTCAGATCTCTTTCTTCCCTGTAGCAAAGTCTCATTTTTGGTCCTTAGTCTGTATCTGCCCAAGACTATGTTAGCCTTCTCACACCTCACGGAATGCTGCTAGGTGAGAGATGAAGACTCCATCCCAGACCTCGCGTCTCCCATGTCCCCTCATAGACCAGGAGATACTTTGCAAGAATCTTGGATTGTTACCCTCGATGTGAAGCTTAAATATCCAGAGAAACATTATGAAATCTGATTTCTATCTTCCTGGCATAGGGGACAGCATGGTATTCAGTTGTAAAAGCACACACACACAACACTGGGGGAGGACAGGTCTCAGCCTGTTTCTGCATCTTAAGAACCCCTGTTACATCCCAGGGGACAGAGAGACGTGCTAAGCAGGCCTGCCCCGGTATAAATCCCAACTCGGTCAATGATTAAGTATGAGCCCATGGACAAGCTACTTGAGCTCCTCTTGAGCAGACCCCACTCCTGTTCAATGGGAATGACTGCAACCCCTGCTTCGCGGGGCCATTGTAAGGATTAAATTATATTTGTAAAATGTTTCGAGAAAAGTACATCATAAAGTGTGTGTTGCGGGGCTGAGGAGAGAGGTCAGTGGGTAGAGCGCTGGCTGTGTGAGCTCCAGGGCCTGAGTTCGGATCCCCAGTACTCTTGTGAAAAGCCAGGCATGGCGTGGTTTTCTGTGAGCCCAATACTGAGAAACAGAGACAGGCAGATCCTGGGAGCTTGCTACCCAGACCATCTAACCTGAGCTCCAGGCTCAGTGAAAGACCCTGTCTCAAGAAATACGGTAGAGACATGATGGAGGAAAACACCCTATGCTGACCTCTTGCCTCCACATTGTCTGTGTGGATACAGGCACCCCCACCCCACAACCATTGTTGAGTAAGCTGAAGTGTACTGCGATGTATCAGTGTGTGACAGTTGCTGTAACAAAACGCTACAGGCTCAAACAGCAGCAGTGTGAGAGGAAGAAAAGGGAAAGATGCGGTCTACCCAAGGATTCCTTTTGATGCCTCTTCTCTATCCACCACAAGGCTTTTTCCATCTGTGTCCGTGTCCAAAGTTTCTCTTTATGTAAGGATACCAGAAATACTGGATTCAAGTTGGCCCTAATGGCCTCATTTTATTTTTTTTAAGATTTATTTCCATCTTTCTCTACATATAGAGGTCTGTGAGTATATGCCCTGTGTATGCGTGTGTGTGCGTGTGTGCTCACACGCATGCAGCCATTTAACCCAATTTAATCATTCTCATAAAAACTGTCAAACCCATCACATTCTGAGTGCCGTGGGTTAGGACAGCAGCCCACGAATTTGCTTGTTCCGCCAGGGGCGGTCACGTGACACATAGCTGCTCAGGCACGTGGGAAGGAGCGCCTTGCCTCCTTTGTTTCTAGCTCAGTGGCTTTTTTTATCTCACACCCACTTAACCCTCACACACTGTGTCATCTCCCAAGGACTCCATAAGCAAGCCCGTTTCTTTTTCTTTCCTCTTTGTTGTATAAAATTTATATAAAAGCCAGCATTTTAATCCTTTTCAAATGTGCATTTCTGTGGCAGTAATTGTCCTCACCAGCCGGCTCTAGAGCCTCCTTACTGCCCCAGCTGAGATTCTGTGTTCATTAAACACCGGCCATAAAAAGGAATGCACTTCTGACGCATGCTGCACCGCGGGTGAACCTGGAGAACAGGTGGTAATGTCACCAGAGGGCAGGTACTGGCCGGCTCCGATCACACGAGGCTCCTAGAATCGTCAAGTCAGGTTTCTAGAGACACACTGGGCTGAGGACCGGGGCTAGGAAAGAGAGGAAGTTACGATTTCATCGGGACGGAGTTTCGGTTTTGTAACGTGTTAACCAGAAGTGCAGAATAATAGGAAGATGAAGTTTCTTGCAGGAGGTTTCTTCCCCTTGCTTGCTGCAGGCATCCTGGCAGAGCTCTGACAGGCCAAAGACACTCACTGGATTGGAAGCAGAGACTCCATCTGTCCGGACCTCAGCCTTCGCTTGTAGAACATCCTCTGCTTGGTCTCTGTACCGGCATCTGTTGCCCACCATCCGTGAGCCATCCCTCCTTTCCTACGTGTGTCACTGTCTCTCACACGTGCTGTTCAAATTTGCTCTCGGGCAACTGCCATGCTAAAACATAGAACCAGCAGACAGAAGCCCTACTCTAGGGGTGGGTATGTTGTGCACCCCCCCTCCTTGGAGAATCTTTGAAATCTTAGCCACAGGGTGGGGCGGAGGGGAGGGCAGACCTGGGGAAAGTGACTCCAGAATAATACAGGGCTGCAAAGTCCCTGCCCTAAAGACACAATTCTGCCTCTTCCTTATTTCTCCACTTCCAAGCCAGGTCCACAGATGAGTCTGTAGTCTGAGCATCCTTGACCGAACCTCCCTGACGGTGGCCTCGGTCTCTGTGGTAGAATAGCAGGAGCAGGAGAGAGCTCTTGCGATGTTCTGATGCTTGGCCTCATGTCAGAGTTCAAGTGACAAAGTCCATACTTTTATAGTTTATAGTCCCTATTTACAGATATGCTGAGCTCAAAACGGCTGTTCCTTCATGTGCCAACTCTGAAACCATTTACACACACACACACACACACACACACCTATTTTACTGAAAGTGAGTTAGCAAAACCTTCCCTTTAAAACAACCCCTTGCATTGCTAATATGAAATCCTAGAGGGGAACCTTTGGAAGTCAGTTCTCCACCAGAAAGCATTTCCATCAATGGCGCATAGATCTTTCAATATTGCCAGAGTTCAAGCCCTGGGGTTAGCTCCCGGCTGGCATTAGAGCTGAGGAGATTTAGTAGCCGCTCTGGATACGGGAATATAAACATGCCATCTCCACATAAGCCTTTTTAATGATAGCTCAGCTATTGTTTTGGAGCGAGACACTCAGAGCCGAGTGTCAGTCTTCACCCGAATGAATGGCTTTCTGTTCTCCCGCACCTTGAATTATGTGAAGAAAAGATCAGATCTCTTTAATACGTTGTTTTTAATTGCACTTGGCCTAAGGGATCCGCCAACCCCCATCTTTCTCCTTATTGCTCTTTTCTTGAAGTGGCAAGCCAAGGAAAGCAAGACTCTTTCCTCTCGCGTACTTAAAGCCGCCCCAGCTGAAGCACTGACATGTAGCAGGAGAAAGTTGAAAATGTGAATGTGTTGTCCTAGGAAAAACAACACAGAGAAATCGCAGACTACAATCAGCAAGTAAGAGCGATGCAAACAACTAATAAAACAATGGCCTATCCGGCTGCACCAGCTCTCTGGGTGATAGACACCGGAGCTCCTGCAAACCACAAGCCCAACCTTATAGCAGGCAGAGCAGAACCAGCACTCCCAAGGAGCCCTGCGGAGCGTTCTGTTTTCTTCTCTATTCTTAGGCATCCTTTTGTCCTTTGTCATTGTAATAGTGATTCACAGTTGGCTGAGTAAGTCACCTTGAGCCTTGCAACTTTCTTTTTAAACGGTAAAGTGCACTGCACATCTTGAATACTAGTGAACTCGCCATGGCAAATCCCAGAGCCATACACCTAAATAAGATTCATTTTTGGGTTTTTGAAACAAGGTCTTGCTATTGTGCAGGCTGGTCTGGAATGAAAGCAACTCTCCTGCCTCTGCCTCCCAAATTGTTGGGATTACAAGCATGTGTCACCATGCCAACTTCAACCTTAGGGAGATTTATAAACAAATGTCCTTCTATTCCTTTGAAACTTTTTATTTGTGTGTGTGTGTGGGAGATACACTTGCTGTGGTGTCCATGAAGAAGTCAGAGGACAGCTTTATAAAACTGGTTCTCTCCTACTTTATGTGGGTTCTGGGGATCAAACTTGGGTCATCAAGCTGTCGAAGCAAGTACTTTTGCCCAGGGAGCCATCTTGCTGGCCCATTATTTTTTTGGGTTTTGTTGTTGTTTCTTTTAAACATACTAAAATAAGTAATATATTCATTTTTCCTGGGGGCTAAAACCTTAGCCTCTATTTCAAGTCCCCCTTAACCTGAATTTCGGTGCAGTTGGGGAGACTGAGCATAACCTGAACATGAGAGGCAGGGAGGGGAAGGAGGTTTTTCTAGGATTCCCTTAAACCTCAATTAATACTTCGGCTTCGGCCAGATCTGTCGTTTTTAAGCACGATGCCCAGAGAAGAAGGAAGAAGCATCTTTGCAGGTCAGGTGCCAGGGTGTTTGCGTCTGCAGCACATTTGATTACTGTTGCCATCATCACCCTGAAAAGTCCTTATTAAGCCAGTGTGTCTCCGCGGTGCTGTGGTAAGCAGTGTGAAGGGAGAAGTACACGGAGGCAATTCCCATTTTGGTGGGCACGAGAGGAAGCTGATGCAGAGGCAACCCGAGAGATGCAGGCGTGCTCCAGGGAGAGGGCATTAGGAGTTGAAGAAGAAGGGGGAGGGGTGCGGGAGAGTCCTTCAGTGGTACAGTGGGCACTTAGCCTAGCGAGGGCTCAGTTACTAGCACCAAAAAGAAAAGAAATTGGGGGTGTTTCTTGTTTGTTTTCAGAAATGAATTCCTTTACAAAGAGAAGAATCGGCTGGGCCAGGTGGCCGCGCCTTTATTCCCAGCACTCAGGAGGCAGAAGAAAGAAGATCTCTGTGAGTTCAGCCCCCAGCCTGGTCTACATAGGGAATTCCTGGCTAGCCAGTGCTACATAGTGAAGCCCTGCCTAAAACAGTAACAAAAACCTAAAAACAAGAAAAGCAACCGTGGAACTCTAAAGCAGAGTAGGCCCAGGCTAACCCTCTGACTTTATAGTTCAGAAGAGTGACAATGGGCAGACAAAGACTATAGCAACTACGGAAAACTGGACATACCCGGGGTACAGACTGGCTCTCCTAGTTCTGAACACAATGTTCCACCCACCACTCTGTTTTGCCTTCGTGCTTTCTAAACACAGTCAGAGTTGTATATAGATGCTCTCTCAGCCAAGATCCAAACTCTTCTTAAAGTTAGCAACTGAAAGATTTGTTTAAAGTGGGGGGTGGTGGTGGCAGGGGTGGCGGGCACATGCCTTTAATTCCAGGCAGAGGCAGGTAGATCTCTGAGTTAGAGGCCAACCTGGTCTACAGAGTGAGTTCCAGCACAGCCAAGGCCACATACAGAAACCCTATCTTGAAAAATAAAAACAAAAACAAACAAAAAAATGTTAAGAAGACAAAAGTTAAAAACAAGAGACAAGGGAAAAATAAGACCGAGAGAAAGATAAACCGAAGATGAGGGAGGGAGGGCAGGCTGCCCTCCTCCAGGGAGAAGTCGCCACATCTGCAGAGATCAGGGAACTGGGCACGGGGGCCAGCAGGCCTGCAGAATGGCTCTGGCTGTGGGACCACAGGCTGGTCACATCAGCCCTCCAGGCCGGCTTCCTCTGCGGATCCTGCTGCAGCCTCCTGCCCTGATCTACTTTGCTCTCTGTCTATTCCTCCAGCACAGAAAAGCCGGGCAGTTCCTGAAAGAGACCTGGGAAGAATGGGAGAATGAACAAGCTCCCCGAGGGAGCCTCAGCAGCCTGAGAACAGGAAGGACTGTTTCAGTCCTGGCAACTTCTTGACTCTGGTCACATATGTTAGAACTGTGAGAGGTAAAGCCTTTGCTGTTGGACTCTAGGCCACTCATAGGTATGTAAACATACATGTTAATAAGGCTGTAGAAAGAGACTCACTTCCTCCTCCTTCCTTCCTACCCCTTCCCTCATCTTTCCTATCTCCCTTCCCCCTCCTCCTTCCCTCTCCCTCTTCTCCTCTCCCCTTTTCCTTTCCCTTCCTTGCTCTTCCCTTTCCTTTACCCTCCGTTCTTTCCTTCCTCCCTCCCTCTCTCCCCTCCTGATTCTTACATATGGGCAAATAGGTGAGTTAGGAGAATGGCTCTCCCATCTTAACAAAGTTGCCTTTGGCTGTTGCCTTTTCAGAACAGTGCTGAGGCTCCCAAAATATTCAATTTTGTATTGGCCTTGGGTTTCTATTTTCATTTTTAATGACAATTAGGGCACCCTGACTGGCTGCTTTCTACCACACTAAAAGCAAACAAAAACTTCCTCTAGGTGTCCACTCGAGTCAAAGCTGACTACTGAACTGGGCAAGTCCCTGGTCTGGCTGGGAAGTTCTGGTCTGCAAATCTTTCTGGTTTTTGACTGTGCAAAACACAACAAACTGATATATGAATATGACCATAAAATAAAGAGTCCCGGTCATAACTGCCGTCAGCAAAGAGCCCAACCTAACTTGAGACAGATTAAAACAAAGCCCCGAGCTCCACATGGCCCATTTCTGGAGACCTGAGATAAGTTGTGTGAGCGTCCTGCCAAACCATCTTGAGCATGCAGAAATAGCTGCAAGGCCCGGTGTTGGGGGCTGTTGTGTGCATGTTTTGTCTACATACCACAGAACACCCAGATGACAGACTTGAGGGGTTTTGTTTGGTGTGACATTTCCCAGTATAAGAAAGAAATATTCCCAATTGATAATTGACACTAATAACCTTCAAGAAAGCACCTGCCTCAGTTTTCAAGTGGACATGAGAGAGGAAAGGATGGCCCAGTTGTGCGGAGTTGGGTGTTCATTTTCCATTTGCAGGCATGAAAAGCCTGAAGCTTTGTTTGTTGTTTTTAGAATATTCTTCCTCGTTGCCTGTTTTCTGTCTTTTCTCCCCCCTCCCCCACTTTTTAAACATTAAAACTTGTTCTTTGACTTATTGGAAAGATGAAAAGGCTGAAGCTGGACAGCCCGTGTTGATCCCGCTCAGTCCCTGTACTTGCACAGCTGGGCTGAGACATCACTGGTACCCTTATAGGTGGCTGTTTTTGTTCTGTTTTCTTGACCAAGAAAAGTCAGCACATTTCTTCTTGGCTTTCATATTTCGACCAATGGGGGCTGGGAGGGGGTTGGGGTAACGGGACGACTGTATACCACCCACACTCTACTCAGCTCTCCAGGAAATTTCAGTCCAAAAGGAAACAGAAAGAGTGTATCTTGCTTGGTGGTACCTGCTCTGCTGCTGTGTTCCCCCTTTACACCCTATCTTCAAAGACCAGATATAGTAGCTTTTTGTTTTAATTTGAACACTTGTCTTTGCTCTTCCCCCATACACCTTCTTCTTTTCAGACACCCCACTATGCAGGAGCCTTGGCCTTCTTGCACAGGAGTTGACTTTGGAGTTTTTCTGGATATAGATTTTATACTTTAACTCTGTAAGCAACAGCCCTATCCAACCCCCAAAGCCTCCCTCAACCCCTCCCCCCACTCTCAAAACCAATTTACATTTGCAGGCACATAGACCTTTTGGAAATTTAGGGTAATTAGTCTGTTTGGTTCTACTTCTGTAGAATACTGAGGCTAGATAATTGCAGAATAAAGACTTAACAGGGTGTAGTGTAATCCTCAAGACCTAATCACTTTGTAAAGGCCCCACTTTGCACTGGGGAGTAAGTTTTTCAACACAGGGATTTCTTGGGTCATGTGAAAACCACAATAAACTAAGCTTTATCTTAAATATTTTCTACGGAGCTCTCATCTTTGCTTAGGTTGTATTTTGGTAGCATCTAAAAGAATGGAAACACAGCAAAGAGGTATACAGAGCTCAGAGGCAGCTGTTTGTCCAGCATGCATGAGGCCCCAGGTTCTATTCTCTGCACCCCAATATACCACTAAAAATAACTGAGATACAAAATATTATGTTGGTAGTAATCATAGAAAGCAGATTTGGGAGTTTTAAAATGTTTATCCAAACACTGTACACATGTCTACAAAGTAAACAAAATAACCCTTAAGGAATCATGATTCAAGAGGGCACAGAGGGGTTGTAAAGATCCAGAGATCCAGTGAAGACCTGGGCAAAACTGTCTCCTAAACATAACAGGACCAAGACACCCATGAGCTCACAGCATTTTAGCTGTCTGCACAAGGCTCAAATAAGATCTAGCCAGTCAACATTTCATCATGGAGGGAGGAGGGGCTCACGAGCTTCCACCCTTAGGAATAGCTGTAGACAGTTGATGGCTTCTGGATAGGGAAGCCAATTTTTGTTAAGGGTGTAACCCCTGGTAAATCAAACATGCTCCAGGGATATATGGACAGCACAAATTGAGATGGGGAGGTGGGGGTGGATCTGGGGGAATTAGGGTTGAGTACAATCAAAATATAGGAAATACTCAAGGAATTAATAAAGTTTTTAAAAGAAACCATAATTCACTTCCCTACACCACTAACCCAAAATTCTGTTTTTCAGCCACTTGTTCTAGACCTTCACCCTTTCTTGCTGCACCCACCTTCTTTCCTGATTTTCCCTTGATATTTCTAGCCTATCTGCTCAGGAAGCTTTTTCTTTAACCATCAACTTGGGCGTGGTCCAGGTTGAAATTGTGGAAGGAGTGAATCAACACTCTTACTCTCTTGTTCTTTTTCCCTCCCTGCACAGCCCTCTCCTTTCTTTCATTCTCTAAATGTAATGTTATCATAATTTGGGGGTGTGTGTGAACATTTATTTGCATTATTATTGCTGTGTAAATACGTCACAGTTGAGCCAAGTGAGTCAACCATGAGTATGGCCCACCCCTTTCTTACAGGTTTGCCTTTCCCTAGGGTTGATCACCGCCTCCTCCTTTAGTTTGTCTTGGGTACTAATTGTACTTCCCACCTTCTCCAAAAGAAACTCCTTCCAGCACAAACACATCAGGCAATTGATCTGAAGGTATCTTTCAGAATGTTGGAGAGACATCTCTCTGGCAGTTCCTCCAACACCACCCCGGGCAGGATTAGCCGTTCTTGCTGGCTGGCTGTACAGTGTCAGCCTGGCCTTCAGTCATCCTGAGAATGTCTCTTCCTTTCTCCAGGGCTGATTCTTCTGTTTCCTGGATTCTTGTACTCCATTCTTTTGTTAGAGCACATTCTCCAGTAGCATCTTCAGAAAAGGTGAGTGGAAGGCAATTAAAAAAAAAACTCTTTAATACCTTTAATTTTGCAGAAAAGTTACAAGAAGAATAGTACATCAAATATTCATCTCCCTTCTGTTCCAAACTTTCCCCACTTTGTTGTTATTTGTTTTTGTACATACAAACAGAAGAGAAGGAGGGGAAAGAGGGAAGGAGAGAGGTTGAGAAAGTAGGGGGAGAAAGTACATTTATATTAAATAAAAAAATTCTGAACTTTATGGAGCTAGCATCTGTGCAAATGGCTCTTTATCCCTAATTGTCAATATCGTCCACATGACTAAAAGTATCATTTTATATATCAGCAACTTTGGTAAGTATAATATTGATGTAATAATTTTATCAGATTTTCTCCTCTTCATTCTAACCTAAACTGATCAGAATTGTGCAATGAGTCTCTCTCTGTTCCACCATTCACCTCATAAATAATGACAGAGACTTCTTATTAATGATAAAGATTGGCCTATAGCTTAGGCTTGTTTCTAACTAGCTCTTATAACTTAAATAACACATTTGCATTAGTCTATGTTCAATCACATGGCATTACCTCTCTTCTATCTTGTACCTTCTGTTTCCTCTCCATGTCTCCTGGTGTCTCCTCTGCACCTAGATTCTCCTCCTCTTCCTTTCTCTCCCTGGAAATTCTGCTTATACTCATGCCTAGCTATTGGCCATTCAACTTTTTATTACACCAATCACAGCAATACATCTTCAATCAATGTACAAATATCCCACAACATTTCCCCTCTAAATAAAAGGGAAATTATTATTATTATCTAAATTATTCTTATTGTGCTTATTATATTCTTATTGTATTCTTATTCTTACTATATACAATAAGAATAATCTATCAGGTAAGAATAGAATTGCTTTCACAATGTCCATTGTATTCGTATTTGGCAAATTCAGAGAAAATACTGTATTATCTATCTTATCTTAGTCCAAAGTTTTGTGCTTAATTCACTTTCTACCCTAACTTGTATTAATCAACTCAAAACTATCTTTTCAGACCTCAAAATATTTTCTTAGATAAACAATTTAAGCTTTTATATCTCTTAATCTTATACACTTTATATCTCTTATGTATTTTTTAAAAAAATAGTAATAACAAAGACTGTAACTTTTGCTATCTAGTCTTCAATCACATAAAAGACCTGAGAAGGAGATAATATTACCTGAGTAAACAAGAAGTGCAGAGCAAGCAACTTCCAAAACTACAGAAATGACAGGAACAGCTGACTGCCTAGACAATCACCTAAGGTTCTTCTGCAATGGTAGGGCATCCATCTTTGGCCTAGAATAACTGATAGACTTTTCTGTGATGTAGGAACTTTGAAGAACTGCCATGCCTTGTCTTCAGCAGTTGCCTTCTTTTGTGCCCTGCTTGGAAAGTTTGGACAGCACTGTCAGCAGTTGAGGCAAGAGATGTTTCTTGCCCAGTGGTTAATTGTGCCACATTGAAAGCAAACTCCATATGGAGGTTCTTCAATGTCCACCATCCTTTTTTGAAGTAAATTATTGCTGCCAGCAACAGATGTCTCATTGTCATGAAAAACTTTGTTATTAGAATATTTAAATGCCATATTCTACAGGTCTCTGAAGTGTTTGAAGACCACCTATCTATCTCTGTTTAACCTTGAAAACATATCTAACACGACTTCAAGTTTGATTATTATAAACAAATAGCTGCTAACCTGTATTTCTTAATTATTATAAATCATTTTCAAGGACTAGAACTTTATATTACATTTTTAAATGAGCTGCAAAAGTACATTGCCTTACACAAGAATAGAAACATATACAGTATAACAAAATAACCTTAAATTTGCATCAACATATGAAATTCAATACTAATGTAAAATATTTGATACTAGTGGTTATTCAAAAGTAGAGTCAACAATCTACCCTTTTATCCCATCATTTCTATACTGTATTCCCTTTCCCCCTTCAGAAAGAAATCACTGAATCTAGTTTCCTTCATTCATATTTTTCCTGACTGTTACCAATAACAATTTGTAACCACCCCACAATGATGAAAAACATCTATAACCCACAGAATAACCAAAAACTACCCATTTTACTTATTGGGAATATGGGTTTCATGTTCTCTAAACTGTTTTTTGTTGTCTGAGGGTGATGGCATTTTTAGAGGACCCTGAGAAAATTGATATAATAGTCAAGTCCTAGAAGAGATTGCTGTTATTATTTGTTGTCCAGTCTCTATGAAATAGAAAAGTACAGGGCTTATCTGAAGTTGTGGCTGGAGTAGTCTGTGAGGCTGAGCCATCTCTGCCAGAAGTTTTGAAATTTTGAAGAAATTGTAACAGAAGCATTTTGAGAGGCTGGATCACCTAGGCAACTTGTCTTTATTTGTGTTTGGTCTTTATTTTCTGAAAACACAAACTTTTAAAGGTAACATATATCTATATTAACACAAGTATGGAATATGCAGTGTGCACAAGTCAGTTAAAGATGACTTTTTGTTTTATGTTTTAGCAGGTAAAAGACATCTGTTAAAGTTTGTTTTGACTGTATAACCAAACCACTATCCATGCCATATGAAAGGATGGCATGTAATAATTCATGAGGACTCTGTAACCAACAAGATTTATCATGTTTCATCTAGTCTCAGAGCTGCTCCCATAGTAGAAGTATCAGCATATATTTCACCTGTCCTGTAGCTTTTCTTGATTTCTTTTTTGCATGTCCTCAGTGGCCAAGAGCCTTGTCTCTGTATGCCAATGAACATGGGCCCACTTGAGAGACTATAGGATGTTGGCTCCTTGTAGTCAGGGGCTGCTCATTCATTTCCCAGGCACCCAGGCCTGAAATAATCACACAGAAATTGTATTATTACAACACTGCTTGGCCCATTAGCTCATGCTTCTTCTTAGCTAGCTCTTATATCTTAAATTAACCCATTTCTATTAATCTGTGTATTGCCATGTAGTTGTGGCCTACCGGTAAGGTTCTGTCTGGTGTCTGACATCTGTCTCCCATGGCAGCTACATGGCTTCTCATGGACTCCACATACTCTCTCGTCCTCTCTCTGCTCAGAACTCCCACCTTGCCCTACTCTGTGCTGCAATAGGCCCAAAGCAGCTTCTTTATTAATCAATGGTATTCACAGCATACAGAGGGAAATCCCACATCAGCTCCTTGCCCAGAATGTTTCTTAGCTGTCTCAGACCCTATGTTTGGATTTTTGGGCTTCTACATTGGACACCATATGTAGACAGATTTTTCTTTGGGCCACCAGTTTACAAAAAATGACACAGAGACTTATTAGTAATTAGTAAAGCATGACCTATAGCAAAGGCTTATTCCTAAGTAGCTCTTATACCTGAAATTAACCCATTTATATTACTCTATGTTCTGTCACATGGTGTTACCTCTCTTCCATTTTGCACCTCTTATTTTCTCTCTGGTCGTCTCCTGGCTTCTTCTGTATGCCTACATTTTCCCTTTTTCCCTTTCCCTGGAAATTCCACCTATACCCTCTGCCTATCTATTGGCCATTTAGCTTTTTTGATGTGGGAGTGTCATATATTAATCTGTTGATTTCATTGGTTAAGTAATAAACACACTGCTTGGCCTCATAGGTTAAAGTATTGGTGGGAGGAGTAAACAGAATAGAATTCTGGGCAGAAGAGGAAGTGAGGTCAGACTCTGCTCTGCTCCCGGAGAGACTCGACAGCTCTGCGCTCTGGAGCAGAGACGCCATGCTTGCCATGCTCCACTCTCCCAGGATGGACAGAGGCTAGAATCTTCCCGGTAAGCACACCTTGGGGTGCTTACACACATCATTAGAAATGGGCTAGTCCAGGTGCGAGAATTAGCCTGTAAGGGCTTGAGTTCATGGGCCAAGCAGTTCTTTAAATGAATACAGTTTGTGTGTTGTTATTTTGGGCATGAGCTAGCCAAGCGGCCGGGGTGTTGGGGACGCAGCCCCGCCGCTCGTATTACAACACTTTTTTATTACATCAATCACATCAAGTACATCTTCACAGAGTGTATAAATATCCCACAACAAAAATGTTTTATGCATATTTCTTAGAATCCAGTCTAGGTTTCCATGTTGCATTTAGCTATCCTAAGTCTTCATCTCCTTTTATTTGAAATATTGTCACAGCCTAACTTAGTCTTTTATGAACTTAAAATAACCAAAATAACCCTGTCCTTATACTTATTAGAATTCTCCTCCTTTTGATGTCTTCACGCTTTCTAGTGGTTAGATCTTGGTAATACATTCCTGCTCAAAACACCACATCAGTGATCCTGTGTCCTCCTCAGGACATCAGATTTGAGTGTCTCTCAAGACCCATCTGCCCTGCATTAATGATGTTGATGCTGTTTATTTTTGTTTTGTGTAGTTATTTGTTTCTTCCTGTACCAAGTGGTATGGGAAGGCCCTTCAAAACCATGCTGATATCCTCTTAACCATTAAAGTTTCTCCTGCCTTTGCATACAATAATGATTCCTGCCAGAATCAATATTTACTGATACAGTAAGTGATTTATGGTTGCCCTTCTTTCACCTGGTCAGCAAATCCTCCACATGCTGTCAAAGAAAGCACCCTGCAGCTTGCCTCAAAGGCATCTCCAAAGGCCAATGTGCTACATTAGCACCCAGCCTGGTACCCCAACCTTTAAGCAGTGGGGCCTCCTAGGTGTTTTAAGTCATTAGAGGGACGGTGGGCCCTGGGCTTTTGTTCTCTTTCCCTTTGCCACCACCAAATGAACAGTGTTGCTCAACTCTCCTCCCCTGTCATGGTGAAATTAGCCCACATCAAAACCCTAAAGGCAGGAACTCTAGCCAACTGTGGACTCAAACGTCTAAAGTAGGAGCCCTAACGAACCATTTATCTATATAAAAGGATTGTCTGGGGCATTTTGTTACAGGGCCAGAAAGCTGGCACCTCCCTTTCCTTCCTCTCATTTGTCCATGTTGTCACCACTCTCTACATAGCGTGCATCTACTGTCCATCCTTGGTATGGATTCTTAGATTTTTTTTTCTTCAGTGGTTTCTAATTAATTTGAAAACCTTATTTACCTTTAGAATTCTTGTTTTCCAACCACTTAAACAAGTCTCTTATCTTCTTATCTTTTCTTCCTCTTTTTGCACCTGGGTCTTCTAGTTCTTTCTGTAAGTTCTAATCCTTGTATCAACCATTTCATCTTTAACTATGATCTTTGTAAATTTTAAGAGCTCTTGTTTTTATTCATATTGCTTTATGGATACAGTGAGTTTTTTTTCTCTCTCTCAGATATTATTGGCCCTCTATTTTTTCAGTCTTCCAGTCTCTCTCTCTCTCTCTCTCTCTCTCTCTCTCTCTCTCTCTCTCTTCTGTTTGTCTCCTTTGTGTGACCTTCACATTGGCAATGTTACTCACAGGGGGCCAGTGGTCTTTGGCAGAGTATGTCTCAGAAGAGGGATGGGCAGGATCTGTAGGCTTCTTTGGAGAACAGGATGTTTAGATGTTTGTCACATGGTGGTTCTCTGGGGAGAATCATCTGATCCTATACTTGGGAAGAGTGGGGGAGGGGAAGAAAAAGGGTTGGACAAATAGTTAAGGGAAATGAACTGGAATGCTGGACCCAAAGGCAGGGCTTTTGTCTCCTGCTCAAGCACACCCTCCATCATGCCTACAGTCATGTACCCCAAACCTCTGTCTCTTCCTGTCCTTCCCAAGAATAAGTCTCCTTTCTTCTATAGGGCAGAGAAAAACACTGTTGAGCTGGGCAGACTACTAGAAGAGTCAGAGAAACTTAGTGTTCTGGAAACAGAGTCTTAAATTCTCCTGTTCTGGTTTCACTTCTGTTGCTGTGTGTGTGTGTGGGGGGATCATTAAAAAAAAACCACTCTGACAAAAAAGCAACATAGAGGAGGAAAGATTTGTTTGGCTTACAATTCCAAGTCATAGTCCATCGCTTTGGTGAAGTCAAGGCAGGAACTCAAGAAGTTAGTCATATGACATCCACAAGCCAGACCAGAGAGGGAGCAAACACGTCCCTACTTCCTTGCTCTCGGCTCTTATGCTGCTCAGTACCCCTGGGTAGGGAACGGTGTTGCTCCTTGCCTGAGTCTCCCTATATCACTTGGCAACCAAGACTGCCCCGCCCCCACACATAAAGACAAGCCTGCAGGCCAACCTGACCTAAATAATTCCCCATCAAAACTCTCTTCCCAGGTAACCCTAAGCTATAGCCAACCAGCACGCTCTCCTTCCCAAGGCCACCTGATATACTTATTCTGTCACTCTAATGGCGTTTCAAGGGGGAACAGAGGGAAAGGAGTGTGTTTGAGCCACTGTGTTTCTCTGGAACATGGATGCACACCTGGCACCAGACAAAGGAAGCAAAGTATAAAGTTACTGTCAGAGATGGCGGCCTCGTACACTCCTCTCAGAACAGCACCTGAGCTTCAGTGTTGCTAAGTTTGTGTTGTGGTCTTAATGAAAGACATGGCCTGAAAAGTCCCATTTGGGGTGTGGTGTGATGCAACTGCTCAGGGAAGGATGTAAGGTTATATTCTATTCCCCTGTTGCACCAGCTTGTGCATGTGTGTGCGTGCACAAATACACACACATTTCTCATCTATACCACTCCATACAGCTTTGCAAGACAGAAAGAGAAAAACAGAGCAACTTTAGAAGACCCAGGACATGAGGGCCTCATGACAGTGTTAGACAGATGATTAACATGTCACCCTTTACAACAAAAATCAGGGGCTGCATTGCTGAACACACATGACTACCCAAGTATTCAGGATCTGCCTCAAAAAAATAAGGTAGGGGGCAGATAGATGGCTCAACAGGTAGGGAAGTTTGCTGCCAAGTCTGACAACCTGAGTTTGATCCCCAGAACCCACAAGGTAGAAGGGGAGAACCAACTCCCACAAATTTGTTTTCTCCACACGGGTTCCATGGTACAGGCTAAATAAGTAAATGTTCAAAGTTTTTTTTTTTTTTTTTTTAAAATAAGGTAGAATACCACAGAGGGAAGTATCAACCTCAACCTCTGACCTTCATTGGGTACATGTATAAGCAGACATACATATAACACCCCCAAATAATGCAAAACTGGAACATAGGGAGAGACCTGGTAGGAAATTCCACCAGAAAAGCAGCTACTGACCGTGCACTGGGTGCCTTTTCTATTTGATGGGAGCTAGCAGCTCATTTCCTGGGCTGGTCTCGCTTAGGTTACCATTAACATCTGCAGCAAGAGGAAACTAGTGCTTGACAGGAGCCAGACAAACCCAAGTCACTGTGTGGCCCTAGGTTGTGGAGCAATTAAGAAGAGTAAACTCCCTGTGACTTGCCTCGCAGGACATGAGAGTTAGGTCATAAAATTTAACCTAGGAGCCTGCTTTATGATTCCATAACATACTAGAAACTCCACAATTTGACAGAAATAATGGCAGATTTGTAAACGTTGACTGATTTGTATGAAATCACAGCCAATGACTTAGTTGTGTTTGATTTTTCTAGTGGATGAAGCCAAGCAACAAAGGGCAGGTCCATTGCATGACTCACCAAATGGCCGCAGGGAGAAGCCATTTATCACCTGGTACTCCAGGAAAGCTTAACTAAATCTGAGTGCATACATCCACCAAGGTAGAAATGATGGTGCCTATGACAATTCCTTCCCAGGGTTTATGGGCCTTGGTGTAATGTTCAACTCCCAAGGCAAGGAGTTGCTGCTTAGGTTCGTGAGAAGCACTGCATTAAAGGAGATCTGCCCATTTGCAATTGACTTACACAGCAATAAACAGAGCATAAACAGAGAGGAGGAAAGAGATGTACAAATCACTCAGAAAATACCAGCAGAGAAATTCAGCTCTACTGGAAATCACAGTTCAGCGATAGAAAACGTGCCTGATAGCTTCCATCCATGATCAATTAATATTTACCCCTCAGGAGCTAGAGAGATGGCTCTGTGGCTAAGAGCACATATCTCTCTTGTAGAGAACCCAGGTTCAGTTCCTAGCACCCACAGGAGTAGCTTACAACCATCAATGATTCCAGTTCAGGAGAATCTGATGTCCTTTCTGACCTCCTGTGGCACACTGCATGCCACACATGTAGGCAAACAGTCAAACACTAAAATAAAAGCAAACACAACTTTTAAAGTGTGTTGCTGGAATTCAAGGATGTTTCAACAGATGCTAACCATTGAATGTGATAAGCCAGATTAGCAAAATGAAAGAAAACAGCTCACGGATGCATCAGGAGCGGTAGAAGCATTCGACAAAATTTATGTGGAATCAGAAAGCTTCCACCCAGCAGAGCAGAAATACTCAATAGACAGAAGAGACAGCCAATGAAAAGGAGGCAATACTTGCAAATTATAGCTCTGAGGAGGGCCTACTATCCAGAACATGCTAGGAACCAGTACCACTCCTTAGCAAAACACAAACAAATATAATCTGACTGAAAAGCAAGTAAAAGACCCAACGAAGATGTGCAAACAACCATCAGGTTCATGAGAAAAATGCCCACTGTCACAAATCACCAGAGAAACGCAAGTCAAGATCATCACATCCCCTCATCCCAGTTGAAGCAGCTGCTACGACAAAAAAGGACAAACGTGGAGAAATAGGGACATCCACACACCACGTGAGGTTGTGCAGTTTATGGAAGATATACAGATTCCCAGGGAACTAAAATTCGAACTCCATATGATCCAGCTTCCAGTCTGTGTTCAAAGGACTTGAAATCAATATGTCTAAGACATATGTGCATGCACATGTCTGCAACAGCCAGGTAAGAAGCAGGCTGATGTGCACGAATGGGTGAAGCAAATGTGGCGTGTGTATACCTTGGACTACTATACATTCGTTACAGAGAAGGAGTCCTACCGTTTTGATGATGAATCTAGTATACTGAGAAATACCCTGGGAGCTGGGGAGTGAGGAGCCAGACAAACCATTCAGCATGATCTCACTTGTGCATAGAACCTAAAATAGTCAACTAGCAGACATGAAAATGCAGAGTAGCGGTTTCCATGGGCTGCGGGAGAGTTTGAGGGAGTAGATGCTGGTGAAGGATTCCAGATGAAAGGGCTTAAGTGAGTGTCCTGCTGCACTGCATGGTGACTGTGGTTAGTGGTGTGTTGTGAGGTTTGAAATTGGTAATTGTCTTTAGTCCTCTACACACACACACACACACACACACACACACACACACACACACGGTGTTGTGGCACACACCTTTAATCCCAACACTTGGGGCCAGAGGCAGATAGATGTCTGTGAATTCCAGGAGCAGCCTGGTCTACACAGTGAGCTCTGGGAGCAGCCTGGTCTACATAATAAGTTCCAGGAGCAGCCTGGCCTACATAAAAAAAATTATTTTTCAGTGAAAAGTTAAATAAAATAAAACAAAAAAATGTCTGCTTGACAGAGTGGCAGAGGTAAAGGGAGCTGAATTCTAAACACTGAAGAGAATACACTGCTCGACTCCCATGTAAGGCCGAAGCGGCCTCTCCAGAAGGGAACGTGAGGAGATAGAGTGCTTCACCTCTCGAGCTGACAGCCTACTGTCAGGAAACTATCCGTAAGGGACACTCAGAGCAGAATGTAGGTAAGAGACATGAGAACATACATCGTTCTTCTAGAATGTCAAAACTTCAAAGAACCTAATGTCACTGTACCAAAGGAATTACCTACAGACATTGTGCAACTGGGGCCTGGATGCTCTGCGGTGTTAACGCTGTTCTGGAAGAATTGTCTGAGCATGAGAAGAATGTGTGATGGGAAAGCTCAGTGGTCAGAGCAGATCCTCATGTTAACTAATGGTCTGCCAGGCCCTGAACAGCCTCTGAGGACTGGTGTGACATGGCTCTGTGGTAGTCGGCTTGCCTAGTATGTCTGAGGTCCTGGGACCTCCCCCTGCCACCAGACCAATCCGAACAATAAATAGATAAATTTCTTTTTCTGCCTAAATTATTACATATTAAGCATGCGCCATCTGCTTACTTGTTTACTTATAGACGGGATTTCATTGTGTGGCTCTGGCTGGCCTGGGATTCTCCCTGTGTGTAGACCAGGCTTCGAACTCACAGAGATCTGATGCCTCTGCCTCTGGAGTGCTGGGAATAAAGGATAAAGGTGTCCACCACCGCTCCCAGCTTGTTTATTTTTACATTGTTTGCATTGTTTGTTTCCCTAGCCAGGCAAAAGCACACCCTACACCCTTCTGGTGACACGCAGGCCATTTGTGATGTATTTCTCGTTTAGCTTTTGAGTTGTATCATTTGCTCTTCTTGGGGTTTTCCCGTTTCCTTTCAGTCCCCTGAAGTCCCAGACATGACGTGTTTGTTCTTGTCACAGCATCTCTCCACAAGTCACTTATTTTGTTTTGTTTTCCCAGAAAGTCCTAGAGTCTGTATTAGGAGCAGAGCGGTTCATTTCTTCAGAGGAAAGGGTCCTAAGAACAAGACAGGGCCTCCAATCTAGGGAGCTGGGGCATCATTCAAAGCAGAACTCAGGAAGATGGCCTGGGAAGAGCCCCTCTTAGGAAAATCCAAGAAACACATTGAAATGAGAGGCAGAGCTGCTTGATGCAGCGCCCCCAGTAGTGGGCTGACGGCCTCCTGTGATCATTCCCTTAAGCTATTGGGGATGTCCCAATTAATCTGAAAACTAACCTAGATGCTGAAGCTAAATTTAAAAAAAAAAAAAAAAAAGGAATGTCTTGCAATGTCAGTCTTTGTGAATTTTTCGAGTTCTCCGTCCTCATTGAAGGAAACCACACTTAGGTGCCGTCTCTGGTCTCTGTCAAGTCTCTGTCAAGCCCGATGTAAATACGATTCACATCGTGTAGCTCATGAAAACCGACTTTCTTTTATGATGCGGAGGAGTTTGTCTCCCAGGCCTGTGTAGACAAAGATGATGAGCCCTGGGTCTCTGTGGGCCCCAGCCCTGGCTGGCTTCCCTTGGGGCTGAAGTGATCGCTATCACAGCCCACCTGGCCTGATGTCCAGGCAGTGGAAAATCTAGTCTGCTAGCAAATGTCCTCAGGGGGGGAAAAAAAAAAAGCAAAAAAAAAAAAAAAAATCTTGGCTCTCCTCCTCAGGTACATTTTCTCTTTAGCTCTTCCTCATTAACCATTAGAACAGCAGCCTCAGTCTCTCTTTTGAACCACACATTTGAACACTTCGGCCACCACAGTCTTATTATTTCTCTGACACCGCGCACAGAACCCAGGACTTCAGGCATTCAGGACAGTCACTATATTCCCTAGTCCCGTGCTTGCATTCCTAAAAGAAGTAACTTCCTGACGTGTTTTCGGTGCTGTGGCATCCTGATGTGACATAGACCACAGTGATCCAATTCTGGCTGCCATCTGCAGAGATCTCTTGGTAAATGTGTCTTTTTCTCGGGAGTCAGCAAAGCTCAAAGTAGCTCCAGTCATGTGTGCGTGTGAGGTGTATGCCTGTGCATGTGTGGTGGGGTGGGAGGGCTTCAATAGAACCTTCCAGAAGAGCAAATGGCAAGCAAAAGAGAAGGGATAGCAAGAGTATCCATCACAACTTCCTGGTGTTCAGAGCAGACCAAGGTCCTCCATTCTTACTCTCTGCTTAAAGTCTAGTCCTAAAAGTGCTCTGCTTGATTTTGGTCATTAAATCTCAAAGGGCATGGATAACAGTATGTACGGAGATGCACAATCCAGTACTTACCTTAAAATCTTACTGTTTATTTACTTGTATGTGTGTGAGACTGCGTGAGTGTGTGCACCATATGAGCGCAGGAGCCCATAGAGGCCAGATTGTCTTTTCTGTTTTCCTCTTTTTGTGAGACAGGGTTTCCCTAGGTAGCCCTGGTTGTCCTGGAACACCAGGCTGGCTTCAGACTCATAGAGATCCACCTTCCTCTGCCTCCTGAGGGCTGAGATTAAAGGCATGTGCCACCACCTAGTATTAGTAATTTCTTTGTTTGTTTATTTGATTGGTTGGTGGATTGGTTTTGGGAGGGTTTTGTTTGTTTTGTTTTGGTTTGGTTTGACACAGGGTTTCTTTGGGTAGCCTTGGCTGTTCTAAAACTCTCTTAGTAGACCAGGCTGGCCTTGAACTTATAGAGATCCACCTCTGCCTCCTGAGTGTGGTGTCAGGCAGGCGCCACCACTGCCTGACACTAGTACTTGTTTTTAAAGGAATAATTTAAATGCTATTCACAAATCATGTGATAGGGAAAGGATCAAATTATTGGCAGAGTTTTTCTGTGTTCTAGCAGCTGCTTCCCAAATAACTGACACAGCGGCTTAACATTAATTGTAAGTGCTTGACAGAGAGCTCAGGCTTGTTACTACCCAACTCTTACATTTCAATTAGCCCATATTTCTTATCTAAGCTTTGTCACGTGGTTCATAACTTGTTACCTTGTTTCCTACACACCCTGCTTCCTCAGCGCTCCTCTGACTGTCATGGACACTCCAGTGTCCCTCTGACTCCTCCCCTTCTTCCTCCCATCATTCTCCTAGTCTGGTTGTCCCACCTATAATTCCTGCCTGGCTACCAGCCAATCAGCTTTCTATTAACAATAAAAGCAACACATTTTCACAGTATACAAGATTATTTCACAGCATCAAATATTGAAATCAAATTTTATTTATTTATTCATGTGGCTGTGTGGGAACACGTGTGCATGCGCACACTCAACCCATCCGTGAAGGTCAGACGGCAACTTTCAGGAGTGGCTCCCTCCTTCTACCCCGTGACTCCTGGGGATCAAACTCAGGTCTTCAGGCCTGGCAGCAAGCATCTTAATCCAACAAGCCATCTTGCCAGCCTGTTAAATATTTTTTGATTCTCTGGGTAGAGTGGTACATGTCTACATTCCCAGAGATTTTAGAGGTGGAGGCACAGATCTCAAGTTTGACATCAGCACATGGACAAATAGAAGGAGAACCCACAAACAGGAAAATAGAGACAAAGGTGTCTCAGGTCTTTAAACTTGCTGATTACATGAACTGTCCTGCATGGTTAATGGGAAGAGCTGGTAGTCTAGACGTTACACTCCTTGCTGTCTTTTTGCCCCCATTTCCCCCAGTGCACACAAGTTAGTGCTAAAGATTGTGTATCATTACATAGTGCTGAACACTATCCAACCCATCATATTTTTACTCTAGTGCTTCCCTAAAGTGAGGCACATACTCTGCCCACCCCCGCTTTGGATAGCAATAGTTTCTGGCTTCCCTACCTCCTGATGTCTTTGTAAGTAGTCCCAGTAGTGAGCGAGACAACCTCAGAAGCGGTTCAGGAAGGGGACTGTGGCTCCAAAAAGAATTTGTCAAATGAAAACGGAAAGCATTCACCATGGCCAGTGTGGTGATTCTATGTGTATATGCTTTGTGTAGTGGTCACCTCAATCAAATTAATCAGCAAGCTAGCTGACAGCACTCCTGTAATCCCCGTGCCTCTGGAGACTGAGACAAGAGAACTGAGAGTTTAAGGCTAGCCTGGCCATAAGCTGGTGAGACCTCATCACAACCAGAACAAAAGCCAGCGCAGTGCAGTGCGCCCGTCACCGTTCTTGCTGTTCATTAGAGTTCCTGAACTGACTTTACAACCAAAGTTTGTATTCAGCATATCCTTATAACCTTGCCATCTCCGGCAATCACCCCTAACCTTTGCCCTGTGGCTCCTTCCTTTCCTAGCTCCTTCAGACATATACATGAATTTGTGAATACTCTGATTGCTTAGCGTCACATCCTCCACATTATATCCTTGTTCGAAAATGGGCTTCTTTCTTTTCTAATGGCTGAATACTATTCCTTTGTCCATGAGTACTGAATGAAGTCCCTGTGCTTGCAGTTTGGGTACCTTCCAGCCGATGAAGAGCAGGACCCACGTTATGGTTTTATGTAGGGCAATCAGCTCATTTCTGGATAGCCAAAGACAGGGACATCCCACAGCGCAGTCAGGCACGGTTTTCTTCCTGTGAAATAGCTCCAAGAAGGCCACACTTAGGTATTTAGCCAAGAGAATGAAAACACATCTTCACATAAAAACTGGTACGGTGAAGTTCCTGCCAACTATTCATAGACACTTTCACAGTGGAAACAACCCAAAATGTCTGTCAGTGGAGACACTGTGTGTCACTCAACTTCCCACTGCCATAAAGAAGAAAGCAGCAGTCCCTCTGTCTATAAAGAGAAAGCTGGTCTAGCTCCCGTCCTTAGAGGTTTCAGTCTGAGACTGGCTGTCCACACCATTTGGGGAGACTGTGGCAGGCAGTTTATCATGAGCCGGAGGACAAGTTGGATCAAAGCTGTTCACGTTGGGGCCAAGAAATGAGAGAGGGAAGGGCTGAGTTCCAGTGTCCACCTCAAGGGCGTCTCCTTGGTGACCGGAAGACCTCCATCCTAAGACATGGGACATCCAATTAAATCCGAATTTTAGAAGAACAATGAGTATGTGTGACTTTTAGAATCCATGTCTCAAACATTTCATAGGATATGTTACATTAAACAATTACTAGCTGTTTATCTGAAATTAATAGTTATATTAACTATGCATCTCTCCTAGAGTTCCTGTTCCTACTATAAATGGGTTCGGTTCAGCTTATACGTCCACATATAGTCCTCACAAAGGGAAATCAGGGCAGGAACAAAGGCAAGATCCAGGAGGCAGAAACTGGAGTAGAGGCCATGGAGGAATACCACTTACTGGCTTGCTCCTAATGATTTGTTCAACCTGTTCTTCTATAGCACCCAAGATCACTAACCCAGGGGCAGCATCTCCCAGAGTAAACTGGGCCCCTCCCTCTTCAAGAAAATGTAGTTTATCTTAAAACTGTTTTATGCAAAGGTGGCCATTGTGGGAAAACAAGAGGCCATGTATTTCAATGTCAGGGGTGCTCTGTCTTGAGCCAGAGCAGAGGTTTCCTTAAAACTGGGTAAAATTAAAATGAGGGTTAAATGTGGGGTATCCTACCTTCCCTGCTGCAAAAAAACACATTGGTTCAGGCTAAGATGTCCTGTGGGACAATGGTCTTTTATCCTGTCATATCCTTTTATATTTAATAAAATGCTGATTGGCCAGTAGCCAGGCAGGAAGTATAGGCGGGGCAATGGTGACCAGGCAGGAAGTAGAGGCGGGGCAATGAGAATTATGGGAAGAGAAAACAGCCAGTCTGCAGTCATCACCTAGACTCAGAGGACGGGAGATGTGACTGCCTCGCTGAAAAAGGTACCAAGCCACGTGACTAACACAGATAAGAATAATGGATTAATGTAAGATGTAAGAACTAATTAATAAGAAGCCTGAGCTACTAGACCAATCAGTTTATAATTAAAGTAGACCTCTGTGTGATTCTTTGGGACTTAACGGCTGCAGGACCGGGTGGGACAGAAACCTCAGTCAACAAAGATGGGGACATTTATTAGGAAGGAAAGCGAGAACAGGCAGAAAGGGAGGAAGGGAAGGAGAGAGGGAGGGCAGGAGCCCGTGTTTAGCTTTCTCCTTATTTATGCCCAATTATTTACTATGTAAGAGATGTTTTAAAGTTATGATCAGTCTTGAGTTATGTTTGAAATATAGCCCCATGACTAATCTCTACACATGTGACCCCGGTGAGTGCAGCTTTATTTCTGGTATCCTTGACCCTGGTTAAGTAGCAAAGGTGACTCACCAGAGGCAAAGCAAAATCCAAGTAGCCCATCTGTGAAGCATGAAGATTTTACCAAATGTTGAATGAGAAGGGCAGAGCTTAAGAAGACATTGGTGGCTGGGTGGTGGTGGTGCACGCCTTTAACCCCTGCACTCGGGAGGCAAAGGCAGGTGGATCTCTGAGTTCAAGACCAGCCTGGTCTACAAGAGCTAGTTCCAGGACAGACTCCAAAGCTACAGAGAAACCCTGTCTTGAAAAACAAGAAGGAGAAGGAGGAGGAGAAGGAGGAGGAGGAGGAGGAGGAGGAGGAGGAGGAGAAGGAAGAAGAAGAAGAAGAAGAAGAAGAAGAAGAAGAAGAAGAAGAAGAAGAAGAAGAAGAAGAAGAAGAAGAAGAAGAAGAAGAAGAAGAAGAAGACATTTATGAACTGTTGACTGGTTTATCATTTAAAAAAATGACAAACAAGAGACTGGAGGAGGGAAAGCTCAGTGTCAGAGTATAAGCTTGGCACACATGGGGCCATTGCTTCAGCCTTCAGCACATATACACCAAATCTTAAAAGCAAGTAAAGAAATATGCAAAGATATGGCATTTTACTATTGAGAATAGGAAGGTTAATTTCTGTTTCATGTATCTATTTTAAAATGTGTTTGAATGTTTGCTTGCATGTGTGTATGCATACCATGTGTGTGCAGTGCCTGAAGAGGCCAAAAGGGGGTATCAGATCCCCTAGGACTAGAGTTACAGACAGTTGTGAGTTGCCATATGAGTGCTGGGAACTGAGCCTGAGTCCTCTGCAAGAACAGCCAGTGCTCTTAACCACAGAGCCATCCCTCCAGGATCTCGTGTGTCTATTTTTAAACACATGGCTATAGACATTTCGGATGACAAATTCCTTCCGCAGTAATAAAATTAAATTCTAAATGCTGCCTTAATTGAGGTGTGCATTCAAATTCCATCTTCCATGTGCCCGTTATGTGAGGAAGAGTGACTCAAATTATGTAGCAAGAATGGTGAGAAGCCTGTGCGCGCTTGTTTAATTTAGAAAGAGGGCTGGAAAGGAGCCAATAAATTTCTTGGCTTTAAATAATACCCTGGTGACATGTCTCATTTTGATTTCTGAGATTAATTAATTATGGGAAAAAAGCATTTATTTAAAGGGTCACATGGGAAAAGTCATACACCAGGAAAGGCCTGGACTGAGACTGAGGGACATTTCCAGGATGGGATGATTGGCTGGTGGAAAAGTACTAGGAAAGAAATAATGCCGAATGCTCCCAGTTTCCAAATTAGAAAAGGGAAATTTATTTTTGATGCCACTGTTGTGTTTGAGTCTTTAATAACTTTTGTGTGGGGCAAGATTATGGAGTACCCTGCAAAACGAAAACTTTCTGAGTTGTTCGTTGCTATCTAGCACAGTAGTGGGTTTATGCATGTGACTGTATTTATTATGCATTGTCATGCATATGGAAAGGTAAGAGGTTATACCATCAAACATGTAAACGGAAGAGAGAACCTTCCAGGGCAGTTTCTGGCAGTGATACACACAGAAATTGAAAATAAGACTGAATGAAGAAAGAAATGCAACATTGTACCGGGTGGGAACCTGTTGCAACAAAGCCCTGAAGCATTTGTTAAGATCCCTGCAGAAGGGAGCAAAACCCTACTTGCTGCTTTTACAGAATATGGAGTTCAGATCCCAACACCCAGATAGCCTCAGGTACGGCGTATGTGCAGTGGATATACATACATACTGGTATACACACATAAAATAGCAATAACTAGATCTTGTTTTATTATTTTCAGTTAAGTGTATGTGTGTGAGTATGTACATGTGAGTGAGGTCTCCACAAAGGCCAGAGGTACTGGATCCCTGAAGTCCCTGAAGCTAGAGTCACGGGCAGTTGTGAGCTGCCTGGCATAGGTGCTGGGGACTGAATTTCACTCTGGGCTTTTCAAGAGCAGTACATGCTCTTAATGGCTGAGCCATTGTTGCAGCTTTGTTTTTGTTTTTGTTTTTTAAGGTCAAAACAACAACAGCAACCAGTATTGTTTGGTTTGTTTGTTCTTTTGAAATAGGGTCTCATCATGTAGCCTGGTATAGCCTAGGAGCCATCATCCTTCTGCCTGAGTTACTTGAGTGCTACAGGAGATTTTTTTTTTTTTTTTTTTTTTTTTGAGACAGGGTTTCTCTGTAGCTTTGGGGCCTGTCCTGAAACTAGCTCTTGTAGACCAGGCCTGCCTCTGCCTCCTGAGTGCTAGGATTAAAGGCATGCGCCACCACTTCCCGGCTCTACATAAGATTTTAAAGAAACCTGCAATGTTTCTGTTAACATTTAAGATGGCTTAATAAAGCTTATTTATTAGCACACATTTACTAGTAAAAAAGAAACTTTAAGGTCTAGCATTTTTTTATCATTCCACATTGTTAGATGTGTGTTCATTATCTCACTAAGTCCCACACATATAATTCATAACAATGCAGCAATGAAAATTTTTAAAAAGAAATTTAAAACACAAGTCTTCTATCTATGTGTCTGAAAATAGTTTTATATACTAAATGCCCACCCCCCCTTTTCCAAGCTGAAGAATGTTTGAGAGATTTTTCTATCATGAAATACAACTAACAAATTACCTTGGGGATGGGATCCACAAGCCAAAGATCTCTTGAGGAAGCTAAATTTTAACTTGTCTTCCCTTCCGTTCTCTCTCCTCTTTAGTCTGAGGTTTGAAGAAAAGAACCATAATGGCCAAGTCACATGTTGGTCACACACCCGGGTTCTCTGTCAGTTTCCCTCTTTATCGCTTGCCTTTTCTCCCCTGTCAGAGTTCTTTGAGAATCCTGAAACATTTGGGAAAGTCGTAACCACAGTTTGTCCCATATTAACAACTTTTACCAAAAAAAAAAAAAAAAAAAAAAAAAAGCTTTAGTCACACTTTGACTTTTTTTTAACATCAAATATCTCTTTGCCCATCTGCCTGCAACTTGGGATTTTGCCGCTCTCCTCGGAGACTGCCTCCTACTTGCCTATGAAAACGCGTTCTCCTCGTGTCGTCAGACACAGCCCTCGGTTGTGGGCTACACCCTTTCTCCCTGCTTGGTTAGCAGGGTAATAAAAGCTGTGCAGAGTACCAGCTCAGTAATAGCTGTCCTGCAGATTCCAGCAGCTTTACGCCAAGAACAAAACTTTCACTTTTCTGCACAGTAGCGAGTGGGAAAGTTGACTAAATATTTTTCCTAATTTAGGGCGAGTATTTATTCAGCGGCTGCATTTTGTTGGCGGTGCATGGGGATACAGGTGCAGTTCCTTTCTAGGTTTTGCATTGTCTGGAATGTTCCATGTTTTGGTCCAAAATACACTTTACGTTCCTCAAATGAAGGGAAGAGCCTGGAGGTCGGTGTTGATAATTTTTACAAACACCGGGGCTGAGTTTTGTAATTCTCCAGCATGGTTCACGGGCTAGTGATTAGCCAGCGTGATGCGCTTGCCCAGGTTTGACCGTCTCTGTTTTACAAACTCTAGAACTAAAGGCTGAATTTCTACAAAATACAAAAACTATCAAGGAAAAAAAATCACCAGGACTTGGTGTCTCATTGTGTAGATCTTTTTCACAACGTGGCTTCTTTGAGTTCTCAGTCCATTGAAAATCTGATACAAGTTCCATGTGCTGCTTGTGAGTATTGTCCCACACAGCCTCTGTTTCTGACAACCACGGTGCACAGGTGTGGAGCGTGGGCGTGGTTTTGAGTTACTATTTCCCCCTTGCAAGTGGCCCAGGATTTGATTATATAAAATCGACAGGGTGGGAGACACGTCAGGGATAAAAATAGGTGGGGTTAGTGTGACAACTGTTTGTGACGGGTGACAATGCACATGCTAACAGCACGCCAAGTTGCTTTAGCGGATCTTTGAAGGGTGTGAATCTCACCCCACTTGCCCCTGTGAGTCCTCACCAGTAATTTTAAATTTTAATCTGAAAGGTTTGGCAAGCATTCAGAAAAGTATCGGGGTATTGAGAAATATTCCCTGGTGGGTTTAAGTCCCAAGCACTGTTTCTTATTTTCCAAAACCCATCTGATTTCCGTAAAGAGAACTTCCTTCCCTCAACATGTAATCATGTAGCTTCATGACCATAGTGACCAAAGCCCAAGGTATCACAAGTATGGCGCCTTTCTTAGACAATGCCCTCGGCTTCTAGCCTGTCACAGTTCCCTGCTTCAATATCCACCATTCCAGGAGAGCAGATCTGCTCATATCTGCCAGGACAGACAGCTTATTTTGGGAGATATTGGTATATGTTTTTAGCTTTTTTTTTCCTTTTCTGTATTTGATGCTCTATACCCTCCTGTATTAATGGTCTGAGGGACTTCCTTCAACTTGAATATTTTCTTCATGATTTTCAATCAAATTTATCAAAATGACACCACATGTTGCCCTTTGCTCTTTATTTCCCTCCAGTACACATTAGCTAATTCTTGAAGCTGGGAATTTTTTGCGAAGGTCTAGAAAAAGAACACAAGGACACTGTTGCCAAATATCAGGGAGTCAACGGGGATCGTATTTTTGTAAGCGCCGTGTTGATGTGGAGGGCAGTTTCCGCAGAAATAGCTCTTGGTTTCTCAGGCGTTTTATAGCAGAAATTACTACGTTCTCCCACAATACAAAAAAATAATGTCACAAAGGTGAATCTAAGATACATACTGACAATAAAGAGCTGAAAGGACCCAGTGGGCGAAAGTCCTAACTAACTTGAAAAATATTTAACTGAACAATAATGGAGCCTTGCCAGATGCTAAAAGTCACCAGAGATAATTTTAATTGTTGTAGGTATAATGGTGTTCAATGACAGCTGTTTTGGAACAAAAAGGTTACTTCCTGCAAATTTCAGTAGGTTTTCTCCTAAAATAAACTCTCATTGATTGTTAAAAATTACCAATTGTCCTTAATGGCAATGAACACTGACGTCGGCCTCAAACATGGAGTCACTTCTCCCTGCTCATTTGTAAACATTATCTGGAGGAAAAATTAAAGGCATGATGTGGCCCTGGGTTATTTCTCCCTATGGAGAGATTACAGGGCTCTTATGTAAGAGAAGTCATTGAAAAAAAAAAAAAACAAAACAAACAAACTAAGGCAAAAACTCCTTGCAAGCTGTTGTAGCTTCCCTACCGAGTCCAGCTTTCCTGATGTTTTCCCTTTCAAACAAATGCAAGGTGACGATAGGCATTTTAAAATTATAATTGAAAAAGTATTAGTGGTAATTCAACTATGTAAATAAATGTATGAGTATTAGCAGTAATTTAACAAATTTAAGCTAATATGTGTGTTGTATGTTGGCCCAGTACTACTAAAGGAAACTGTTTTAGATGTATTTTTCTACGTGTTAAAAATCATCTTTATTTTTTTTAACCTAAGACTATAATTGCATGCATTGTTCTTAAATGACCAAAGAAATTTACTTTTTTTTTCTTTTGGTGCAGGGCATAGTGCCCAGGACCTTGTATTTATGTGTATGGCGAGCACTGAGCACTGAGTTATACAGCTACCCCGCTCTGTGTTCTCAGCTATATTAGTCTTGATACCTACTTTAAGTAAAAGTAGTTTGGGGAAATGCCAACATAAGGAGGCTCCATCTTTCAAGTTTTTGGTTTGAGACAGAATGTCTCGAATTTGCTGTGCAGCCGAGGATTATAGATATTCGCCACTGTGCCGTCCTCTGCGGCGCTGAGATTACACTTCTGTCAATTAAAATCTTTTCAGATGAATCAAACTCTGGCACCAGTTACTAGGGAGGTCGAAGTGGGAGTTCTAGGCCAAATAGCATTTGCTATGAATTCACTTTAATGCTTCAGTTTTGTTTTAAGTAGGAAAACCAATGTGTGTTTATTGTCTTTTAAATTGGGAGATTCAGAACAAGAGGAAGAGAGTGGCCTGGGTACACACAGTGGACAGAGAAAGCCCCTGTTCACACAGGAACTTATGTTCTCATGGGTATGCGCAAATCCAACCTTAAGTGGGAACTGACGAAGACTTAGTGTTAGAGGCAGGGTCTCACCGTGCACCCCTTACTAGCCTGACGCTTAATTTGTAGACCAAGCGGGCCTCAAACTCACAAAACTCAACCTGCTTCTGCCTCTTCAGTCCTAGAATTAAAGGCATGTGACACCATGTCTAGCTAAAGTTTGTTTTTTTTTTTTTTTTAAATATTTTACTTACCAGCTGAACAACAGTTACTAACAGATTTTAAAAGAATAATCATTGTCCGTGGATACTGTAAGAGTTCCCATTATCCTAAAGTCATTTAGTATTTCCCTTTTAATTTCTGCCTTATGAGATCCACAGTATTAAGTCATACCTTCTCACTGAATAGAATTCCACCATTTTCTACTGAAACATCTCTTTTAGGAACATTTGGTTTTAAGCACAAATAAGGCCTTTTGTCTACCAGAACAGCACACTAAAACGCATGTTTTTAAAAGAGTAATATAAGAAAATGTTTATGAGCATATCGTCTCAAGTAAGTAATTAAACATGGAAATAGTTTGACGTAATTGCTGACATTTGCTAATTAAGGGCCTTAGAGCACAATTGTCTTTATTTCATTCTTTTACATAGGATAAATCCTAAGCTTTATTCTGTGCATCCCTGGCCGCAAGCAAACAAATATCACATGTTCTCTCACCCATAGTGGGAGCCATCGGTCTCATAATAAGAAAATGGGGTGGTGGTCAGCAGACTCTTGGAAGGAGGGATGAGGTAGGGAGTGAATGAATCATAACCCTGAAATACACTCAGGAGGGATAATGCTAAAGTTCAGGGGGGGGTGAGTATGGTTTAGAACAATTAATTGTCAGTTTATTTTATCTCACCCCAGGGATTAAACCATAGTTCTGGGGATACCAAGCACATAGTGTAGCATTTAGCCACGTCTCTATACCAATTAAATTTTTGTAAAGAACTCTGAGAAAATTGAACCCTTTCAACACACAGAAACAAGAAAATGTTAAGTAAATAGAAATATTGATTACCCTGATACGACATATATGTGTATCATTTTGACACTGTACTTCATAAATATGTATAACTTTGTGTCAACTAAAATTTTATAAATGAAGCGGGGCAGTGGTGGTGCACACCTTTAATCCCAGCACTGGGGAGGCAGAGGCAGGCGGATCTCTGTGAGTTCAAGGTCAGCCTGGTCTACAAAGTGAGTTCCAGGACAGCTAGGAGACAGTTACACAGAGAAACCCTGTCTTGAAAAAACAATTATAAATGAATAAGATTATAGTACCAGTTACTTCAGAGACCAAAGTGAAAGAATCTT
Organism: Alexandromys fortis; assembly: GCF_014885135.2. NCBI lineage: Eukaryota > Metazoa > Chordata > Mammalia > Rodentia > Cricetidae > Alexandromys > Alexandromys fortis. Next base: position 5,002,471 of record NW_026067943.1, read on the forward strand.
GAGTTCTAGGCCAGCATGGGCAATATAGGGAGATGGCATCTCAAACAAATAAATGCAAATTTTCAAAAGTAAAACATACACAAACTTTACCAAGGATAGTTTGATATGTTCTTGAAGCACGATTAATGAAAACTAAGAGACAGATAGATATTGCGGTTCAATATGAAGGTCAGAAAAGCAAAGCAGCCAGCCTCTGGCTCTTTCCTCAATCTCAGTTCAAAAGTGGCCATCCTGCCTCTAGGTATCCCAGAATGAGACTGAGACTGAGCGCTGTCTCCTCCCGTTTGATAATCCTCTCTTGAGCTGGGATTAAAGGCATGCACCACCCAGTTTCTATGGCAACTAGTGTGGCTACTGGGATTAAAGGTGTGTGTTACCATTGCCTGGTCTGTGAGACTGACCAGTGGGGCTCTTTTACTCTCTGATCTTCAGGCAAGCTTTATAAAACTACAAATGAAATGCTGCTACGTGTTCTGATACGAAGAAGGCGCTTTCAAAAGCGAAGCTTTCACAGAATGGCGCACTTAGCATAGCATATGCTAAACACCAATAAAGGTGTGCATACGCTAAAGCGTGTGTGTGTGTGTGTGTGTGTGTGTGTGTGTGTGTGTGTGTGTGTGTGTGAATACTCATGCAGACAAGAGACTTAAGAAAAATGTCTCATTTAGGCAATGAAGTAGATGGTGGTGCTGCTGGTAGCGGGGGAAGCACCGGCAACTGTTCTAGAGATTTTTGTCGTCCTTTCAATAAAAAGCAAAGCCATACAACAGAGAATAATTATTTTGAGGAAGATGAAATAAGGCAACCCAACACAGTTAGTTGGTGGTAGGTACTCTGAATTGCTTTTCCGTTCTGGGAACCGAACGACGACCTAGCGCATGCTCAGTGAGCACTTTACTGTTGTGATACGTCCCAGCCTTCCAGTCATAACTCAAACAATTTAATCTCCTCCAAAAAGGTCAAAATCTTGTAAACTGAGCAAAACCGTCACCTGGAGGAATTGACCAAAAGCTCTGAGTATGGATTTGCTTATACATCCTTGTGATAAAATCACAAACAAAAACCGGAATGAGTATTTTCGTTCGTAATTATGGGACATTGATCTAAACAATGCTTAAGCGTGTTTGGCGTCATAGGGATAAATTCGGTGGGGTCAGGACGCTAATCATTTTCAGGAGCACAGCAGTGTCCACAGAAAGCACCTCACAGCACCAAGGATCTCTGGGTAACTCCGTCATGTAGCTGCGGTGGAAAGGGGGCAGGGAGGCGTTCTTGGAGCCCAGTTCCTTCGCATTCATCCTGGGTCCTGGTAGAATAGGCCTGGGGTATGCAGAAAGGAAGTTCTGAGATGTGAACAAGAATGAGGTCTACTTCTCCCTAAATTACACCCATTAGGTCAGTCAATTCCAAGTTCCATTGTTTGTGACTCTTTCTTCCTTCCTTCCTTCCTTCCTTCCTTCCTTCCTTCCTTCCTTCCTTCCTTCCTTCCTTCCTTCCTTCCTTTCTTTCTTTCTTTCTTTCTTTCTTTCTTTCTTTCTTTCTTTCTCCCCCCCCCCCCGAGACAGGATCTCACTGTATGCCTGGTTGGACCTTATCCTTTCTTTTGATGCTTGGGATTTGAACCCAAGGCTTTGTACTTGCCCCACCACTGAGCTCTGTCCCCTGGTCAGTCCCTCCACTCCTGGGCTTCCTCTGCTGTTTCCCTTAGCATATGGCATGTTCAGGTCTCCTTCCTATTAAAGACAAAGATGTGCTGTTGAGAATTAGTGTCCACTTGTAATCTGCCCTCCTTGTTCCACTGGCAAGACTCAGAGTTGTTCCTTATTCTATACCTGTGCTTTCTCAAGACTGCTGCTGACCAGCAAAGGCCAAGAGCTGCAATCAAAAAATTAGATGAATTCACAGACATCCTCCTGCATCCACCTCATGAGCTCTGGGATTAAAGACTTGTGTCGCTATTCTAAAAAAACAACAAAAATTAATCCATTTAATAAAAAAAAAGAAAAGAAAAGAAAAAAGAAAAACAAACCCGAAACAATAACAAGTACACAAAGAAAGCTAGGTGGAGCCCAGTTAAGGTGGTTGAGGCTGTAATCCCACCACTTGTGATGCTGAAGCAGGAGGATTGCTAAGAGCTTGAAGCTTGAAACCAGCCCAAACTACAAAATGAAGCCCTATTTCAAAATACAAAATACAAGAGTGTAATTGCACATGCTTTTATCCCAGCACTTAGGAGGCTGAGGCAGAGGCAGATGGATCTCTGAGAGTTTGAGGCCAGCCTCATCTACAGAGGGAGTTCCAAGACAGCCAGGGCTGCAAAGTGAGACCCTTCCTGCCTTGGAAACAAAATCACCAAGAAGTGGGGCGGAACTATAACCTTAAACCTATCCCCAACTAGTTCTACATCTGTAGTTGAGGTCTTTCTGTGCCTCAGTTTCCTCATCTGTAATTTCGAAATGGCACGTCTGACCATGTGTCTACAGCAGATGTTCAGCAAACTGCCCTGACTGTTTCCATCTTGCCTCCTGCTAAAGCCACCAGGCCTGCCCTGATTTACCTCATTGTGTCACATGACAGTATTCTCCACAAGAGTTCTCTCTTGCTGTCTCTACCCCTCCCTCATTTCTCTACCTTCCCTTCTTTTTTCTCCTCCTCCCCTCTTCCCTCTCTCTTTCTCCCACTTGCCCTGGAGACAGATCTCTTTAAATCATCCAGGCTAGCACTGAACTTGAGAGCCTCCTCCTGTGACCTCATAAATGAGATTACAGGCCTTCACCACAATGCCTGGATCACACTCTTTTTTTTTCTCTCTTTCTTCTTTCTCAAGTTTGCCTTCCTCTTGCATGAGACTCTTCGAAAGCAGGAATTCTGTCTTTCACGCTAACAGTAGACAGGGCAGAATAACATATCCTGTAGTGTTGGAAAGCGAGCCCTGGCCCAGCCCACCATTTAGCTCAATTAACCACACGGGTGTCTTAGTCATACTCCTATAAGCCTAGAATTTAGCCAGATGATGGCGAGATGGCTCAATAACATTCCAAAGAATTTACCAGAGACTCAATCTGTTCTGAGGTAATTAAGAGTTAACTATATACTAGAGTCCAAGGGAATCTTGCCAAGTCAATAAATTACTTGCTGTTTACTGAATACCAACTGTTTCCTCCACACACTGAATATGTTTACGGTTTCCACAGCTTGCCTTTCTTACCGAGAGCTATTGGGATTACATTTTTTTTTTTTCGTGAGAAGGAAAAGATTCTTTCTGCGAGATAGCGTCGTAAGTGATGGCTCTCAGATGGTTGGGAAGGCAGTTCTCTGCCTTGACTGGGGCTCAGACTCAGCAATTCACACAATCAAGCACAGCAATGAATATCTGGCTTGGGCCTTGAGCTCTAGGATGTTTTTGGTTTTTCCATCTCAGAGATGGTGGTCCAGTTTTCTTGTGCATAAGGAGCACTGAATCACTGAAGGAGAAATAGCACCTGGATGTGAAATGAGAATTTGACTTTACTTTCCAATTCGGGAAGACTGCAGGAGGTAAGAATGCTCCATGTAGTTGTTGGAAGACCTAAGTTAAATTCCTAGAGCCCACATTTGTTGGCTCATAACTGCCTGTAACTCTAGCTCTAGGTGTGTCTGGCCTCTGCTGACGCCTGCACAAGTCACACATGTACACCTTATTTTTAAAAAATAAAAATAAACCTTAATACTTCCCATGTTTTATTTGTTTGGTGTGTGTGTGTGTGTGTGTGTGTGTGTGTGTGTGTGCGTGCGCACACTCGTGTGCCACAGCCCAGGTAAAGAGATTAGAGGTAGTTCTCTCCTCCCACCAGGTGACTCCTTGTGTTTGAACTTAGGTCATTAGACCTGGTAGCAGGTGCCTTTATCTGTTGAGCCATATCAGCTCCCCCTTCCTATATTTCAACAAGAAAAAAATATTTATGAATATTTGTGTGGCTAAATTCAAACCTCTCAGAATCACCTCCAGTGCTCGCTGTTGGGTTTCTGAACTTAACCGGGTGGCTCTAAGGAGCCCCTGAGTCCTGGGACCCACCTCTCAGGATGAGAGACAAAACAGAACACTAAACATTGGATGTCCAGCCATATCTTCAAAACCCTGATGCTTGGTTGTTAAATTTTTTAGAATCTTAAATGTCAAAGGTTCTGGAGTAATATGTCACAAGCGAGTGAGTCAAATAGCAAGAATTACTGAAGAAAACTATCAGTTCAAAACACTACAGTTGCCGGGCGGTGGTAGCGCACGTCTTTAATCCCAGCACTCGGGAGGCAGAGGCAGGTGGATCTCTGGGAGTTCGAGGCCAACCTGGTCTACAAGAGCTAGTTCTGGGACATGTACCAAGCTACAGAGAAACCCTGTCTCAAAAAACAAAAACAAAAACAAAACAAAACAAAACAAAAAAAGCTACAGTTAACACTAAGCCAAACAGTTGCTGACATGCCAGGATTCTTAGATTTATTTCAGTGGTCCAAACTACGCCACGTTTTTTGTTGTTGTTGTTGTTGTTGTTTTTCCGAAACAGGGTTTCTCTGTAACTTTGGAGCCTGTCCTGGCACTAGCTCTTGTAGACCAGGCTGGCCTCGAACTCACAGAGATCCGCCTGCCTCTGCCTCCCGAGTGCTGGGATTAAAGGTGTACACCACCACCGCCTGGCTCACCACGTTTTTTTTTTTTAACCTTCAGAAAATTTCTCTTCTCCAATGTCAGGTGAGTTAAGGACCTAGGAAGTTCAGTGGACATAGGCTATTATAATCTTTAGGCACCGCAACTAAATAACATTGGTCTCCATTTATTCATATTTATTCACCAACAAACTTTGCCGACTTCCAGGACCACAAGCACTCGATATGTCCAATACTAGGATTTCAGGCTCTTTCTGTTTGGAAGAGAGTGTAACTTTGAACATAATAGTAATTTAATAAATGTGTGCTGAGCCATTGATTCGATTTCATGTAGAAAATACAATTATTTGAGCTCTTTCGAAATCGACAGAGGGATGGATATTTTCAGAGTGGCCTCCAGAGCGGTGACTCCAGAAACCCTCTGGGTCTCAGTATATGTCAGCTCCTAGCCTGGATCTGGCTTAGAGGGGCCACAGTGTGAGTTCCTGAAGGCCTTCTGAACAGAAGAGAAAGTCAGTGTGAAGGAGCTGAACATGCAAGCCAGAAGCCTGTTCTTCAGATGAATCAGACAGCTGGGCAGTGACCTTTGATCCCAGTCCTTAGGACACATTGGCAGGCAGATCTCTGTGAGCTTGGGACCTGGTCTATGGGGACTCTGTCTCAAAAGAAAAACAAAGACTAGCCAGATGATTTTCAACCCAGTTTGCTAAAAGAAGGTTAAGGGGCGCTCCACTCAGGAGGAGGACTTAGAGTGTAAATCGTGATACTGATCATAGTCATATGAAGGCCCTGATTTCAGATTCAGGATTGAAGACTTGTGTAAGGGCACATATTACCTACCCTCCCAGCCCTGAATGCTCATGAAAAGACCAAGGTCACTGCTGGACACTGTCTGTGAACCAAAGAGAGAGAGGCCCTTCTTTCAGGAGGATGAAAAGGGTCTTGGATTTCAGCTCCATTGTGTACTCGGTTGGTTACTTTCTGACAAAATCACAACCTACCTAGTACAGGCTGGGAACATGGCAGGCAGGTGGAGAAGGCTAACGAAGAAACAAGTGAGCTTCTGCCTGGTAAGGAGAGGGAGGGTGCAGAGACGCGCTGTTTCTCAACATTGTTGTTTAAATAGATTCCTGTTGAGATATGATTCATGTCTAATGAAACCATCCTTTTAGTTTGCTAGTAAGCATTTTTATTTTATCTTACTATGTAGACGAGGCTAGCCTTGGTTTCACAGTCCTACTGTCTTAGACTCCCTAAGGCTATGATCCACCATGCCCAGGCTAAATGCACGACTTAAGCAGCTTTCATATAAACTGTTACTGTCTCATTCTAGAGAGTGGCTCTCACCCTTCCTAATGCTGCGACCCTTTAATACCGTTCTTCATGATGTGGTGACTCTCAACCATAAAATTATTTTCATTGCTATTTCATAACTGTAATTTTGCTATGGTTATAAATCATAATATAAGTATCTGTGTTTTCTAATTGTCTCAGGCAACCCTTGTGAAAGGGTCATTCGACCCCCAAGGGTCACGTCCCACAGGTTGAAAACCACTGTTCTAGAGTATTCCATCACCCTCAAAGACACTCTCTGTTATCTGCCATTCAATTTCCTCCCCCTAAACCCAGGAGCCGCTCCTCTACTTCCATCTCTGAGTCTGCCTGTTGTAGCCACTGCACTATAAAAGGAATCTTATGCTCTCAAGGTTTTTGTGTCTGGCTTTTTACTCTTAGCTTGTTTGGGGCATCATCCATATTGCAGCACCATTGGTACCTCATTCCATGATGGGGGGGATGTAGGAACCTGGGGCCCTGAGCATGCTGGGATAGTGCTTTACCACTGCCACCTCCCTTTTCTGACCAAATAATGACTTGTCTGTCACGAGTTAGCTGCCTCTGTTTATCTGCCCGCCTGCTGATAGACATCCATGGTGATTATCCATAGCCAACACTCTGCGATGCTTCTAATGCTGCGGTGAGAACTCACACACAGGCTCTCTTTCATTGGGAAGTTTCTGTGACCTCTGACATCCAAAGGCACCTGTATACACACGGTGCATATAAATTCATGAAGGCATGCAGTATACATAAAAATATACAAATAGATTTTTATAAAAGATAAGCAAGTCTCTTTATCTATCTGCATTAGGAGACTGTAAAAGCAATTTTACTAAGATTATAAGTGGATTTTATAAGAGCCTAATACCAGAAAAATACTTTGGGAAGAGAAAAATTTATTTATGCAAGAAAAGACACTGCCAAAATCTTTTGTCAATGAAGTATCCCCCACCCAGTACATCCTTCCTCCTTCACGCCATACTACTTTACAAATCTGTCTAAATATGTAAATGTGAGGCATGACGAACCTACTTGTCCCCTGAACATCAAAAAAGCCAGCAAAATGCAAAACAGAGCTCCAGCCTGTGCCAAATCATCACACCCCAGAAACGAATTCCAAATTCCACATCCTAAATGTATGGAAAATGCTGCTTTGGGTGTGGATGCCAGGGCTGGCACCTCGAAGACTGGAAGGGAAGTCATTCCAATGGTTGCCGGGGCAGCAAGAATTGTGGAAGCCACTTGACTCACACGCCTCAGCTTCTGGTGCAAGAAGCAGGCACCCAAGTGCAGGCGGAGGGGAACCTCTCCTGGAAAGAAGTGGGGGACAGGATTCTGAAGCCACACCCTGAGAAAGCCCAGGTCTGAAACTGTGCACAACTGAGGTCAGGCTTCCCTCAAGAGCAAAGTGGACAGGTGGGTCTAAATGTCCTTAAGAAGAAATATCTCTAAAAACAGAGGTTCATGGTTACCTAAGTAAGGTCCAGATCAGAGGCTGAGCCTGGGAACGGGTTTTCACAAACACCATCAGTTTAATAAATAAGAAAGATAAAGCTTACGACTTTTTAAGATTTTTTTTAATTCTTTGAAAACTTCCTACATGTGTATAACATATTTTGGCCATATTCATCCACCAAAACTCTCTCCAACTCCCCCTAGCACCCTCACCCTATCTTTCTTCCACACTCATGTCTTATTATTATCATTGTTGTTATCATCATCCATCATCATCATTAATCTGAGACAGAGTTTCTCCATATAACCCTGATTGCCCTTGAACTCAGAGAGATCCTCCTGACTTTGCCTCCTAAATTCTGGAATTAGAGGCATGTGCCACCATGCCTGCCCCTCCCTTCTTACAATTGCTGATAATAGCCCACTAAATCTAATTAATATTGCCCATATGTGCACAGGTGTGGGGGCATCCGCCAGGGCTTGGGCAATCTACCAGTGACTTTGTACCCAGAAGAGAGAGAGTGACTCTCCCCAGAAACCGTCAGCTGCCAATAACTCCTCTGCTAGGGACAGGGCCTCAAAGCATAACACTTCTGTAAGTGATGAAGTTTACTACTATTTTAAAAAATTTGACTTTACTTCTATATTAATAAAATAGGGGTATAGGGTGTCAAGTCTTGGCCTCAACTCCGTACCAGGTTCAGATTTACATGCTTAACACTCAGAATCTGTCATAGATTACCCACTTATTGGGTCGGAGTCACAGTAGATACAGTGGGTCTGGGTATAAAAAGATGAATCAAGTTTGGTTTCTGCTCTCTAGATACTTACATTTCAATAAGGAAGAGAGAGCTCTCCAGTACAACCCCCCAAATAGCATGCACCAGAGCACTGCACTCCAGGTGGAAGCATGTCCGCATCTCTACGCCATCTGGAAGACACAGCACACAGGTAGCAGTCTTCAAGGTAATGAGCACAGTTAGCAACATGCTGGCAATAGACATTAGCACTTTACTATTTCACTAGACAAAATGATAAACCCAGGATCTTCCAGGAAAAAAAGGGGATGCTTCTCAATATTTTCCTTTATTTGCCCCTCCCTCCCTTCTTTCTTCCATTCTCTCATTTTAACAGAGAGAGCTGTCTTCAAACTTAAAGAGATCCATTTGCCTCAGCCCCCTGTGTGCTGGGTTTAAAGGTGTACACCACCCACCCTGCACTTCTCAACTTTTATAACAAAGAGTAAAATTCTGAGTCAGGTTGGAAGTCTCGTGATGAAATTCATCATCTGGCATTTGCTTCAGAATTATATTTGAGGAAGAATGAGGATGAGAGAGGTTTTTTCCCCCTAAGACAGGGTTTCTCTGTAGCTTTGGAGCCAGTTCTGGAACTAGCTCTTGTAGCCCAGGCTGGCCTCGAACTCACAGAGATCCGCCTGCCTCTCCCTCCCAAGTGCTGGGATTAAGGTGTGTGCCACCACAACACGGCAAGGATGAGAGTTTTAATAAAGCAAGATTGATATGGAATTCATTGATATTCTGCCTGTGTTTGTGCATGCTTTGAATTTTCATAAAAATCATCTATTCATATTTATGTGTATGTATGTGCATGTGCGTACATCTGCACTCATAAGGGAGTTTTATGTGCACTATGTGTATGTAGTGCCCAAGGAGACCAGAAGAGAGCATTGGATTCCCTACAACTGAAGCTACAGATATTTGGAAGCTGCCTGATATGGGTGCCTAAACCCTGGTCCTCTGTAAGAACTTTTAACTTCTGAACCATCTCTCCAGCCCATACTAGTATTTTCTATTTTATATTTAATAGATAATGTATTATAAATATATTTTTTTAAAAAATATATATTAGAAAAATATACATATGTATTTAGTTTTTTATTATAAGGTCAAGGATTTAAATTCTTTCTCTCTCTCTTTCTCTCTCTATCACACACACACACTTATACTAGAAAACCATTTCCATAAGGAAATCTTGAATTTGTAGCTTTTTTTTATTCATCAGATGGGGCTTGTTTTGCATTTATCAGAAAGAGATACAGAAGTAGAATGCCCTTGTAGAATCTGTACTGTAGAGGGGAAGCTAGGAGGGAAACAGCATATGAAAACCATTACATGGTGCTCTGAAATTCATGAGTAACTATCAGAAAGAGATTCGCAATGCTTTTGCACGCTTGATGAATAACAGTTTTTGAGATCCTGCTGGAAGCCTAGACGTGGCATATTCTCATGTCTTCTCACTGACGGAATTTTGAAAATATATTATGATTTTATTGTATAAGTGAGAAGACTAAGCTTCAAGAAGATGAAGTAGGGTCACAATGAGCAAAAATAAAGATCAGGCATTTAAAATTCTTGTGCTGACTTCAGCAATATATACAGAGTGGAGGGGCTGGATCTTGTATATTTGTTTCAAGACCAGGTCTCATGTGTAGCACACCCTGACGTAGACCTCATAGTCTTCCTCCTCAGCCTCCTGTGTGCTGGAAGTGCAGGTGTGAGCAGATGGACAGTAGACGGCAGAGCTTGGGGGCAGGAGAACACAGGGACAGGGACACCGCATGACAGAAGGGGCGATGGCCAGCTGTTCCCAAAACCAAGACTTTTCTTTTTAAACTTTACTTACCACTTGTCCTACCCCAGAGTCCTGAGAAACCAATCTGATGCACCACCACGGGGGTCTGTGGATAAGGGAAAGCAGAGGAAATAAGAAGGCTGGGCAAGAGGCCCTCCTTTTAAATCTCCTGGAAACCTAAAGTATTATCCAACTGTCCACCATGCTTTCAAACCATTAGTCTAACTCAAAGCAGTTCAAATCACCAAATGGAATTTCCTTAAGTTTCCTTAATGATATTATAGTTGTTTACAAATCTTGAGAAATGGGAACTAATGTTTCAGACACTGAACGAGTAGAAGAAGGCATATGGCTTTACTGTCTGGAGTGTTTCTGAAGACGTGGTCTGAATGCCGGGTTTCCTTCAGCTTGCTCCTAGAAGCTCTAAGTTGAGATAGTTACATTCTTCATGTATTTTTGCTTGTGTGTTAGTTTTACTTTGTTTTGAGATGGGGGCAATGTATATCAGCGTAGCCCCAAACTAAAGCCCTCCTGCCTCAGTCTCTTGAGGCCCAGATAACAGGTGGGAGCCATTTCGACCAGCAAGTTGACAACACTCCTGACTAATGGGACTTTTGTTTTGTTTTTTTTGTTTGTTTGTTTGTTTGTTTCTCTTTTTTAATTCAGTCCCTGATCAAACCCAGGCCCTGTAACTGCTAGGCAGGTGCCCTACTACTGAAGAGCTAAATAAGCCAGCCGAACTTAAAGATTCTTCAATTAAAATGTTCCAGGTTTTTTTTTAAATTATTTATAAATAACCACTCAAAACAAAAATATAATGCTGAGCTAAGCAGAGATGACAAAAAGATCAAAAACTCTGAATGCAGAAGAAAAGTTCCAAGCTTGCCTTTGGGACATGAGAGCTTTTAACAGAATTCATTAATAAAGGAGGAAAAGGACCCTGATAAAATTCAGAGTAAAATTGGGAAGCTGCAGGGAAAATCTCATGTGGAAACGTGTTGAGAATTACTCAAATGGTAGACATGTCTGTGGAAGTGTGTGTGTGTGTGTGTGTGTGTGACTTGCTGATCATGTTGGACTGGTTTTGATCTTTAATTTTGAGTGAAGATCCTTCTAAGTCTCCCTGGAGATTGATCATGGCTGCCTGGGATAGAGAGAAGGTTGTGTCCAGCACCTGTAAAGAACAGAGCGATGCTCTCTGGAAAGATGCCCCCCTCACAGTGAAATATCATCACTAATGCCAAAGCCATTTTACAGGACTCTTGGAAAAGAGAGAAAAATAATTTTGTTATTTTAAATGCCCCCCTGTAAAAAGTAATGTGATGCTATTTTTAAATTCTTGGGGACTACACAGTTAAAATACAGTGGAAGTGATGGAAATCAAGTCACTTACAGTCATCGCTCACTCCTCGACTGGGCTCCCTTCCCAGCAGCATACAAACGGTATGCGAGTGTTGACCTGGGGACAAGTGCCATCCTGTAGACAAAAGTTAATATGTAATAAACAACAAAAGAAAGAAACAAACGAACAGAAACCTAGACACCTTTTTGAATGTTATGGGGAATCAGCACCAATATTTGGAGGAAATTCTTGTGGTTGGGGAAACTGAATCAGGCACAAGTCCTTGTCTCTAGAAACTCCATAAAAACCACTCACAGTGTGGCAACCACATGCTGCTTACCACACAGTGTGGCAACCACGTCCTGCCTACCACACAGTGTGGCGTTCGTGTCCTGCCTACCACACAGTGTGGCGACCACACGCTGCTTACCACACAGTGTGGTGATCATGTGCTGTCTACCACATAGTATGGCAACTGTGTCCTGCCTGCCACACAGTGTGGTGACCACATGCTGCCTACCACACAGTGTGGAGACCACACACTGCTTACCACATAGTATGGCAACCGTGTCCTGCCTGCCACACAGTGTGGCGACCGTGCCCTGATTGTCACACAGTGTGGTGAGACTGTGCTGCTTATCATTTTATCCCCCGAACTTAGTAGAGGACCTGGCACGAGATCCACGTTCAATAAATGTTTGTGGAACAGGAGAATCCTGAAAGTATAGTTTATACAGTGTTTTCCCACCTTTTAAAAATGTCATCTGTGCTTACAAAATCCATGTTATACCAACTCCTGGTACACGTAAACACATGCATCTAAGAACGCCAAAGCCACACTTTCTTTCACATGGGATCCGCGTTCTGAGAGTGTGTTTTCTAGTCTGTTCTTTTTATTTGATTTGAAAAGTATGGGCTTTAAACCGCTAAATTGATTTCACAAGCCACTAATGGCAAGGCCGCAGGTTTGAACGCTTAGACTACTTCTTGTCTATTGTTGACTCACTTGTATTTGTAGGTTTTACTAGCCACAGACACTGAAAATAACAGACGTTTTGATCCAGGAGACAAATTGTTTAGAAAAAGTTCAGATCAACTCTAAACTTTTGCTCCATTTATGAATTCTCTGTGGTGGAATTTCCCCTTCATGGCTGTTGGTGAATTATAGGAATTTCCCTCACTAAGAGTTAATTGTCCCCAACATCACACCATATACAAAATCTATCTCAGAATGGAGTACAGATCTACATTTAAGAACCTAGCTTAGAATTAAACCAAATAATATTTATAGCATTGAATTTACTTTTAATATGACACCAAAATGAAACAAAATTCAAGTTAAAATAGATAAAAAAAATTTAAATCTTGTACCTTTATGTCAAAGGAAGAGCTAGGCATAGAGGTGCACAGCAGAGATCTCTGGAAGCTGAAGCAGAAAATCTGCAGTTGGAGGCTGGCTTGGGCCACATAGCAAGTTCTTGGCTAAAAACAAACAAACAAACAAACAGAATAACCAACAAGGCAGCTTATAGATGGGAGAAAATATTTGAAAATTATATATCTGAAAAAGGATTTGTATGCATAAGATGTAAATAGCTGTTCCATACAAAACCAAAAACAAAGTGATTTTAAAATGAGCAAAGTATTTGAATAGCCTTTTCTTTAGGAAGGCACACAAATGACCAGCGACGATGTGAAAAGATGTTTAATGTGATTAGTCATTTAGGAAATGCAAATCAAAGCAGTAAGATGCCATTTCTACCTATTAGATAAGCTAAACTTTTTAATAAGTGCTAACAAAAATGTGGAGAAATCAGGCCCCTCATGCATTGCTGGTGGAAAAATACGATGCTATGAGATATTCCTACAGGCAATGTCTAAATTCCTTCAAAACATATTGTTACCATATCCATGAAGTGAAATGAAAACACACACAAACAGCATTGTCTACCACTGATTATAGCAGCATGGTTCATAGCACCCTGTAGTAGGAGCAGGGCTGGAGCTATGGATCAGTTAATAAGTGTTTGCTTTGAAAGTTTGATCCCCAGAGCCTACATAAAAGGCAAGGGAAAGTGGAGGGGTGCACAAGATAGTAATTCTGTATTGGGAAGACAGAGACAGGGAGGCTTTCAGAGTCTTACTGCCAGATGGTTGAAACAAGGAGCTCCAGGTCCAGGGAGAGGCCCTGTCTCAAAAAAACAAGATGAAGGACTCAAGAGATGGCTCAGCTGTTACTGCTTTTGCAGAGGACCCAGACTCAGTCCCAGAATCCATATGGTAGCTCACAGTTGCCCATAACTGCAGTTCTAGAGAATCAGGTGCTCTTTTCTGACATTTGCAGACTCACGCATGCATGTGGTACACATACATACACATACAATAAAAAGCTAAGGTGGAGAGCAGTTGAGGTCTGGTCTCTACTTGCAACTGCACATACACATGCACATAGAAGAAAAGCAGAAACAGCCTAGAGCAATAGACAGATAAACACACATTTCCTGTCATATAATAGGATATTAGTTTATAATAAAGAAAATGAAATGCTGTCAGCCATGCCTCTAATTCTAACCTGCAAAAGGCTGGAGGCAGGAGGATTACAAGTTCAAGGCTAGCCTGGGCTGCATAAAGAGACACTGTCTCAAATAAACAGACAAAGGATGGAAATAATACAAGCTACAGTCTAGGTGGGCCTTGACAACAGTATGCTAAGTGAAAGAAAGCGATCACACAGGACTTCATATCGTATGATTCCATTTGTGCGAAATGTCTAGAATCGGAAGCTCTGCCCAGGCTGAAAGAAGATGGGCAATGAACCTAGGACTGACGAGAATGACTGTCGTCCCCAGGAGGAAGTTTCTCTGTAGGGTGGTAAAAGTGTTCTAAAATTAGGTTATGCTGATAATGACGCAATTTTGTAAATAAGCCAAAACTTGGTGAGTGAATCTTGAATGTATGACATTTGCATTTTAGATTATGTAAATCATATCTCAATAATATATTAAAATGTCACAAGGGGTGGTATAGGCCTCAGGAGAACAGCAGTGAGTTCGGGGCCAGTCAGGGCTACACAGCAACACCTCCTCAAAAGTTTCATCAACACAGAACCAAAACCAAACGAGAACAAATAGCTTGGAACTCCTGGGTGAGCGAGAAGTTGGCCACATACTTCCTACATACATACTGCATATGTACATACTTCCCTCTGGGTGTAGGCTGCTGAGCAGAATCAACCTGGCCACTTCATGACAGGCATAGGAATGGGGTCTTTCCATCCACAGCTAGCAGAGAAAGACTATCTCTCCAGTGGTCTTCAGAGTCCCGTGGGCCTGACCTGTGTCTTACAGTTTTAGGGCTTTAGTTTAGAGTGGAGGCCATGAATCTGTTGACTCAGGCTCTGAACTTTCTCCATAGGGTCACCCTCACAAACGCTCACTGGAAAGCACCGGTGAGAGCTTTTTCTACCAGAATAAAGAATTTCATATCCACCAACAAATAAAGATGCTAAGAGTGGAGGAATGTCCTGAGCAAGAAGCACAGTTATGAACTCCCAGGAGTCAGTGCCTCCCAAAGAGAGCCAGACATAGACTAAGATTTTCAATCAATAAGATTGGAAGAGGATAAAAGGAAGGGCCTCTGGCGTCCTGGACACCACACCTTTGGGATGGATCATGACAGAGAGAACTGAGAGGCAAGGAACTGTCCACCACGTGCACATGGGGCTCCTGGGACAAGGAGCCTCCACATTCTCTCTAACTTAAAACAAGAGAATCCCAAGTTCTCCCCATCCTGTGTGTGAGGTCGCCAGTACAAGAAATACTGGTAAAGAATTTAAGAAATCCAGTGAACAAGTTTTAAGAAATAGAGAAAAAAATAGAGGGCTGGAGAGAAAGTTCAGTGGTTCGGAACAGTTAGTGTTTGTCCAGAGGACCTGTGTTCGGTTCCAGGCATCAACCACCAGCTCCAGAGGAGTCAACGCCTCTCCATTCATGTGTGAGCTTGTGTGCCCCCCCCCCACACCACAGTTTTTAAAAAAGGAAACTGTCCGAATGATTAACACTAAAGTGGTCACTTTATGAAGGTGTTCACCTTCATAGCGTTCTGAGATTTAAAAAACCCAAGAGATCTTAAATACACTTATATATTATTAATTATATTATATATAATATATTGTTATTGAAAAGAACTTCTAGAGACAACCAAACTTCCTTTCGACGGGGGTCAGGGCACACGGACAGGCCCTGGGCATCAGTCTGGGGGACACCGGACCTTCCTGGGTCGCCTCCCAGCGGCTGTGAGGAGCAAGGCGGCCAGGTAGGCGGCGGTGGGCGCGGGCGCGGGGCTGGAGGGCCACGAGGGCCCCGTGGGCGCCGGCCTCCAGGTCGTGGGCGCGGGGCCTCCGGCCTCTCGCTGGGCGCCGCCCCCGGCCCGGCCCGGCCCGGCCCGGTCGCTCGGCTCGGCTCGGCTCGGCCAGGCGGGGCTCCGCGCACTCGGAGCGGCAGCCGCCTGGGGCGCTCGGGTCGGGTCGGCCGCGGGGACGCTCAGCTCCCGCCAAGTCGCCGCCTCAGGTCAGAGTCGCCCCGGGCCACGCGGCCGGCCGGAGGGACGCGGAAGGAGAGACCCGAGGCGCTGCGCTGGGGTACGGGGTCGTGCGCGGCCTGAGGGGACCGAGTGTGACGACAAAGTGACCGGACTGAGGAGCGGTTACCACACTCTGACAGGACTCTTGTGTGACTGACAGCCTGACGGCGGGCGGCGGCGGCGACTCCCGGCTGAGAGGACGCGGACTGACAGGACTGGGTGACAGACAAGGTGAGGGGGTCTCGGCCTGAGGGGACGGGTCTGACGGACAAGGTGGCCGGGTCTGCGCGGAGGGGACTCCAGCTGAGAAGTCACACTCTGACAGGACGGTGTGACTGACAGCCTAACCCGGTTTCCACCAGAGGGGACACGGTGGGGAAGTCACACTCTGACAGGACCGCGAGCCTGACAAAGTAACAGAATCTTGACTGAGGGGACCCGGCTGAGGAGAAGTCACACTCTGACAGCACCAACTGCGACAAGGTGACGGAGTCTGGGTTTGAGAGGGACACGGGCTGCGAAGTCACGCTCGGAGAAGAGCGAGCGAGCGAGCGAGCGGGCGAGCAAGCGTAGCTGGGCGGGGTTGGGGACCGAGGGACGGAGCGAGGGGTCTCGGCTGAGGAGGGCCGAGCGTGACTGACAGGGAGCCTGTCCTCGGGCTGCGGGGCACGGGCCCAGCGCGGACGGTCACAGCCGAGCTACCTCAGGCTCCCTGGGAGGGTGCGCAGACGGGCGCGAGCGAGCTCGGAGCTGGGTGGCGGTCACCCGCCAGCCCCTGACAGGAAAACCCGGTCTCGGCACGGTCCAGAACTCCGCGGGGACCGCGTCGTGCCGACCTTGGTGACAGTTTTCAGAGAGGGGGCTCGCCTGCAGCCGCCCAGAGAGAGCCCCGAGTCGCTGGAGCGGGGAGACGTGTGCGGGTGATCACTCTGGAGGCTTGGCCCGGGGGCTCCCCTCGGAGCTGGCCCAGGTGTGGGGAAGCTGGGGTCACTGTCACCAAGCCCCTCCCCGTCAGTGCCCCCCTTACAGTCTACCGAGGGGGTGAGCCCCGGGACAGGCTCATCGGAGTGGGCAGCCCGCGTGGTGGGGGTGGAAGGTGGGTGTGTAGCTCCGGTGCTTTATGGCTTGGGGTCGGGGAGGAGCCTAAGGTGAGGAGGCAGAAACTGGGAGTAGCCAGGACTGCTTTTATATAAGGGACGCGGGCAGGTCAAGAAGGGGCCTGGACCTCTGCTGGGGATCAGAAGGCTGCAGCTCTAAATTCTTCTTAACTCCCATTGCTTAGGTGAGTGGCCCCACCGTCAGCGCGTTTTGTCGGAGCGAGTTGTGAGGTGGCCAAGCTGGCCCAAGTTCGTATGTATCAGGATGGCTTGGCTGTGTTCTCCTAGGACAGAAAGAATCTCTTCTGAGGCTAACGGTAGGGAAAGTCGTGTCACTATGTCAGGACAAAAAAAAAAAAAAAAAAAAAAGGAGTCAAGTCATCTATCAGGAATAAGCTAAAGTCTTTCTTCTTTGCAGGATGAAAGACAAAATATAAAATTAAAAGATCATTTGAGGAGAATAAAAACCCAGATGAACCAAGTTGTAGGATAGATAACAGTTGGAAAGCTTCTTGATTTTGAAGTTCTGTAATGTCAACTCTTTCTTATCATGCATGAAGCAACTTGTTAACTGGAGTTATTAAATGAATAACTCGGTGTTGGACTTGAGCAGGTCTTCCACAGATATCAGGTGCTCTGTGGGAGTCTTCCTGTCCACAGCTAAGTGATCACTTGCTGCGTGAAAACATAACTCCGGGTGCTACATGGTTTAGAAAACCTAGCTAGTAGGAACTGACATTTTTTCTAGCTTATCAAAGAGATATCTCTCTTGAAAATTTGATAGAAATACTCATAGATGCTAAGAGCGTTTGGAGTGATGGTCCAGAGATTCAGCCTCAACTTTAAAATAAGTTCTCTGCTGCCTCCCTTCAACCAGATTGCTCTAAAATTGAGTTCATGTCTGAAATTACTATTTTAATAAATGAAAATTTGAAATCAGCCTCACACATTAGCCGGAGTGAGTATTATAAAGTATTATAAAGCCATCATTTTTATCTTCCTGTGTGTCTTGTGTAAATTTGCTCCTGGCGATGTACTATTTCATATTTAACCTCCTGAGAACTACATCTTCAGTGAGAAGATCTGAGAAGCAACTGGTGGTCCTCTCAGTCTTCTGCAACTCCCTAGAAGGAAAAAATTGACAGTTTTATTTTTTAAGAAGAAAATTCTTTTTCGCATGTAAAGGTTTCAGACTCATAACTGCTATAGAGCAGTGGCAGCGGTGAAGGCTGAAGTTCTGCAGGCCTTCAGGCTGAAGACTTTCAGACGCTGCTTCCTCATTCTTGTTTATTTTAAAGAATATAAGCTCTTTAAAAATTAGAGCTAAAATACCAAAAAAATTTATATCTCTTATGACTTTGTGACAACTATTTTTAATAATTAAATATAATATTTCTTTTAGAGGGACTGGTTTTCTTAACATTCATGTCACTACATTTCTCAGAACCACTTTTGTAAAAAATTCCAAATTACTTTTAAAAATCATATTATTAATTTCAAAGTCCCCCTGATGTCTAAAATTCATATACGAAAAAGCATGACTTTAAAATCTTGATGTAGAAATAGATCGCTAAGTATGTGACTAGCTGTTTTCAGTTAGTAAATTTCACATATTTCAACAAGTAATGTTTTCTTTCATTTGTAATTTTCTGAAAATAAGGGTCTTTGTCAGCAGCCTTGTTGAGATCCTCCTGTGCGGGGAAGCCGTGTAAAGGCCTCCCTGTGAAAACAGCAGCATTAGCGATGGATTTCATCTCCTTTTCAGATTATGAAGCAGTTGCTAACAGTAGGAGACTTTCATAAAAATTTTGTTAAAATAATTTCCCCAAATATTCCCATATTTTCACAGCCTTCATGGGGTCTTCCCAGTGCATACACTGGCCATTCTAATTTGTGTCTTTTTTGCTGGGTTTATTGTCATGTGAACTTGGAAATATTCTCTGTGTCATAAAGTGAGGCAAATACACTGGAAGAAATTGTTGCTTTCATAAGATTCTACTAAGTAAATATTTGTAGAAGATTAAAAAAATACACTAGTCAAGACAATTTGATTTAAATCAATAGTATGTAATTTTAAACATATGCTCAGCCCACACATTGTCAAACTGAATTTGTTTCTTGCCTTTCTTATTTTTGTGGCAAATTTCCCTGTTATCTATTACTTAACTTTGCTTTCTTTCTTAACGCCTAAAAGCAGCAAAACAAGCAGCGGTGTGATTGCCTACAGAGCTCATTAAAAACTGAACTAAGTTGGCCAAATCCAGCAAGACTGGGTAATGCGCCGTAGAGAGGCTTCATATACCATACATGAGTTAGTTTCATAGCATATGAGGAGTTTCCAATTAATTTTAATTTTTTAAAAAGCTTTCTGGGTTTTGTCTACTATTTGTAGTGTTTCCACAATACAGAAGTAGATTTCAGAGAGTTATAGAGTATATATTTAAAAGCTGTTATTTAATAAAATATTATATTTTAAATTTTATTTATCCAACATACTTAACTGCATTTAGAAGGAGATCTCAAACACAATAGGCCGTATTTTGGTGAACTGTATGATTCAAGTTAAGATAATATCCACCACTGGCATAGTATATTCTTAAATCATTGTCTCAAGACCTACATTTATGCATTCTTACTATTTTATTCAAATATACATACATGTCAATATTTTAATCTCAAATATTCTGTTTAGAGTAAGGGTGTTTATACTGTTTATTTCATTACTGTTTATTTCATTAATTATATTCTTTCAAACCTTCCATAGTTGGAAAGTTGGGAGTTTTAAAGTTATTAATATTTGGTTTTGTTTGTTTGCTTTTGGTATGGCTTTAAGACTTTTATCAGCAAGCCTGGATCTCTTAAATGATAAGAGAGTGGCCCTGAGTTTAACTGAGCTGCTGTCCTAGAGGCGGCCCATACGCCTATCTAGGTCAGCGCTAACTCGCTCACCGATCTGACTAGTTTGCTCTCTCACTGCCTTTGAGATAACCGTTAAGAAAGATAATAATGCCTGCTATATTATAGCCAATTCAAGAGAAGTTTATGGTTTAGAGAAATATTCCATTTTCAGCTACAAATCATATTTCCAACTCCCTGAAGATTTTGGACAAAAACAAGCAGAACAGTTTTTATTCTGTCTTTGTGAGTCCTTCATAGACAAGCAGTCTTTGTGCTCGAACTAGTTTCCAGGGAGACAGGCTTGTGCATTTATTTGATAAAGCCTGCTCTTTGTGTGTTTTTATGGCACACTTTGAGAGCGTTGAATATATGTTATCCAGGGCAAGTTTATTTTACCAAGCATAGTGGTATCTGTCAGCTCCAAACACAGTTTGCTACCAACACCTAAAAAACAAGTGCCTGTGCTAGTCAGTACAAGTGTTTGTTTGTGTTTGCAACAAACAATATCCAAAATTAGCTTTCAAAAGAACTTGGTAAGTCTCTTGTGCCTGCTAATAGGACCCTCACTTACTCTCAGGGGGCAACTGGACCAACATGTAAATGGCCATGCTTGAAGTCCTCCGCGGATTAACTAATACATATTATTTTAAGAGGCTTTCCTATGTGAGAAACATCCTTGGACTGGATGCGGCAGTGTAGGTGGATCCCAATTAGTACCTTGGTGAACTGCGTGCTTGCCGAGTGGGACTGAAGAGGCTTGTGCGCTGTTCTGCAGTGCTGGGGGAAATTGCTGTGGGGCTTGAATTCCACATCACTGGGGGTTGGGGGAAGAACCTTCCAAGACCTGGAATTACCAGGCTCTGGTGACGGAGCTGCGAGGTTAGGGCTATGGAGGCAGAAAAAGGCTCACGCTGACACTTGTTAAGTAGGGGTGTCTGTGGACTTCTCCTTGGGACTGAGAGCCTGGATTCTCATTAACTTCTACCCTCTTAATAGCAAGTACTGTTGGGGCTCTCCTTTGAAGCACGCCAGTGACCAGGACAGGGCCTGAGAAATGGATTTTTCTCCACTGCACCATTTCAGACACAAAAGAAAGATATCATCAATCCTTGCAACTTGCACTGGTTACAATACATTTAAACCTTTCGGGCAGAGTGTAAACTAGATCATAGAATGGGGCTTTGTTGTATTCCATCATTTATTTCCCTGTTGGAAGTCAAACCATGGCCCCCTCCCATGCAAAATAGTGCTCTGCTACAGTTACACCCTTAGGCCCCACTTTATTGTTTCTATGCTGTGTGTTTTGCTTTGAGGTACTGGTAATTGAACTCATGGCCTTGCATAGGCTTAGGCGAGTGTTTTACCACTCTCCAGCTATTGGTTTATATGTTTTATGCATATGGTTGCTTTGCCTGCATGTATGTCTGTGTACCACTTGTGTGCCTGGTCCCTCTAGAGACTGGAAGAGGGTGTCCAGTCCCCCAGAACTGACATTACAGATGGTTGTGAGTCACTGTGTGTATTCTGGGACTCAAACCTGGGTCCTCTAAAAGAGCCAGTGCTCCTAACTGTGGAGCCATCTCTCCAGCTCTGCTTTATTATTTTTAGAAAAAACAGTTCACTGCTAGGTTTAACTACTTAAAAAAAATCTCATTCTTTGGACTTATCTAGAATTATAATATGGAGATAAAATTATCTGACCCCTAGGGAGAGTTCATATTGGCATGGGCCTAGAGCGAGGAGTCCTTCTCAGTGTGCTACAGATAAGGACAAGGGCAATATGAGGGAAGTAGAGAAAAGGGGAATACCCTGAGCAGGAGGGTGTAGGAGTAGAACATGCAGATCCTGGTCTTGTCTGCTCTCAGCCACAGGCTGTGTGCTTACCGTGCCCTAGGTTAGGCTGAAAGAATCCCCCCTTCTCCTTGGTGATTTCTCAGGCTTCTAGAATCACTGAAATGCTAAGGTTGTCTCTCACTGCTTGTTGCTCTTTGTAGAGAGAATCTAGCAAAGGAAGTGCAGACAGGCTATTCTTTCACCCGTGTGTGTAAGCAATACATTCTCCCTTATAGTGAGGGCAATCGGGAAACATAGGACTGTGAGACTGAGTGCTGGATGAAGTTCTGGGAAGAACCCCTTAACTTTGACCCCACCCCTGCAGCTGTCATTCCACCACTAAAGTGCTGTTGTCGTTTGAAGTTCTGGAGTCCACTTTAAAAAGCCTGAGTTCCAGGCAGCATTAACTGACCACGTCAGTATCAGAAAAAAGGAGGGTTGCTTCCTTGATTTCTTGTTCTCTGAAAACACAGGTAACATTCATGGGGAGTTGGAAAAGAAAGCAGAAATCATGTTTGGTGAATGCCTAGAATCACTGCACTTAGTAGGGGGAAGAAGGATTGGGTTGGGGAGGGGGAACTCACTTACATGTAGAATTGGATAAAGCGGTTTAAAAGAAAGGAAATAAAATAAGGTAAATATGTCGCCCTTGGCAACAAAACATAAATGAGACCACTATGTGGAATAGCAGTGATAAGAAAAGATAAATGATTTGTTTGCCTTGCATACATAGTTTTTCTTTTAAAAACCAAGACACGTACCTAAGAGATGGCTCATTGGGTAAAAGTACTTGAAGCCAAGCCCAGCAACCTGAGTTTCCTCCCCAGGACCCATGTGGTAAGACTAAAGAATGGACTCCGGAAGGTTATCCTCTGAACACACATACAACAAATAGGTGTAATTTTAAAAATTTAAATCAAGACAGACTGCAGATGTTCCTCAAACTATTTTCAACGCAAAAGAAAAATAAGCAGTTATAGTGCAATGGCATTTTGCCTAGGAAACATCATGGAAATTCCGAGCTGTGCGCTGGCAGTTAGATAATTTAACCAAGCACTGTACTATCATCCCTTGCTCTGCCCTTGATTTCCTCCCTGATGTCACACTAATCCCCTTCTATCATCATGAGTTAGTTCTAGCAGACCTTTGAAGCCGCTTCCTAGTAGATTGCAGTGAAAGGGTGTTTTCAATCACTTCATTGGGAAAACTTGCCTAAGAAGAAATGGTGCTTAATGCTTTGGCAGATCGCTTCATACATATTCTGTTTTCTTCTCT
Source organism: Alexandromys fortis (assembly GCF_014885135.2). NCBI lineage: Eukaryota > Metazoa > Chordata > Mammalia > Rodentia > Cricetidae > Alexandromys > Alexandromys fortis. The sequence goes on from NW_026067943.1 coordinate 5,025,523, forward strand.
TTTGTCTTGAAATAGTTACAGCATCTCAATGAAACTCTGTTAGGAACCAAAGCTTGGTGACCACTTCCAAATCAGCCTTAGTAGTTCTGTGAGTCAGCTGATTGGTGGGATAGAAGTTAAGCATGGCCACCATCACACCCAGTTCTAAGCATTACCTGCCATTAGTGTTTTACAAAACCTTTCTAGTTTATGAACTTAAAACTGAGAATCCCAAAGCCTCACCTGACTATATATTTATTGTCTTTTTCTTGTAGTTTATAACTACCCATGTAAACAAGTTCTTGAGTGTGGAAAAGTATACCCATATGAATTCTTTTTCTTGTTTTATATACTGGTTAAGGTTAATAAAAAGAGAAAACAAATGTGAATGATATAAATATAAGTGAAGCTGAAACTTCAAAAATTATTTGCATATGTCAAAATAATCCATAAAAGTAGAAAGTGCACCCAGTCGAGCGTTTGGCAGTGGAAGATTGCTACATGTTTCCTTGAAGCATTTGGAACAACTTAGTAACATCCTGATTTTATTTAAAGGCAATGTAATATTTTAAATTTTGTGTTCAGCAGTGTTCAAATTTGCTGGCTTTTAGGACTGCACAAGTAATAGATGAAAAGTTTCTTAAAGGAAGGTACCAGTGGGGTTTTATTCATCTGAAAGGAAGGTATCAATGGAGTTTTATTCATCTGTCTCCATCATATATCATGACTGGTAGGTGCTCAGTAAGGAAGGTTAGGGATGTAGCTAAGTTGGTGGAGTGCTTGCCTTGCTCGCAGAACACTTTAGATTCTACCCCCAACATCAAATTACAAACAAACAAACCAACAAACAGCTTGGAATCTTATTACTCAGGAGGTAAAAGCCAGAAGACCATAGGTTCACCATATTCCTCCATACTACACAGTGAATTTAGCCATTTGGCTCTCTTCTTATCCATAGCTTATGTGAAGTTATTTGCTGTATTTCACTTCATTCATAGGATCCTTTGGAAGTATCCTGTAGAAATCAGCCTCACTGGCTCGCTAGAGTGCTTAGAAAAACTCAGTGCTGTAGTCTATAAGTTCCTGCCAAGGTTAGACCAATTGGTTGTTTGTGGCTCCTGTTGCTGTAGGCTAACTGGATCTCTGAGACAGGGTCTCACTGGTTCTTTTTTTCTTTGAGTGGCAGTTAGGAATTCTGGGTCTCAAAATTTAGATTTAATATTGTCACACACACACAAAAAAAAGATCTAACCCTGGAGGACTGATCCATGTTAAGTCAATAAAGCGATTCTCAATTCCAGTTTAATTAAGGTTGGTAATGAGCCTTTCCTAGAGATTTTAAGCAACAGTTTTGTTCCTTACTCTAAAATTCTATGATTTGGGAACTGCACCCAGGGGTGTGGCTCAAGGCTAGAGGGGTCGTCTAGCAGGCAAGGTCATGTGGGCAACACACTATGATTTAGGAACTGAAGAAATTTGTATTTACGTATTTCTGATGTCACTGTAATTTAGTTCAGGCTGCTTGGAAAGCGGTTGAGCAATGTGTTGCACACCGTAATGCTATACCTCTACGTCTGCGTCTTTTGCCAGAGGGCTAGAGGATACAGGAAAAGGCAGATACAAGAACTTTGTGAGAGCATTGTTTAAGAAGCCATATATGAGCCAGCCGCGGTGGTATACACCTATAATCCCAGCACTAGAGAGATGATAGCAGGAGAAGTGCATGCTTGAAGCTAGCCTGGGCCACATAGGAAGATCCTATCTAAAAACCATACTTGGAAGTGACACAGATATTTAGCAACAGAGAAAATGGCTAACTTTTTAGTTTCTCTCAGATCCTGGTCAGTAAAGATCAAGGTAGAGCCTAGGAACCCTCTAGCTAGATAACCGTAAAGGCACTGGATGAGTGTTTATGCTATACCCAAATTTTATACCATACTTAGCTTTGTTTCCCATATTGGATTTACCTGTGCTCTTTTTTATTTACATGGTTTAATTGGGAAGGAGAAAAAAAACCTTAAAGTCCATTTTTTTAACAGCCTCATAATGTTCACAGCCGTATATATGGTTCAATTTTGCAGATTTCTTGTGGTTTGTGATCTTTTTGATCTTTAGTGAATACTGTCAAATAGAGTTTAAGAAATAGTTTTCAGAATTATTTTCTTTTAAAACACTCCTCTTTTGGTTTTCTCTTAAAAATCTTTGTCCCTTTTTTTCTTTCTCTTTCTATCTAAAACTGAATGACCTGTGAAAGAATTATTTGGTTTCCCAACTCCTGGCAGAATGTTAAACATGTAATCATGAATAGTCACTGAAGAAACTTCCATTATCTATGAGACATTGATATAAAATGTGGTAAAAAATACTGAAAATAATGTCTTGAAAATAGCAAGAAGTAGGTTTTCCCAAATCCCAGAGAGCAGTACAAAAATCACATATATTTACACAGATATGCGCACATACATACAGAATACAGCAATAGTTCTTAGACTTTTTTTTTTCTTTTCTGATGTATTGTTCTAGAAATCCCAGAAGAAGAAATTAACTGGTTTGCCTTGGACCTAGTTCTATATTGTTCTTGTCACTTTCTCATTTTATTTGGGAAACACACACACATCTCTATCTTGTATCAGCCTTATGGCTCAGAATAGTCTTTCCAACTTAAAATGTTAAGAATCTTTTAGACTTTTATATCAGTGATATTAAATATTTTCTTTCTTTGGCTCCCAAGTTCCTGCTGTTATGGTTCCCAATGTCAGCCAGTATGAATTGCAGCTAATAAGACTTTAATTTCTAGATCTTAGAATCTAATGGTAAAACAAACTTGATGTGGTGACACCTCAGAGTCAATCCACCCAAGCTTATCTGTGGATGGACTCAGTATTGGGCATCAAATCCTGAGTCTTGAACATGATAGGGAAACTGTTCACCACTGAGCCGCCTCCTTGGCACCCTCTATCCTATGTAGAATGACCATTCCCTAATCTAGTTATTATAACTATTTCACATTTATGAATTCATAATTGCCTTATTACCATTTATGTTTAGTATTTTAAAAGATGGAAATGTCTGACTGACCACTTAGAAGTAAATTCTGAACATGAATGAGGGAAGTGCACAAGGAAAACACATTTTGAAAGAATTTATGTGAAACCAGATAGAATTTATTTCCCATACACAGTGCTATGAAAAATTAAGAGAACCTCAATGTAGGCATAACAAAAACTTTCAGACTGAACAAATGTTGCCAGTGTGTTTCTTGTATCCCACAAACTCCGTCTTTACTGAATGATCACTGACTTTAAGAACCATGTATAGCCGGGCGGTGGTGGCGCACGCCTTTAATTCCAGCATTTGAGAGGCAGAGGCAGGCGGATCTCTGTGAGCTCGAGACCAGCCTGGTCTACAGAGCTAGTTCCAGGACAGGCTCCAAAACCACAGAGAAACCCTGTCTCAAAAACAACAACAACAACAACAAAAAAGAACCATGTATATTTACATTGGTATCAAAATCTGTTTTCTGAAAACACAGCCACATAAATGGTGAGGCTGGAGCTTAGGACCCTAAAGATCACAACGTGCCAAATCTTCACCTAAATGAAATGTAAGTGGAAGATAGTGTATCATATCACATTTGCCAATTTATGGGGACTATTATTTCTTTTCATGTTTATGTTCCTGTCATGCTTTAATAGAGTATAAAATGTGCACCATAGTTCTTGTTATTCTTTTTACTGCTTTGTGCACTATAAACCTTCCTAGTTCTGGCCTGTAGCAACCTAAGTCACTTGTATGTATTTTTCAATGATTTTTAAGAACAAGTACGTGCTTTTTCAGTAGCATTTATACATGATTCTTAATATTATTACCCCCAAAGCTTTAGGGAAATTCCAGAGCCCCTTTTTAATGTTAATTCACGTTCTATGTAACATTTTTAGGATGTGGAATTAATGTCAAAAGAAACTTCATTCTGCTCACTCTGATACTCTAGAGCGGGTAAAGTGAGACATGAATAAGGGGAAAATGTTAATTATAGACTTCAACATTCTGCATTAGCTCTCTTTGTTGTTCTGGTCAGAGGAGCAGGTTTCATAATGGCCTAGGGGCCCGAGCACTGTTTTTTTCATTCTTGTTTGGAGACTTCCAATGGCAACTGTGACAAATTCTGTTTAGTACTCCAGCTGGGAAGAGTTTGTAATAATGTACACACAAATGTTGCTGAGACTGTACAATGCATCGTGTAAGACTGACTCCCTTTCATACTTCTTGTCAGACTTCAGATTTTAACCTATCCATTGGCTTAGAATAGACAGTAATTTTTTTTTTACTAGCAGGGTTTCTCTGTGTAGCCCTGGATGTCTTGGAACTCACTCTGTAGACCATGCTGGGCGCAAACTCAGAGATTTGTCTGCCTTTGCCCGCTGAGGAGAGGATTAAAGGTGTGTGCCACCATGCCCAGTAATAGATGGTAGTTTAATTACCCAGTTATTTTATATATGAACAAAAAGTACTATCGTCACAGTTATTTAATAGTTAATCTTTTCTGAGGAAGATCTGCATTAATGAACAACTTAAAAGTATCAGACTGAGAAACTGATTTACATATAAAAGCAAAAGCAAAAAATTAGCCTCTTTAAAATATTGCCTTGTGACATCTCCGGATCCCCAATTCTTCCTTGTAGGCCTGTAGATGTGGAATGAAGGTAGGAGTTATTTGCTAAAGCTGAGTGCAGGGAACCTGCACCTTCTCCACCCTTGGGCAACCTGCCATTTTCCTCCTGTTCTCACACCTGTTCAGCTACTAGGGCAAAGAAACACTGACTAGATCCTACAGACCCTTTTCTTCCCGAAAGAGAGCCCCACGGGAAGGATAAAGAGCCAAAGGGAGCTGAGATGCTCTCTCATTTAATTATCCAAACTTCAGTTTCATTTTAGTGCTCTTAATTAAACACATCTTAGGTGGTTACTGGCTCAGAGAAAGACACAGAATGCCATAGCTGGGAGCCTTGAATTTACCTCAGTCCCAAAGGGGTGCAGCTGAAATAGTTTACTAGCAACCCACAGCAGCATGGTGATTCAGGGCTGAAGACGAATGTAACTGGAGTTCAAAGAAGGGAACGGGTAGCCAGGAAAAGCCCTGCAGAGAAGAGTTTAGAAGAGTTCAAGAGGGTAGCCTTAAGAAAACCAATACAAAAAAATGTACAAGGACAGAAACAACAAAGGAGCCAAACAGAGCAGGTCACTTCACAAAGAAGGTAGGATGGAGTCACTGCTTCATGAACACAGGTTTCCTTTGGGATGGGGATGCTTTGGAATTATATACAAGGAGACTTAGAGCTGCCTTTCTTTTCTTTACATGCAGTACTGAGAATCAAACGCAGGCCCATGCGCGTGCTAGGCAAGCAGCTGACTGCAAAGCCACATGGCAGTTCCTGGCTGCATGGCTTTTCCAGTGTTCTAGCCAGTGTCTCTGATCTGACCACTGCACATTGTGAACATGTATTGAAATATCATTCTGTACCCTACATTGTATACAATCATTATGTGACAACTAAAAACAAAATAGATAAGAATATATTAGAAACTGCTGTGTTATACACTCTGAAATGGATAGTTTTGTTTCCTCAAAAATTAATATTCCTGACTTGAGATAGTCAAAGAGAAAGAAAAAGTAATCTCCAGTGTAAGAAAACCAAGGCTGGAATAGTGACTAAACACAGTCCCAGGGGACTCCACACGAGCCAACTGGAGGTGGAGAATACAGGGATATGAGCAGTCAGAAATGGGGCTGGAAATGTAGATCTTTCAGACTGATGATAAATGGTCTGGAATGCAGATGGAGGAGTAGGGGTTTTATCTTAGCAGTGGGGAGACTCCAGATCTTAAGAAGTTGGGGATGATTTAGTCAGAAGATTAACCTGGCAGCTGTGTACAGAGAAAGTCATCAGGAAGCTGTTACAAAACCTGGACATATTACCTGTGGAAATGAAGACAAAGGCCTAGTCTGCTATCAGGCCACTGATACACACTGAGCTGGGCAAGCGGAGGACAGCTTTGAGGTGATATTGTCATAGAATTCAAGCATATGATTTGACCTTTCATAAAAGTATCCGCAGTACATTGCAGAGAGAATGCCCTCCACCCTCAAATTAGATCCATACTTTCTTGAAGAATAAACTATTCTGGGGACTTGCCATAGATTTTAGGGTACCCTCTTTGTGTATCACATTATATGTTGGACACAGAGGCAAGACAGAGCTGGTTCCTTTCTTTATGGAACTGTCACACAGTCTTTATTTATCAAAGGATGGCCAGACATTAAAGAGAGTCATAGTTCAGCTCAGTATAAGGAAAGAATTGTAATGACTATAGCTATCCAGCAGTAGGAAAGGCTGCGTGAGCAGAAAATGCTTTGTCATTAGAGCCCAAGTGAGTCTCTTCTAAGATGGCTTCCCACACACACTTCCTTCATTATTAGTTACTTTGGAACATTTATGCTAAGTTTTTAGCTTTTTCATCAGTTCTTGTAAATAAGCTTATGTGAATGTATGTGCAATTTAGATTTTTAAATGTATCCTACAGCTAGTTTCACAACTGAATTTGTGTGGATTTGTGTTTGTGTATAGTGGTGTGTGGTGTGTGTATGTGTGTGTGTGTGCGTGCGCGTGCATGCCTGGGAACTGAAACCAGTCTCCTATATGCTAAACACATGCTATACCAATGAAACACACACCCCCACACTCTAGTTCTCCAATTTTTTTAAAGAAACTATTATTTTCCAATGCTTTCTCAGCCGTTCATTTATTTCCAACTTTAATATTTATAGTAAGTTCCTCTTTCACGTGATGTTTTTCACAAGTAATGCAAATTTCTGCAGAAACGAGTTACGTAAATCTAAGTCAAGCTACTGACCTTTAAGTCATTTGTGTTTCTCTCCTGTGATGTAATGCCATGCTTAAATAGAAGCTGATGTGACTACCCACTTGAAGGTATCTCTGGGGTGCCACCTTTTTCATCATTTTTAAAAATTAGTTCTTTGAGAATTCCATATGATGTCTTTTGATCGCTTTCACCCTCCTACTTTTCCTTCGCTGCCCACTCAATTTGGTGTCCTTTTTTTTTTATTATTCTCATCTATCAAGTCCAGTTGTGCTGCCTGTGAGCTGCTGGATATGTAACAGTGGAGCACATAGACCTACCAGGGACAACACTGTTGAAAGGAACTGACTCTTCCTCTCCCGGCAGCTACTAGTTTCCAACAGGTTCTTAACAAGGGGTGGGACTTGGTGCCCACCTCCCTTTTCCATGCTGGAGTGGGATGCTATTTTGAGGTGTGAGAATAGATAGCCTTTATTATTCAGCCTATCTGACTTAGTCATTATTAACATTAAATTGTTTCTCTAAATGTCTAGTAACTAGACTTACTACTGATTAGTGCGTTTTATAACATTGTAACTTTTTAGGCTCATATAGAAGTGATAGCCTCAGTATGATTTTTGAGAAATGCTAAAATGTTTTAACCCAGATGAGGGACATTCTTTTCATGGCGATTATTTTAGTGCTTATAATATCAAGTGAAAAAAAAAGTTGTCTGCAGAAGAAAAATGCATTTTATTTTATCTCTAGTAAAATACCTTGTTAAAAGTTGACCACTTCCTTATGGTGTGTGAGTTAAACAAGTTATGCTTCTCACCACAATGTATATACAATTTTGCTATGTGCCTAGAACATTCCCTGATAGATAGTAGACACTCAAATATTTATTGAACATTGTTCAGTTATGTGAAGTGACGGTAGATCAGACATCTCAAGTGAAAAATTAGTGTCTAAGCAGGCTTAGTAGTAAGCAGGGAGAGTTTAAGTTTTGAGGAAAACTAAGACACTTTCGTTAAGGTGGCATTTAGATATAATTACCAATGTGAAAGATTAGATTAAATAGTTTTGGTGTATCTTAATGTCTATGCAATATTTAAAATGCCAATGATAACTAATTCTGATGGTTAATCTGAAGTGATAGCTGAATCTGAGCACACACGGTATTACTTCTGAATGGCCAGAACCTCTGAGCCTCTCTTCTCTTTCTGTCACCTTCCCTCCTGCCCTTTTTCCTTACTTCCCTTTCTCCCTTTCCTCCTCTTTTGTATCTCCCTCCCTCATCCCCCACCTCTCTTTCCCCTTACTTCTTACAGTAGCTCTGGTTATTCATTCCTCTTCCCTTCCTGAAGCTTCTTATATTTCCTTTCCTGGGGTTTTACAACTACTTCTTTTGGGTTTTTTTTTAAATTATTTATTAAAGATTTCTGCTTCCTCCCCGCCACCGCCTCCCATTTCCCTCCCCACCCCCAGTCAAGTCCCCCTCCCTCGTCAGCCAAAAGAGCAATCAGGGTTCCCTGCCCTGTGGGAAGTCCAAGGACCACCCAACTCCATCCAGGTCTAGTAAGGTGAGCATCCAAACTGCCTAGGCTCCCACAAAGCCAGTACGTGCAGTAGGATCAAAAACCCATCACCATTGCTCTTGAGTTCTCAGTAGTCCTCATTGTCTGCTATGTTCAGTGAGTCTGGTTTTATCCCATGTTTTTTCAGACCGGGACCAGCTGGCCTTGGTGAGTTCCCGATAGAACATCCCCATTGTCTCAGTGTGTGGGTGCACCCCTCGCGGTCCTGAGTTCCTTGCTCCTGCTCTCTCTCTCCATCTGCTCCTGATTTGGACCTTGAGATTTCAGTCCGGTTCTCCAATGTGGGTCTCCGTCTCAGTCTCCTTTCATCGCCTGATGAAGGTTAATATTCAGGAGGATGCCTATATGTTTTTCTTTAGGTTCACCTTATTTAGCTTCTCTAGGATCACTAATTATAGGCTCAATGTCCTTTATTTATGGCTAGAAACCAAATATGAGTGAGAACATCCCATGTTCCTCTTTTTGGGTCTGGCTTACCTCACTCAGGATAGTGTTTTCTATTTCCGACCATTTGTATGCAAAATTCAAGAAGTCATTGTTTTTTACTGCTGAGTAGTACTCTAATATGTATATATTCCATACTTTCTTCATCCATTCCTCCACTGAAGGGCATCTAGGTTGTTTCCAGGTTCTGGCTATTACAAACAATGCTGCTATGAACATAGTTGAGCAAATACTTTTGTTGTATGATAAGGCCTCTCTTGGGTATATTCCCAATAGTGGTATTGCTGGGTCCAAGGGTAGGTTGATCCCGAATTTCCTGAGAAACCTCCACACTGCTTTCCAGAGTGGTTGCATGAGTTTGCATTCCCACCAGCAATGGATGAGTGTACCCCTTTCTTCACAACCTCTCCAGCAAAGGCTATCATTGGTGTTTTTTATTTTCGCTATTCTGACAGGTGTAAGATGGTATCTTAAAGTTGTCATGATTTGCATTTCCCTGATCGCTAAAGAAGTTGAGCATGATCTTAAGTGTCTTTTGGCCATTTGAACTTTTTCTGTTGAGAATTCTCTGTTCAGCTCAGTGCCCCATTTTATAATTGGGTTGATTAGCCTTTTACGGTCTAGTTTCTTGAGTCCTTTATATATTTTGGAGATCAGACCTTTGTCAGTTGCGGGGTTGGTGAAGATCTTCTCCCAGTCAGTGGGTTGCCTTTTTGTCTTAGTGACAGTGTCTTTTGCTTTACAGAAGCTTCTCAGTCTCAGGAGGTCCCATTTATTCAATGATGCCCTTAGTGTCTGTGCTGCTGGGGTTATATGTAGGAAGTGGTCTCCTGTGCCCATGTGCTGTAGAGTACTTCCCACTTTCTCTTCTATCAGGTTCAGTGTATTCGGACTGATATTGAGGTCTTTAATCCAATTGGACTTGAGTTTTGTGCATGGCGATAGGTATGGATCTATTTTTATTCTTCTACAGATTGACATCCAGTTTTGCCAGCACAATTTGTTGAAGATGCTCTCTTTTTTCCATTGTATACTTTTAGCTCCTTTATCGAAAATCAAGTGTTCATAGGTTTGTGGGTTAAAGTCAGGGTCTTCTATTCAATTTTATTGGTCGACGTCTCTGTTTTTATGCCAATACCAAGCTGTTTTCAATACTGTAGCTCTGTAATAGAGTTTGAAGTCAGGGATGGTAATGCCTCCCGACGATCCTTTATTGTATAAGATTGTTTTGGCTATCCTGGGTTTTTTGTTTTTCCATATAAAGTTGATTATTGTCTTCTCCATATCTGTGAAGAATTTTGATGGGATTTTGATGGGGATTGCATTGAATCTATAGATTGCTTTTGGTAGCTCTGACCAAGGAAATGAAAGATCTATTTGACAACTACTTCTTTTGAAGAGTCTTCCTTTGTGTCTGTTTCTCAAAGCCTATTACTATCTCTTCCCTTGGTCAAGACTTTGACTACAATGTGAAACTACTGGTACTTTTGATAATCAAAAGATCAAAAATGGGGATGCCTCTATTCTGAAATTGTTGCTGGTCTTTCTGACAGAATGTGGTTTCCATGGATTGTTTCCCAAATGGGTTTTAAAGTATCAAATCACTAATTCTCAAACTGTCCATAGGGGTCAATAGGGTGTCTAAGTCAGGGTTACTATTGCTGTGATGAAGCACCATGACCAAAAAGTAGGATGGGCAGGAAAGGGTTTATTTGGTTTACACTTTCAGAGCACCGTTGATCATTGAAGGAAGTCAGGACAGGAACTCAAACAGGCAGGACTCTGGAAGCAGAAGCTGATGCAGAGACCATGGAGAGGGGTGCTGCCCACTGGCTTGCTCAGCCTGCTTTCTTATAGAGTGCAGTGGACTGAGCCCTCCCCCATCAAGAAGTAGTTAAGAAAATGCCTTACAGCTGGATTTTAGGGAGGATGATTTTTCTCTGATGGCTCTAGTTTGTGTCAAGCTGACATAAACCCAGCAAGTACAACTGGTAAATGCTTGGAAAGCACAGTAGCTTATTGAAGCAACTCCCCACTGTTTCTAACAACTTTCATTTCTACCTTCTTTTTCCAAACGGCACAGAAGAGCAGTAGATCCTTGAACCACTGATTTTGGGCTGTGTCATCCCTCACATGTGCAGTTACACAAGAGTCTGTCATGTTCGTCCTGCAGCTCCTTGTCTAGAGCACCCCTAATGAATAGCAGATGCTCAGCAGATAACTGCTGCTTTAATATCTCCTACCCACAGTCTGACTCTCTTTCCCAGTCCTCAATCGCTCTCTAAGTCTCTTGTGTAAAATCACTCATTAGGGCAGCTTAGCTTGTAAATTACTTATAAATGGAAGTGTGTGATTCCCTGCTTAGAGCATTTTTTAACCATTCAGTTTCCTGCTTAGCCTATCACATAGTTTAAATATTAAGCCAAAATATCACTTAATCATCTTGCTGAGGGCCTGTTTCTTAATTAACTCAAGCAACAAAAGATAAGCTAGTTATTGAGGGTTATCATTAATATTTATTGATCAGCAACCCTGTTTCAAGCTCTATTTAAAGCACACTGATTCACTATCTTATTTTATTCTACCAACAGTCATACATTGTATATAATACTAAGGCTATATAGTGGGATGGGATGTAGCTCAATAGATAGGATACAGGTCTAGCATGCATAAGACTGGGCTCCATCCCCAGAACTGTGTGAACTAGGGATGGTGGCACATGTCTGTATCTCAGCCTTTGGGAAAATCAGAAATTCAAGGTCATCCTTGGTTACATGGTGAGTTTAAGTTTAGGTGGGTACATGCTGTGCATTTCATACATTACTCAGGCCAGTGAAGAAATAGAAAGAGACCAACTAACCAGCCAAATGAGAAAGCTAGGATTTGAACCCAAGCAGTCTAAACCAAGCCACCAAGTCCTGCAAAGAGAGCCTAATTTTACAGTGTCTGAGTTCCAAGAGAATGAAATATCTATAGGCACATGCCCCCCTACTACCATGCCTTGTATAACAGTTAGATGTAACACAGGCTAGTTCTAGTTCACTGAAAATCAGTTTAGCATGTGACAGTGACTTGAAAATACAGCGTGCCTTTGTGTTGTTCATGACAAGGCAAATAAGATCACCAGATCTTCCTTGCATATTCAGAACCTCCCCTATTACTTAAACTCAGCGGCTGGGGACAACCACTGTTAAAATTCTCTCTCTCTCTCTCTCTCTCTCTCTCTCTCTCTCTCTCTCTCTCTCTCTCTCTCTGTGTGTGTGTGTGTGTGTGTGTGTGTGCTAGGTGGTGGTGGTGGTGCAGCCTTTAATTCCAAGCAGAGGAAGCAAATCTCTGCATTCAAGGCCAGCCTGGTCTGCAGACAAAGTTCCAGAACAGCCAGGGCTACACAGAGAAACCTTGCCTTGAAAAAGGGGGAAAATTTTCATTCTCTCTCTCCCCCACACCATTTCCCTCTGCTTTTTAATACAAATAAAGTCATTTCATTTTTTTTATCTGAGGATATAACCGTCAACTGAATAGTAAATCTTCTAAGGTTCCTTAAAAATCTAAGGGAGGTTAACTGGCCTTGATTGAGTTATACGTTCATGGTAAGAGGGGATAGAGCAGTAAAAAGTCCAGTGGAGTTTATATACATGTGAACAGGCTCCAAAATTTATATGAAATTTAGTATTTGCATATAATGTATCCATATATTCCTATTGCTCTAAATTCCCTTTAGAAGTCCTATTATATCTAACACAGTGTAAATGCAAGAGAAATTGTTCTACTGTGTTGTTTAGGAAACAATAACAATACAAAGGTTGTTACATATTCAGTATAGGCACAGTATTTTTAGAATATTTATAATTATCATGGGTATGTATGATATGCAAGTTTGGATATACACAGGCCACAGCACGAGTGTGGAGGCCAGAGAATGGCTTGTGGAGTTGACTCTCTCCTTCTACCTTTCCATAGGTTCCAAGGGTTGAATTCAAGTTATCAAGTGCTTTGCCTGCTGACCCAACTTGCTAGCAATGTATTTTTTAAAAATATCCTCAACATGTAGTTCGATAAATCTTAGGATACAAAATCCTCAGACATGGAGAAATGACTACATTTATCTTGGAATTAAAATTACTAATTTGAATATGTTTGCATGCTTCCTACCTTCCCCCAAAACACTGTGAGTGACACTGTATGACAGAACAAGACCACTCCCCCTACCTTTAAGAAAAGATACAGCTCAGTTGGCCTATCATGTATGAACTCCTAAATTCAATCTCTAATATCACACAGGTGTGTGCATACATGCATGTGTGCACACACACACACTCTATCTTCCCATGTCAGTTCCTATACTTTTGTGATAAGGTAAAAAGGCACTGGCCATGAGGAGCTGGCAAAACTGTAAGTTGATGTGCTAAATCAAGGCTCAAAAAAGAAAAGGAGAGGTCTTGAGTTTGCTAAGCTGGCAATGGAGGAAATGGTTAGGTAGCAGGGCCTTGGTGGAGACGGCAGAGAATGTGAAAAGAATTGAAGGAGAAAGCAGAGAGGGCTACTTGTGGGTATGAACTGAATCCTATGCACTGGACTTTTCAAAGACCCAGGTACAAAACTTGGAAATGTCTTGAATGTTTTGAAGAATGAACAATATTCCCATTAAGTGACCAGTTGTGTTATCTTTTAGCCGCCCCCCCCACACCTCCTGCCTCAGTTTACCCATGCTGTTTAGGCTGAGGTCCACCCTCCAGCCCATATTCTTTAACTGTGCTTCATTGATAGTTCAGAGGGAGAAGATAGGGTTGCTTAGTTTTTTGAGATGTTCTAGCCATAGTAGCAAAAAGATTTAGAACTCTTTCTTATTTAGTTTGGGTTGGGTTGTTTTTTGTTTTTGAATCAAAATCTTGCTATGTAGCTTAGAACTCATTGTCATGCTGATTCAGTCTTGTAAATGCAAGGATTATAAATCTGTCCACCATGTCCAGCTCAAACAGAGTTCTTGAGAGGAGTTTAGAGACTATACATAAGAAACTGTGCCATGCTTAAGAGTAGTAAGAAGAAATCCAAAGAACTTTTAGAATGTAATAGTAGGAAAATCTCAGAACAGGAACAGGAGAGTAAGAAGTAACTGAAAAGCAGGATGAAGCAGCAGTATCACTCAGATCAGCTTGTAGAAATTAATTGTAAAATTTAAGGTTCTTACTAAACTAATTGTTAGAGACTTCTTATTAAGTATTAAATTATATAAACTTAACAATCAGACAGGTTATGCTGAAAACAAAAAAAGCAGATACACACACAAAAAGCTTATTTCCTAGCTCCTACATAGCTGAGATATGCCAACTTATGTCTGTGTGGTGGACATCCTGCTTCAGAGACATCGTGTTAGAAGCTTGAAACCCATGTCTTACACCACAGAAACTCGTAAATCCTCAAACAAGACCATTCTCTGCATGTCAGGAAGGCTAATTAAGCATTTTCTAGCACACCATTGGAAAATAGAAATCAAGAAGTCTAATGGGTTAACAACAAAGCAGTTTGTAGCTAGTTTCGGTAGAAAGCTGTGTGACATCACCCAAGTGCAATGTACAGAGGAACAGAAAAATCGCAAGTGATGAACCCAGTATTCAGATAAAGTTGGGAATAATGAAGCTGAGTGGGTTGCTATTGATGATGTTGTTGTTTAATTGTGAAGCTTACAGAGTACGTTTGTCTTAATGTCTTTTATAACTCTCCAAAACACACTACACACATATTTATTTTCTAGTGAAACCTTCACTGTTAGAAAAGGAACTGGTTATTTCTAAACTACACCCCAGGAAATGCCACTGTCATATTTCACAATAAGACCATATTAGTTGTATGTTTGAGATAGATTCTTACTATTCAACTGTCTTAGTTTTTCAAAGAAATATTATCAAGAACAAATGTTGAATTAGTACTGTTTGGTGCTGGGGTGTAGGATCCAGGTCCTTGAACATATTAGGTTAAGAATTGTACCACTGAGATACATGCCCAGCCCAAAGGTACAATTGTATAGAGTACTGTTTTTGTATGTTTTGAGATAATCATATGGCTTGTTTTAAAACTGGTTTAATGCCATAACATGAATTTATCAATTTTTGGTATTAAATTGCCTTTGCTTTTCTGAGATAAGTGCAATTTGATCAAGTAGTTTATTTTTTAGCATATGATTAAATTAATTAGCTTTACTTCTAATTTTAAATTAATAACAATAACTAGAACTGATATTTTAGTGGGCTTTTGTTACATTAGTTTATATGTTTATATATGTGTGTATATGTATACATACACACATATGTGTGCCATATATATATATATATCTGTGGCATTGTACACATGGAGAAGGTTAGAGGACAACTTGTGGAAATTGGCTCTCTCCTTCCACTATAGAGATTCTAGGAATTGAACAGAAACTTCTCTATCCACTCAGCCATTTCAATAGCCCTTTTTTAATGTTTTCTTTTGCAGGGAGGGGGAAGTGTCAAACTTTTATATCAATATTATGGTAATTAAAAATTAATATGGTCAATGTAAAAGGTTTTACTCAAAATTTAAATATGACATCTCTTTCTGCAGCATTTTAATAGAACATCTGTAAAATTACATTTTGGGAGAGGTTTTGTTTTGTTTTGTTTCTTCAGCAGTGATAGACATTAAACCCAGAGGCTTTGGGGTGTTAGGCAACTGGTCCACCATTGAGTTATACCTGCAACCCTTTGGGGATATAATTCCTGGATAAGTTTTCAATGATTCAGGTTTTTTTCCCCCATCTCTTGGGTTCATTTTCATTGTTCATTTCATTTCAGGTCAATTAACCTGAATAAATTGCTCTTGGCCTGCATTTTTATCTACTATGATTCTAGCAGAAAGTCCTATTTCAGGATTTCGTATGTGAAGCAGTTGAATGGGTATGCAGAAACAGTCTGGCCTATTGAGAGCTTTGTGGAAGTGCAAGGTGCGATATCTTTCTTCACAGCCTGAGTGCCTCGGTTTTACAGATTTAAATAGATTGGCCATCCAGTGGATGTGAAGGAGCTCAATACATTCTGTCCTCAGACTGCCTTTCTCCTATGTCAGTAAGGCTAAGCTTCAGTGACACAGAACAGTCTGAGTGGACCCAGGGAGTGGAATGGGGTATGGAATACTGCCTGCCTCCAGAAGGTAGTAGGAGCTGGTCTTGTTTTCTGTCTGATCTAACTCTTAGGGTCTTGAGCCTTGAATAGATAGCAGTTTCTACATTTTTGTGTATTTTTTAAGAGAGAGAAAGGACATGAAGTTGGGTGGGGAAGGATTATGGAGGAATTATAGGATGGGAAGGAGTATGATCAAAATATATGTGTGAACATTTTTAAATAAAATAAATATACTTTCTTTTTGTCTAATCTTAATGAGAGCATATGTATTTAAGGAGGACCAGGCACAAGTGTCAAGGAAACTAATATTGGTTAATCTTAACCTGGCATCTTTAAATTTTTTTTTTGAGGTAGTGATTTTGTTCATTAGTTTATTGTTATTTTTCTTTTGTTTTCGTATTTTTGAAATTTTTATCTTATATGCTTTTTTTAAAGTCAGAGTAGTGATTTCTTATAGATAAAGCAGTTTTCCTTGTGTTGAACATGCTATTCGTAATAAGCAGTTTCTGTGTGGATGTCGTCTTCCCTGTTGACTAGCAAATTAGAGTGTTTATGCAAATCATTATGGTGGAGGTCAGCAGTCACAGCCAAAAGACAGAGTACAGGCAGAGAGTGCTGACAAATGAGCTCTTCCTGTAAAAGACTGTCCGGCTCCGAGAGCAGAACTGCAGTTTATTATTGATACTGAGATGCCGTTAAAACTCTCGCTTCCAAGCAACAGTACTACGCAGTGCTGGGAACACCATCAAGCAAAGCTCACTGACTGTAGTTCATACCAGAATGAGAAAACGTTCATCTTCATGATGTAACATTTTTACACCGTGCATCACGTAACAGAACAGTTTCTGTCAGTTCCAAGAAATCGGAAAAGCAGGCATTGGAGTCTTGTGTGTGTCGAGCGTGCAGAAGGTTGGGTCTGCAAGCTGGGCCTCCCGGGCCCTCCAGATAAGGCTCTTGGCACCGGATGCTGTTTTGTCTTTACTGAATGTCCTATTCTGGGCTCCCTGAGCATTTTAAGAGACAAGGATGTGAATCATTATTTAGACAATCTGCTCCCTGGACCTTCCTCTGAAAAGCCTGCTTAGCGTGGTGTATACTGCCTCTCCCATACTCAAGCAGGCTGGCCACTCTACTGTGACCTTAGACTTCTCAACTATGTAGCTTCCAGATGAAATCAAATTTCAGTAAACATCAGCTTTGCAATGTATAACTTTTATCAAACTTGCATCACCTCCCACCCCAGAAATGGATATGAAGAGCAGCTTCTGGTGTGGCTTTTATCAATAAGCCATATCCAGAGTTCCAGCCCCCTGTCTTTTGAGGTTGCTAATCCCTTTAAAGGTCTAGTTTTTTTCCTAAGTCTGGGTGGTGATATAGTTATTATTAATTTGATGTGTTAAATGGGTGCAATAAAAAAGTTTTGCATCATGATGATGATCTGACTGGTAAAGCAAGAGAAGTATATCAAAGTTCCTTCTGTCTCTTTTATGCAACTGTTCTGAGATTTTTTTTTCATCCTGCTTGATGCACAGCGAGTCGTTTGACAGTGTGCTGGTTATTTCTAGAGAATATAAAGCTTTATATGGGCAAGAGAAAGAAATACTGGAATGAAAATTAATGTGTATATTTGCATTTTGGCAACCTGAGTGGCCTAAGGATTTTGAGTACCAATGAAATTTTAAAATATTATTTATTTTTTAATTATTCAGATTTGAAAGAAGCTAACTGCGAACCACTGATATCCAAGAAAGACATTTTTTAAACAAGGACTACCCTTTACAGGTATGTACTTCAGAATTTATTATATTATATTTATATTTTAAACACTTCTATTTTTTCACTGCCTTTTATTTTCTTCTACATAATTTGCCTGTTAGTTGTAGTTTATAATAGCATACTTGTCTAAGACAAAACAAAGATATGAAAATGTCCTAGAAGTTGGGTACAGCACAAATCTTTAAAAATAACTCTCTAACCTCATATTCTTATACCCATGAAATGACTCCAAGTTATTTATTTTAGATTCTTATACTTATGATTAAAGTTAGGTAGCTATATCTTGTCTGGTCCTCATAGGCCATATATATGAAACATGTTTTTTTGAAGAGAATTGTAGACTTTAGCTTGTACCTACATGAAGGTACTTCTTCCTTGGTACTGGCTAGCATAAGGTATGGCTTCAGGGCCTATGGACAAAGTTCTGAGAAATCCATTATCCCTTCAAGACCTACTCTAGTGTGCTAAGGTAGTTCTTAGTCTGCAAGTGTGCCTTTTTGCCTGGAGATGTAAGTTACTTTGAAATTTTATGTGGTTTTAGGACTATTGATTATAGTCAACAAGGAAAGTCACAGGATGGCCCATTTTTCTGAAACCTGCAGATGTATTGAAAAAAGAACTGTCAGATAAATAATTTACAAATTAATGCAGATTGTGTGTGCATATGTGTCAGTGCATGTGTGCACTTTCCTTAGCTCTGTTCCCTGAAAGGACCAAGATAAGAGCCTCCTCAGAGCCCAGCAATGTTGGCACATGCCTTTAATCCCATCAGTCGAGAGGCATAGGCAGGCTGATCTCTGTGAGTTCAAGGCCAGCCTGGTCTACAAGAGTCTAGTTCCAGGACAGGCTCCAAAGCTACACAGAGAAACCCTGTCTCGAAAAACCAATAAAACAAAACAAAAAAGAGCCTCCTTAGTAGCAGACCAAACTATGGTGTCCAAATGCCATTTTCTCCCAAAAGAAAGTGGAGTTCTTTGTAGAAGAGGTTGGTTTGAAAGCTGAGGGAAAAACAGCCCAGAACAAGCCTGGAGGCCCGTTGGTGCCAGAAGCCAGGGTGTGCTCCAGAAGAGTCAGCGTAGCTGGAGACAGCCCAGTAGTCAAGCTGAGACAATTTGAGCAATAAAACTACTAACTGTGGAACTGCATTATAGCTCCCCAAGTGAAATATATGCTAGAGTTCTGACTGGGTAAGTGGATAAATGGAGACGGAGAGAATGGTGACTCTTCTTTACAGAACTTAGAAGTGAGGGCAATAGAAAGTTGTTGTCAGAGAACCATAGCAACCTTTGCTGCAGGTTGGATCCACCAATGAGCACTGACCTTAGTGGGTGGGTAAGAACTTAAGGAGAAACAGGATATTTGCACAGCTTCCAAATATTTCCCCCATGCGTGTTAATTACAAACGGGAACGAAGAGACTTACAGTGCAGAGTCCTGGCAGACACCAACCATACCAAACAGCCGAGGTCAGTATCAACAATAGTAATCTGTAGTGAGCTGTCTGGCCTGTGAGGTGTCCTGAGAGGGACACAGAACCTGTTTGGTGTTCTTCCCAAAATTCTGTAACCTCAGCTGAATCATGAGACAGCATTAGACATACCCTGAACAGAGACAACTTAAGAATACCTGAGCAACATGCTTCAACAGCATCAGAGGCATAAAAGACAGGCCAAGATGGGAACCAACACACACTTAAAAGAAGGCAAGGAGACATAGCAAGAGAGTGTGATGGATCCTGGAGCTGGAGAGGGACTAATAGTAGCGAGAAAACTGGAGAAGTCCAAATAAAGGGGCGAATATGACTATGTCAGCTTATTTTTGATAATTGTGCTAGGGTTTGAACATGTGAACTGTGGGGAAAGTTCCACAAGGTTGAGATCTGTCATCTTTTTATCTTTTCTGTAAGCCTTAAGTTAAATCATTTCCCAGTTATAAAATGTTTTAGTCATGATTTTATTTATTATTTATTTAATTTATTGCCATTTTGGGGATCAAATTCAGGGGCTTGAACGTCCTAGGTAAGCACTCTACCACTGTTACATCCTACCCTAACCACTGAATATGAAGATTCCAGCTTCACAAATATGCGCCTTTGCTGGGAACTCACTTTTAGCAAATGGTTTAATCCAGCTGGAAACAGGATAGGATGCAAATGTTAAAAGAAGAACCTCTCAAGGTTTGTTTTTGTTTCCCAAATCTCATCCATAAACTCTAGATCCCCACTCTATTGCCTAGAATCTTATATTTGAGCAGTGAGATGGGTGAAGACTGAGTGTTAGTAAGATTTTTGGGGAGTGCAGCTGAGAACAAGTAACACGAAGAGAGCTTAGATATCTAAAGGAAATCAACACAGCCTTGAGTTTGTTTTGAAAATTGATTTAACCTTAGAAAAGTATAAAGTGATTTAAAGCAGAGAGATGAAGCCCTTCAAAATGAGACAAATATGCACTTTGGCATCTGAAGGAATGATCTAAATTCAGTTATTTGGCATGGAAATTAAATGCTAAGTATTTGGAGTTTGACCCTGAATTTTTTTTTTTAAAAACTCGCTTGCATGTTTTTAAACCCAACTTAGTAAACTGCATCAGTTATCAGATTTTAGGTGAAAGGAAGCCTAGCAGAAGATGTTCCTAATGCAGCTAAGAGTCCTAGACAACAGAGTGAGGGCTGCTGAGGCTGGGGCAGGAGTGAGGCATGAGCGTGGAATGGGAACAATTTCCGTCTTACACTGAAAGGTTTCTGATGACGCCCACTCGCCATGGCAAATGTACTTTACCACCACTGAACTGACATTTTGGAGGGACTTAAAACACGTAAAAATAGCTAAAATGCTAAATTTATGTAATGTTACTATATTGGAAAAAAAGAAATTACAGAAGTCTTCAATAGTTACATTTCATTTCTTTGCTATGGTGCCTTTACCCTTGGGATCGTTTGTTTTTAAACCTAGGGATGATTTTCTGAACGTAATTTGCCCACTGGCAGTTTAAATGGCCCCTGTGCCATAAATTGTGGAGTTCAAAGAAAAACCCAATGAGTTGCCTGTGGGTTAATTTACAACTAAGGCAGATGAATCTATACAAAGAAGAAAAGCCCCCAAAAGAATTACGTTAACGATGGTGAGGGAGACAGTGTGTAGATAAAAGATATTTGAACTTGTTTGGTCCCAGTGATTTTATGACAGAGGAATTCAACTATAGCTGTACTGGGTAGAGCGAATCATAACTCCATAAATCGCTAATAAGACACAGCGATCTTTATCAGTTTCTCTGTGTGACACAGGCAGCATTGGGACGTGCTTTCTGTACACAGCTCTGCCTAGCTGCCCTCTATGCCTGAATTCAGAGCTTCGGGTTGAAACACAGATCATACATGGCATTGAAACCTTAAGGGTAGGCAAGTGCTATGTTTGCAGCAATATGTGAAGCTAACATAAATTACTTGTTATGTTAGAATTTTAGCTAATGGGTTTGTTTTGCTTTACTTTTTTCTTCTTTTTCTTAATTTGATTGTGTTGGGGATTAGACCCAGTGCTTCCCAAACTCTTAAGTACACACTTTACTACAGAGGTGCAGTCAAGGTTTATAGTAGTTTCTTTTCCTTTTTGTTTGTATTTTTAGACTCATTTTTAGTAATTTAATTACGCATAGGTATGCATGTGCATGTGGAAGCCAAAGGTGTTAGATACCCTGGAGCTGGAGTTATAGACAGTTGTGAGTTGCTTGATGTGGATGCTGGGAAATGAACTCTGGTGTTCTGGAAGTGCAGCAAATGCTCATAATCATTGAACCATATCTCTAGCCCTTTTGTTGTTCTATGAGACAGGACTTCGTGTACCCTAGACTGTTCTGGAATTCACTATATAGCTCAAACTGTCTTTACACTTGTGACAATTTTCTTGTCTCACCTCCAAAGTGCTAGGATTTCAGGCCACACTGTCCCCACTTATCATCTGTCTGTCTATCTGTCTGTCTGTCTGTCTGTCATTTATCTCACTCTCTGCTTCTCTCTCTTAAGAATGAGTCTCATCACAAGAGTTTCATACAAATATTCACTATACCTCTAACATATTCATTTGGCCCCTTTGTCCCTCTTATCATTTCATTCTAAACACTTTTATTCTTAGAAATCTATGAAAATGTATTTAAAATAAAAAATATCACAATCACACAAAAACTTTCTCCCATAATTTTGGAATACATTTTCCTCTTGTGTGTCCCACTTGGCTCATCTTACTCTGCTGCTGGGACATTTACATTTTCTCTAGTTTCTGCCTGATTACAGATGTGTTGTTATGCCAACAAGACTTTCCATTGTAGTGACTGTAGTGACGTTACCTAATTTACTAAGCCAGGTTTTAGGTGCTGTTTGGTTTTTGTTTGTTCGCTTGTTTTGATTTGGTTTTTGGATGAAATGACTGTTTATGCTATTATGTATCACAATTAGTTCTTGGCACATACTCCGTTTAATTTTCAAGGTTGTCTTCTTCAGTTAAGAGGAATCGTTAATGGAATTGCTTGGATAATTATATTGTTTTTGCTTCATTGGGGTACACTAGTAACAAATGAACAAGTTCAAATAACTTCTTTTTTGTTCTCCACCTCCCAAAAGTTAAGATTATAGAACTGTGTCTCATCATAACCAGCTTGTTTAAATGAATTAGCTCTTAAAGAGTTTACCAGTTATTTAGGAATAAAGTAACACAAGTGATTTTGTTGTTGTTTTTCTAAAAAACAAAACAAAAACCCAGTAGGGTTGGGATATAGCTGAAGTGGTAGAGTGGTTTCTCCTTTGCACAAGCACTTGAGCCCCATCCCTCGAAGTCAAACAAACAAACCAAACCTATCAACCAATAAAACCAACAATTGACTTTATAGCAAGGATTATTTCCTACAGAATATTTCCTGAGGCTATGTAGATTTAAATAAAATGTAACACAACATGTGCTGAAGACTAAATCTATGTACTGCTGACTAAGAGGAAGGAATAACAACTTCTGAGAATGTAGATCCAATAAAATAGGATACAACCTAACTTTGAAATTATATATATTTAGCGAAGCATGATAGCACAGGCCTGTAATCCCAGCACTCAGGAGACTGAGACAAGGAGATCTCAAATTCAAGGACAACTTGAACTATATGGGGAGATCATTTCTCAAAAATATTTTTTCATCAATTAAAAAATGATTATAGGGGGCTGGAGACATGGTTCAGTGATTAAGAGTTCAATTCCTAGCACCCACATGGAACCTCACATAGTCTGTAACTCTAGTTCCAGGAGATCCAGTCCCCTTTCTGGCCTCCTTGGGCACCAGACATATACACAGTATACAGACATAGATATACTCATACACATAAAAAATAAAAAAATAAATNATTTAAAAAATATTATTAACCATTTTAAGGTGATAATGGTCTTAGTACCTTAATCAACTCTTTTAAATTTATACTTTAAATATTTGGAAGTATATTTTTAGGGTAAAGAAAGCATAAGAGGAAAACTGAAGATAGAAACATTTGCAGTTAAAATAAATAGGAAAAATATTAGTTTATGGTTGAAATTCATTTTTATTGTTAGCTCTTTCAGAGGTTAAGTCTGTGTGTATGTATGCACATGCCTGTGAGCACCTGCCTTTTAGTTCCTGCCAATCATTTGTATGTTGCAAATAATGCATATAAATCACACACACTTATGAAAACTACTATTATTCAATGGAGCAAAGCTATGATCTCTTTCATTTTATTTTAGTTTTTTTTCTTTAAGCTTGTAAACTCCTTGTTCTCTAGATCCTATGATCTGAAATCATTTAAATTATTTGATGTTTTTAACCTTTTATACTCCCTGTAGGCAGGACATAGGAAATCAAGTGACGTAAACATCTTTAATAATCTTTAAAAGTCACAAGACTTAGCCAGGACAAGAAACAATCAGGAATAAATTTCAGGGAAATACCATAATGGCATGAGTTTTGTTTTCTTTTGTTAGCAAACCACGTGGCTTTTCCTTTCAAATCCAAGAACATGTAGTGTGGTCTCCTTTTAAGATTTCATTTTCATCTGCATCGCAGAAATATATATTTCCCTGAATTTACTCACTGTAATTTGTGATTGCTTTTGCTTATCTGTGAAGGAAGTACAGCAGCTCCCACTGGGGAAA
Organism: Alexandromys fortis; assembly: GCF_014885135.2. Classification (NCBI taxonomy): domain Eukaryota; kingdom Metazoa; phylum Chordata; class Mammalia; order Rodentia; family Cricetidae; genus Alexandromys; species Alexandromys fortis. The sequence continues at coordinate 5,049,478 of NW_026067943.1, forward strand.
TACCATGTTAACTTGATCCTAAAATAAGAAATCTAAGGGAAAGGTCACATCCTAATAACTTGTGCAAATCTAAATTCCCATGGAGGTTTGAAATCGTCCTGTAGAAGTTGAGTGTTCACAACGTGTTATTCGATTTATTCCAGAGAGTGCTGTAAGGCCGAAGCGCCTCTGTGTCCAAAAGTAACCACTGGAGTTTACATGCAGTTGACAAGGCCTAGTTTTGTTAGTTTTCTACAGTAAATACCCTGAGAAATTTAGCATGACTAATAAACCACAAGACCTGTTTTTGTTAATTTCACTAGACTATGAGGATTGTTATTGGGAAATAGTATAATCACGCACGCAGTGAGAACGGCCTTTCCTGCTGCTGTAGATGTGCCTCATAATCAGCTTTTCACTAACTGGCTTCTAGAGCCTCCTCTATAATTCCAGAAAAACGCACTGCCTGGGAAGTCAACAAATGTGATCTCTTGAGTGAACTGGTTAGTTCTCAAAGACTTTAGACCTCAGTTTCTTTATCTGTTAAGTAGGAGAGTGTGTTTGTTTCTAGAATCAAGTAAGAACAGATTAATAAAGAACTCAGAAACTGTTACAGGACTGTTCTTAGAGTATTAGCATTATCATGACTTTTCCTCTTTTCCCCAAAAGAAATAAAAGCAGAAGTGAGTCAGTGAGTCTATACTGCTCACATCCATAATCTCTTACACACCCCTGTCTGACCCTTCTTACTGCCAAGTCCAAGTCATTCCTGAAAAGGGTGGACTTCTCATGGAAGCCAACACATTATACCAAGTACAAGATATTTACAACAAGAGCTGTTTTATAGAACATACTAATTTTTTTCTGAAGATGTTAGAAAAACATCTTAGAGACGTCTTTATTGATTTGGAGCAATGTGCATTTATTATTCCTGAGTCTCTCCTTAAGTATTACAAAACAAAGCAAAGCACAGTGTGTGATTTTTGTCTCTTCCCAGTTTTGTGGGCTTTGTCTTTTGATGTGCTGTTATCTATTTGTTTTATGATGATGGTGTACTTCCAGTAATTAAAGATATCTGGGTGCTTTGCTTCCTAGGACTCAGTCTGTGGCAAAAGCTAGCTCTTTGTTAAGATTACTTACATACACCTGCATTTGTTTTTCAGTTCCAGACCTCATAGTATAATAATTTCATAGAATAAGAAACACACACACGGTTTACTTAGGGACTTGGCATATCTTTGATGTTCAATGGTAGAGTCCATACTTAGCAGATATGAGGTCCAATCCCTAAGCATCAAAAACAAAATAAAATTAACCCCCAAAACAGCAACTTATTTGCTTAACTGTTTATCGATGTGATATGAGTTCAGAGAATTCCTGGAACTCTTCAATGTCTCACAAATAATCTTCACTCGGGAAAAGTTTGAAGTTCATTGTTCATGTTAATTATTGCTACAAACCAACACGAAAGCATGAAGATGTAGGAGGCCTTGGCACCCTACTGTACATTACCAGAGTAAGCTGCCTTGTGCTAACAGTGAGCAGCCACTCTCTTACCAATGTGAATCCCTGAGCCTGACAGAGCACTCAGCCCCTGCAGATTCACATCTTACTGAAGAGAAATTGGCCTGGGACAGTGGCAGCCATCATATGCTAAACCAACATGATATGTGGTGGGTTTATAATCATCTTGCCAAGGCATATTCTTATTTTGTAAAGTCACTCTTTTATCTACTAGACTCCATAACAAAAGCAATAATAACAGTGAACAAGCATCTCAGATTACATATTTTCATTTACTCTGCTCTCAGGTACTAAATGCTACTGGGTGGAAAAACCTTCCTTGCTTTTCATTTTGATTGTAGATGTATGCCCAGATGAATAGTCCATCATCTAATTTTATTTTCACTGCAGAGCCACCTTCTGTGCCTCTCTAAAACTCCAAGGTGGTGTTCTGCCCCCTCTGAAGGGAGTCTGTACTGTAGTGTGCTTATCTCCAATGGTCTGACACCAGACTCTCAATAGCTTTGAGCTCTTAACTGGACAGACCAATTATATCCTATTATTGTTGGTATGAGTAAATTTTTCTGTAGTACCCTTTATTCTTCTCTCATATATTACATCCCAATTGCTGTCTCTCTTCCCTTCCCTTTCCCTGGTCCCCCTCACCTATCCTCTTCCCCAGATCCATGCCCCTCTGTCTCCCCTCAGAAAAGAACAGGCCTCCCAGGGACATCAACCAAACACTGCATAATATGCTACAATAAGGGAGTGGCGGGGGCAATCTCTGACTCTTTTTGCCTACTTTTGGAACATTTTTCCTCCCACTGAGTTGCCTCATCTGGCTTTGATGTGATGGTATGTGCCTGGTCTTACTGTAGTACACTTCTTAAGAACGCTGACTATCTAGTGCTTAACACAATTCCTAGCTAACATTCAGTTATACAATTATAATTCAACTGAAATTAAATTATTCAAACATCTTTGTTTCTAATAAATAAGCATAGTATTATTAGCGGTCTTCACTAAGAATTATGTGTGCTAGAGAGTGAATGTGAAAGTCAGAGGTCAGCCGCCAGTGTCCTTGTTGAGGAGCCATTCACCTTGATTCTTGCTGGTTTTCCTTCACTGGTATTGTGAGTGTACACATGATGAGGAGGTGCATAAAGTCAGAGGACAGTTTTGTGTTGGTGCTCTCCTACCTTTACGTGGTTCTGAAGCATAGACATGTCACCAAGCTTGTGGGGTAAGTGCCTTTACCAAGAGAGCCAATGAACTGTCTTCCCAGCCCTATTTAAAAATTTATTTTTATTTTTTATTTTTTTATTTTATTTTTATTTAAATTTATTTTTAAATTTATCAACCTGCGATCCAAAGTATGCTACAGACTGTATTATGTTTTCAAATTCTATAACTGATCAGCTCTAATCTGAACATCTGAAAGCTAACATGATAACACAAACAGAAAATTCCACACCTAACCTTGTGTGACAGGTTGTTGTTAATAGATAGGTGCACAAAAGATACTGTATAAAACTACTTTCAAACTGTAGATCTGAGGTGTTCATGGGGTATAAATGAACTTTGTCCATAGTCTGGAGTCTGTCATCCAAGATATCTCAGCATATAAATGCAAATATTCAAAAATCTGAAATTCAAAACACCCCTATTGGATAAAAGGTATATATTGAGGATGGAGAAATGACATCATACCCCATAACTTTTGACTGATGTACAGAAATAGAGGTATGCAAAGAAACAGGAATGAAGCTGTGTTTAGGAAGATGAGCTGATTCTGGACTTGTTGAAACTGAAGTGGAGGTGGAACAGCGGATAGAAAGGCCCAGAGTGAAACGAAGATACATGACTGAGCCTCATTTCAGACGTCTGAAGTAGACATGTCAGTCTGCATGTCTGCAGTACCTATTGAAGAACTCATTGAAAGATGAGCCCCTAAGAATCAATTCAGAAGCTAGGTGTGACACACATACCTATAATCTCAGCACTTAGGAGTTCAAAGCCTGAGCTATGGAGGGAATTCCAGACTAGCCTGAGTTACACAATGAAACCTTATTTCAAAAAAAAAAAAACAAAAACAAAAAACAAAACAAAAACAAAGGAGCAAACAGTTAATTGGTAAATATCTATGTATTTTCCTCACTGTAAAATGATTTTTTGGAAGCAAAAATCAACATCATCTTCATTATAATTAATATACAGTATAGTATATGACTCTTAATAGCTAATCAGTAAATATTTATTAAATGAATGAAAGTTAAATCACAAGTGGCGCCAACAAAGAGGCTTTATGTTGTTTCTTTCCTCTTGCTCTCTCAGTCTCTTTCATGAAAATTTAGGGGCTTGTCAATCATGTTTAAATGTTGCTTTTCATGACTAGTTTTGCATGCTTTTAATTGAGTTTTTCATTTGGCTGCTATGGTAGTTTGAAAGAAAATGGCCCCCAAAGGGAGTGGCACTATTAGGAGGTGTGACTTTGTTGGAGTAGCTATGGTCTTGTTAGAGAAAGTGTGTCACTGTGGAGGTGAGCTTTGAAATCTCATATATGCTCAAGTCACACCCAGTGTCACAGACCGTTTTCTGTTACCTACAAGTCAAGATGTAGGACACTCAACTCCCTCTCCAGCACCATGTCTGCCTGCATGCCACCACGTCACACCATGATGATAATGGATTAAACCTCTGAAAATGTAAGCCACCCCAATTAAATGTTTTTCCTTTATAAGAGTTGCTGTGGTCATGGTGTCTCATCACAGCAATCAAAACTCTAAGATTTGATAACCGTTATATTAACTTTTTGTTAAAAGGAAGCCAAACTCAGGAATTGACCTAATTTAATGGAAATAAGATTTTTTAAAATGCCCACTGTAGTAACTTAAAAGTTAATTTGCTTCTTGGTTTTTTTCACCTTTGGTTAATTTAAAATTTGCCAAGAATGTTTTTATTATAAGAAGGAGCTATGTTTATATTTTCATGAGAAGATTAACTAAAAAAACATAAATTTATATCTGAACAAATCTAGTGATGTTGGTTAAAGAAAACACACACACATACACAGACACACACACACACAAGTCATCCCAAATTCAGTAATTTTCCCATTAAACCCATGATTTCAGTTGTCCTCCAGATATCACTATAATACTTTTTACTTCCTGTTGGTTTTTACAACCCCTCCAAACCCCAAAATGTGGTGGGCTGAGTTGTTAAAAACCCCAAAGTTGGACAATACAGCTTATTGCACTTGTATTGGAAGTGTTTTGCCAGGATTAACTGTGGGCTAGAGAAATGCATCTGAACTTACAAGAGTCCAGTGTATACCGAATAACCTTTTCCAGACCACTTCAGCACCACGCCAGCATGAAGCCTCAATACTCTGTACAAGGGGAAAGGTACAGCTGCACCCAAGTCAGCAGAGCCCTCTGGTTAATGTTGGAAGTGAGAAAACTGTCTGCAAGAATATTTGTCCAAACCCATTTTGTATACTTTTGCTGTCCCAGAACATTATCACTTATCATATTATCTTGGAGGTCAATGATTCTTTCCATTTTTCTGATCAGGAATGAGCAGAGTCATCCACTTCACACTTGGCAGGCCAGTTCCAGCCAACTGGTGATTTGAAGACATCTTTGTCTCTTTTCATTATGGAGTTTCAAGCTTGGCAGTTTATCTCTCAAACTCCCTTTCCCCCAGGTAGAAATTTAGAGTATTTGTTTATATAAAGTGAAATACAGATTTTCATAAATGGCTCTTTGGTTCTTAGGTAGAAACTAAAACTCCAAGCAGGACAGCCAGGCAACTACAAACTGAAGGTTCATTGGGAACTGCTGAGAAGGCTGGTAGAAGTGGCTGGCCTGCTAAAATACTTGGTAATTGGTTAAAGGGCTGTTCAGTTATAGATACTAGCTTATTTCTCAATATGGACTATCACATTATCTTTAGAAGAGTGACCAATTTGCTGTGATATACATAGAAATAACCTTAGAAGAAATGATCTTGCAGTTTGAGGGATGAGGTGAAATGAACATACTGGTAGAAAAGACAGAAATTCATTGTTTTAACCAAGGCTGCCTTGTCCTCCCTGGCCTGAAAAATCAGTGGTTCATTTGCCTCCCAAAGACAGAGCCGTGGTGACCCTCTGTGTGGAAGTCTGCACACCTATAAATCAGCAGTCTAAGTGGAATCTTGGCAGATGAGACCTTACTCAGGAAAGCAGCATTTTGTTTATATTTAGATAATTTTAGCACATGGCCCCTGGGCGTATGGTAAGAACTCCAGCAAAAAGAAGCCTGAAAAACAGAGCATTTGCTGTGAGTAGTCACCTTTACCCCTTTCCACTGGGTTTAGTCCCAAGTAGCCTCAGAGGTAGAATGAGGGAGCAGGGGGCAGCAACTAAGACCACAGAGTGTTAGGAGGTGGCTGATGGGAATGATGTTGCAGCACTGCTGAGAGGGGCATCCTTCCTCCATAGCAACAAGCTGCTGAGTCCTGAATAATTTATGTTCTGAGATTAGAATTAACTTAGAGTTGAAAATGGTCAATCAGTAAACAGCAAGCTGTTCATCTCTCCTTTTTATTGTAAAAAATACTAAAGAAAAAATTACCATGTTAACTAAACTCAGGGGCATTAATGATATTCACACTGTTGTACAGCTGTCCCTTATATCTATTTCTAAAACTTTTCTGTCATGGAAACTCAAGTTCTGTACCCTCTGAACAGTAACCCCCACCCCATTGCTCATCCCTCGCTTTGGGGCTACCTCTCTTCTGCTTTCTGCCTCTTTGAATTTGCCTATCCCAATTGTTTCATATCAATGGAAATCATACCATATGTGTGGTTTTACTCATGGTTTGTTTCACTTAGCACAATGTCTTTAAGGTTCACTCATGTGTCATAACATTCCCTTTTGTTACTGAACAATACTCCATTTTATGTGTGTATCACATTTTATTCACCTGTTGCACTTAACTTTTTTTTTAAATCTTTTCCTTTGCAAATTGCACTGCAATGACTATTGATGTTCACCAGTGTGTTTCTGCTCTCAGTTCTTTAAGATATAATATACTTAGGTGTGGAACCATGGAATCACATGGTGAATTAATCCATTTTCCACTGATATAAATAGACAAGGATGAATACTCTGAAAAGAAAAGAAACTTACTTTAGCTCTGAATCCTAAAGGCTGTAAGGCATAGTTCTGGCCTTGATTGGGCTATGGTGAGGACCTTGGAAAGAGTGCTTTCATAGTACCAGGAATTGTGGCGGGAGCAGGACTCAGGGAAGCCTGGGCAGGGCAAATCTTGCTATTTAGTAACAACTCTGTAGGGAAAACCAGCCAGGTATCACAGTCACTTCTGAAGGCAATGTCCCCACAGGTCCCATGTCTTAACACTCCCACCACCACTTAATATCACCACACTGAGAACCAGACTTCCAACACTTAAACCTTTAGGGAGGAACAAGCCATATTTAAACAGTGGAATGTGGTAATTCCATGGGATTTTGTTGTTATTGTTTTGAGACAGGGTCTTAATTTGTACAGGCTTGCCTTGCACTTGGCATCCTCCTGCCTCTGAGGCTCTTAACTATTGAGCTAAAAGGCTTGTTTCATGTTTTAAAGAATTGTCAAGCTGATTTCCACTACCAAGTCAGCAGCCTATTTTCCAACCAACAATATATTTGGGTTCAAAGTTTCTATGTACTTTGCAGCTGTATAGCAGCCATCTTGTTAGGTGTGAAATATTATCTCACTATGGTTTTGATTTGCTTTTTGTTGATGACTAATGACTCTTGAGAATCTTCTCATGTATCATTGGTTGTTTATACATCTTCTTTGGAAAAAACTGTCCTTTGCCCAATTTTTAATTTCTTTGTTTGCCGTAGATATCTCTTGGTTTCTTTTCACATTTAAATTCATTTTCTCACATCCTTTTCCAGATAGTAAAAGTTCTCATCTTATCTGAATGCAAGTAGATATTCTCTCAGCCTCCATTAGCCACACACAATGAAAAAACTGAGTGCTTCTCATGCTATTGCCTAAAAGCATTACTAAGAGTCTGTTGCTCTTCAAATGGATTCCTCAGTGCAGTGGAATTGCATGTGTTCTTTCTAAGACCTAACTTTAAAAGCCCATGTGTGGGTTTGTATCACTGGGAAGAAATCTAGAAGACAGATATCTATTTTTCTCTAAGAAATGATGAAACTTTAGATCTTAAGGAGGCAAGCCATGAGTGTCTCAGACCCACAGATTCCTGTAGATCCACACATGAATGTAAAAATAAAAATATTGTCTTTGTGTCATAACAAATCATTATAAAGACTAAATTCCACAAGTTAAGAACATATCTTAGCTGGGTGGTGGTGGTGCACGCCTTTAATCCCAGCACTCAGGAGGTAGAGGCAGGCAGATCTCTGTGAGTCCAAGGCCAGTAAGGTCTACAAAGTGAATTCCAGGACGTCCAGGACTATTACACAGAGAAACCCTGTCCCGGGGTGGGGAGGGGGGGAGGAGGGAAGGAAAGGAAAGGAAAGGAAATGAAAGGGAAAGGGAAAGGGAAAGGGAAAGGGAAAGGGAAAGGGAAAGGGAAGGGAAGGGAAGGGAAAGGGAAGGGAAAGGGAAAGGGAAAAGGAAAGGAAAGGAAAGGAAAGGAAAGGAAAGGGAAGGGAAGGGAAGGGAAGGGAAGGGAAGGGAAGGGAAGGGAAGGGAAGGAAAGGAAAGGGAAGGGAAGGGAAAGGGAAAGGGAAAGGGAAAGGGAAAGGGAAAGGGAAGAGGAAAGGATGAAAGGAAAGGAAAGGAAAACACCACAAAAACAAACAAGCAAATAAAAGCATGTCTTTGGTGCTGGAGAAGACTTGGTGGTTAAAAGTGCTTGCTGCTTTTCTAGAGGACACCAAGTTATGTTTCCAGCACCCACAGAGATGGCTCATAGCTTCCTGTAACTCCAGCTCCAGGGAATCTGACACCCTCTTCTGACCTCCATGGGCATTGCTCACATGTGCTATATATACACACATATATATATATATATATACATAAATGAAAAATAAAATAGGGCTGGTTAAGTAACTTGCATAACCCTAAACTCTACTGGGCACTGTTTTTTGTTCCTGGCACTGTGCCACAGAAATGAGTCTACAGTGTGGTGGGAAGGCAGAAGGCAAGCAAGTTGTCATGAAATGATGAGTACCACAAGGGAGGAGAGGTAATATGGTAAGTTGTTTGGAACAGGAGGGGACTATCAGGTCTCTGTTGGAAGAAGTGGTTTTTATACACTACCAATTGACGTGGAGAATTACCTTAGGAAGTCATGAGAACAGCAGGAGATAAAGTGAGGTGTGGAGGCTCTGAAATGGGAAAAGCTTCTCTCTTACTGACTTAAGAGGAAAGGAGTCAACTGAGGCTTCAGAGAAAATGGAAGTTTGGGTTTAAGGCAGAAGTCAGCAAGAAGTTAAACTGAGGGTAGGGGAGTGACGTTTTCTAATTGGCATCCTTAGAGGATCCCTCTGGCCAACAGCAAGTGAATTGGCTGGAGGAGATTACAGTAGATGGGACACCTGATAGGAAGGGGTGTGTGTGTGTGTGTGTGTGTGTGTGTGTGTGTGTGTGTGTGTGTATGGGTGGGGGTATGTGAGAGGTGGCTGGCCTGAATTACAAGGATAAGGAGGCAGAGAAGGAGTCATATGTAAATACTTAACAAGTAGAGTCAAAAAGCTATAGCTGTTAGCACAGACATGTATGACCTTTTGCAGATGATCGGCAGGGAGATGCGTCCAACCATTTAGAAGGTAGAACTAAATGAAAGAGGATGGTATTAGGGGAATTGATGTAAATTTAGTTGATGACCATTAACTCTGAGTTGCCTATGAGATATTTGGATGGAGATGTCAAATAGATATTTGTCTATGGGGCTGAGTCACAGAGACAGTGCTGATACAGAAACATAATTCAGTACCACGCATCTCTGATATTTTCAAAACTTACATGCCAAGGTGGTTTTATACCAATGACTGTGTCAGGTTGAACAGTTTTCCAGTTCTTTTATTAGAGTCTTATCATATGAAGAGGTGGTCAACCCATGCAAGGAAAAGATTATTCTTGGTAAAACTCCTATAATTTTTTTATTTCTAGACAAGTGCTGGGATTGAACTCTGGGCCTCAAGCATGCTAATACTCACTCACTCTGGCACTGTGTTCCACCATAGGCCCCTGTTCCTGATAAAATTAAGTCTCTGGCTAACTCAATGCAAAAGAAGGCTCTTTTCATTTCCATTTGTATAAAATCTTTCTTCATAGTTAGCCATTTTGATAACTATTACAGGAAAACTAAAATATACATTAAATTTAGATAGTCCAAAATTTATGAGTTTGGAACTTTTAATATCATCATTTCATTTTGATTAATGACATTTGACTCTAGGTATAAAAACATACAAGGTTATTTCAGGAAACACTCTAGAAGAGTGGCTTTCATCCTTTGCATCTCGACCCCTTTGGAGTCAAATGACTCTTTCACAGGGATTGCCTACCATCATCCTGCATATCAGTTATTTGTATTATGATTCATAACAGTAGCAAAATTATAGAATTATAGTTATGGAATAGCAACTGAATTTTTTGTTGTTGTTTTTTCGAGACAGTGTTTCTTTATAACTTTGGAGCCTGTCCTGGAACTAGTTCTTGTAGACCAGGCTGGCCTTGAACTCACAGAGATCTGCCTGCCTCTGTCTCCCAAGTGCTGGTATTATAGGCATGTGCCACCATGGCGTGGCCTACGGAAATAATTTTATGGTCTGTGGTCACCACAACATGAGTAACTGTATTAAAGGGTCGCAGTGTTAGAAAGGTTAAGAACCACTGTTCTAGAAGCTACTTTTAAAGAAATCACTTTTCAGCCTCTGTTCCCCCTTTAGCATCTGTCCGTTTTTTTCTAAAGATGTGCAAACAACTTGATGAACCAGTACTGTGCTGCTAACTGGCTGGTCACCAGCCACTGAAATAATAAGTTTTGTAGAAGGGAAATGGTTCATTCATAAGGCAGGCAAACATGAGGAGACAGAAAGCCCAAGCTCCAAGCCTGTCTCCTGGAGGAGAAAGCTTGGGGTACTTGAGGAAAAGTGAAGCAGGTTGGTGGGCAGCATGGAGAAAGGACATTGGAGGGAAGGGACGGTGGAAAGGCAGTGTAATTGAGCTTCATGGCTCTTCCTAAATATGTGTTCAGAACATGATGGTTCTAGCATACCTCAAAATGGGGTTTTGATTTTCTTAGATCACAAGGTCACCCAGTGGACACTACTTGCAAGAGCCTTACTTAAGTGTCTCTATTCTCAACCAGTTTGAACTACACAAAAGCAGACTGTGAGTTCCCAAAAAAAGGATTTAGACAATTTGTATCATGGCTGATGTGTCAGAAATGTTGTGGAAAGCAAAGCTAATAGGCGTGTAGTGCTTAGCTCCCGGAGCTCTAAACTCTATAATTAAGTGAGTCAGGCCAGAGGGTTGATTCAAGTCTTCCCACTACTTCACAACTCTCGGCAAATCCGTTAGATTTCATTTTTTTTGTTTAGTACATGGGTTTTAATATAATTTCAGCTAGTATGATTAGATATGCCAATGCATTCCCCAGTATCATTAATTTTATTTAAAAAACAACATATTTTTGATAAATGACTTAATATATAAGCCAGGTATTTTTTTACAGTTCCACTAACATTAAAAGTAGGTGTGTGTGTGTGTGTGTGTGTGTGTGTGTGTGTGTGTGTGTTCATACAGTAAAGAGTCATTATGTTATATTAGGTTTGAGTGAACTAAGTCATGAGGAGACTATGCCAGGAATATTTCAAATGTTGGTAATAGCTTGTGTGTATGCATGTGCAGTGTGCACTGTGAGTATGGATGCTAACATACATGGATGCAAATGTGCCTGGAGGTTAGACCCCTATACTGTGTATCTTCCTTGATTGCTTTCCACATTTTTTTTTGAGACAGGGTCTCTCACTGAACATGGAGTTTATGGGTTTGTTGAGAATGACTGGCTCGTGAGCTACAGGGATCTTCCTGTCTCTATTTTCCCAAACACCTAGTGCTGGGGTTTTGTGCACCTTCCTTTTTACATGACTGCAGGAGATTTGAACTCAGGTCTTTGTGCTTGAATAGCAAGCACTTTATTGAATGAGCTGTCTCCCAGCCCTGACTTTACCATTTATACTTACCATGTGACAAGCATTTTCAGTTCAGGCTCCTTTCTTTTCTTGTTTTGTTTTGTTTGAGACAGGGTTGTAGACTTGGCTGATTTGGAACTCACAGAGATCCACCTGCCTCATCTTCCTGGGTGCTTAGATTACATGCCTGACTCTTGTTTGTTTGCTTTTTCTTTGCTTGCTTTCTCCCCCCCCCTAAGTCCCTCTGTTGCTGAGAGTTGAACACAAACATTCAAAGATTGTGAAGACTTGAATCATACCCCTAGCCTCACATTATTTCTCTCAGTCCTCATGACATCTTCAACAGTGGTTCTCAGCCTTCCTAAGGCTGCAACCCTTTAAATACAGGTCCTTATGTTGTGGTGACCCCCAACTGCAAAATTATTTTCATTGCTACTTCATAACTGTAATTTTGCTACTGTTATGAATTGTAATGTAAATATCTGATTGTAGGATGGTCTTAGACAACCCCTGTAAAAGAGCCATTTGACCGCTAAGGGGTCACAACCCACAGGTTGAGAACTGCTGGTCTACAAGGAGGAAACTGAGACTTATATAGTTTACACACACAATTACAGCACTAGTTATAGAGGTAATGTTGGAACTCAAACTGAGATGAATTTCTCATATCTATGTCTGTATGCCTCTCTGAAGGTCCGGAGACCTGTACTGCTTTATACATACACCTCAGCTAAACCATTTATCAGACAACTTACTTTAAAGCAAAATAATTTGTTTGCCTGCACTGTCTCTCCTACCCTCATCACACTTTTACTTCTTCTCTTTCCAAACATCCCATCTTTCTTCTACATGTGCTCATTCCTTCTGTCATTAGTCAGTCTTTATTCATAATAGTACACTGTATCAAATGATGAAGATAGAAATAAAAATTAACATCAACACACAGTCACCTTCCTCCAGAAGCCATGCTCCTCCTAGAGTCTATACCCTGCTCTCCCTACCAGCCCTCATTGAGATCCCATATCTTCCACTGGGATTTTTCCAGAACCATCCCACTTGACATGTTCCTCTGAATCCCTGTGAAATTTTTTAATCTTCCCATTACCTTGGCAGTGAGCCAGGTCTACTTTTGACATCTCCTCTGATGTTGGCTCAATTCTTAGCCAAATCATAAACCTAATGTTGCCTAATGTTTCACTTTATTATCACTTGCTTCTCTTGCAAGATTACAGATACTTGAAGGGCAGACTTACACTCTAGTGTATTTCCCACAGTGTCTTGTAACCAGCAAACACTTTTTAATTTGGTTTATTTTGAGACAAGGCATTTTTGTGTTGCCCAAGCTAGCCTCAAACTCCTGGGCTCTGTCAATCCTCCTGCCTCACCCTGGTGCTCAGGATTTTTGTTGTTTTGTTTTGTTTGTGTGTGTCTTATTTTAAGTTGGTCTGATACATTTTTATGATTTTGATAATTTTTTTGTACACATTTCATTTCCTGATTCAATGATCTGGGCCAAGTTGCTTAGCTTTCTTGAGCTTCAACTTTTGCTAAAATGGTAGCAATTTGTACTTCTCAATATTAAATAAGGGCTCTATATAAAGCATGTTTTATAATTGCTAAAAGATTATATAGTCATGATTAGTCACTTTGAGCTTCATGGTCCCTCTTGTCCTGAATCTCCAGTAAACCTTCACATCCCTGTTCTCACTTGCATTGCTCACATGATCTACTTACGTTATTTACCAGTCAACTCTTTACAGTGAATGTGATTGTTGCTTTATTTCTACTTCTTCTTTTTGTTTATTACCAAATCTAACTTTTTTTTCTTTAGACAGTCTTGCTATTTAGCCCATGGTGGCTTTGAACTTCCAATCTTCCTGCCCCAACCTTCAGAGTGCTGAGATTCCAATTGTGCACCACACCTTGGCTTTCCCAGCCTTAATCTTATTTATGACCTTGGATTAAAATGGTGTGAACTGCACTCAGCTGTGTGGAAATGATGGCTCTCATGTTGCTGCATAGGTCCATCATTGTAAAAATCACAATCAACAACAAAAGAGCAGGAAGAGAAGTGTAAGTTTTCTTTCAAGTTAGTTTATTTACTTGAAGTTTTAGATTGACAGATTGTATCATTAGGAACTAGCTATTGAGATTTACTCTGGACTATATTAGAGTTTTGTTGTTATTTTTGGGAGGGGGTGTCTTTGTGTTTTGTTTTGTTTTGTTTTGGCTAGGCAACAAGCTGGCCTCGATCTTGTGCAATCCTTCTGTCTTTACTTCCCAGGTTCCAACAGGAACCCCCAATCCTTCCCCAACACCAACACCTTATCTGTATAGTCTCCAGAGAATACATTAGACCAGTACTTTAAAAATGTGTATTTAGAGATCCTCAGAAGAGCTGGAAATAACCCCCCAAAACAATCACTTTCCTAGTTGAGATATATGATTCAGACTCACCAAGTGCTAAGAATTTACTAAACTGGATTGTCCTGGTTTTTGTTGGTTGAGTTAACTGTAGTCATCAAACCCAATGTTATGCTATGGCCATTGAAATTGGCTATCTTACTCATTCTTGTTTTCTCTAAGGTAAGCATTTTGTCAGGGTTTTTTTTTTTTTTTTTAAAGTATGGTCTCCCCTTTTGGGAGCCTCAGAATGCACAAATTGACTATTGTTATTGTTATTTATGTTGAAAGACATTAAAATGAGATTTGTAATCCGAGTGGGCATTAATTATTTCACATCTGGTGGCTTGAGAAGTGGCCAGATACAACACTCCTTAATGCAAGAGAGCCTAGGGCAAAAACTGTGCAATTCCCACCTTCCTTTGCAAAACAACTGCCTGTGTGAACCTTCAACGTTTAAAAAGGAGAGAGAAGAAATTTTACAGCACTACATTCTACTACAAGTTTCTTTTAAAAAAAAATGTGTTGCTACAAGTCCTGGATCAATGAGTGAAATGTCGGAAGGGGAAGGCTATGAGGAACAAACAAACAACAGCTAAGGCAGCACTGACCTAGTTGCTAGTTGCTAAGAACCAAAGGCATCAAGACACCTATCCTCTCCTCATCACCTCATCTTGCTTAATCTTAAGGTGATGATGACCTGGTTTGCCCGTGACAGTTTCAGTCCATGCCCAAAGTCCCATATGCTTGCTAGCAGTGCCTGTTTCATTCCTAATATGTGGTTCTGCTGAGAGTTAATTGCAGGACCTGATCGTCTTAAGTGACCCTTATCTCAGAGACACTACTAAACAAGGCTAAGAAGTGGAATAATAAGAATGAATTCAAAGGACAGTGGTTTTAAAGCTGAGATAGTGCTAGAAACAAAAACTGATCAAAATTCTCAGTAAAATAAAAGCCATAGGCGGTGTCATTCCTGTTCTCAGCCCTGGCCACTCAGGATCTCAAGGTACGAAGATCATTTAAGCCAACTTCAAGACCAGCCTGGGCAGCAAAGCAAGATCTCTTTTAAAGAAAAAAAAATCTCAGTAATAAGATGAAGGCTGAGTTTGAAAGGCTGATTTACATACACTCTGAGCATCACAGGAGACAGCATGATCGTTCTAGGGAGCTGGGAGCAGGCAGAGAGACGTGGCAGCAGTAAAGTCAGGAGATTGTGGTATAGTTTATGCAAGGCTAATGTTAAACTTTCTGTCTGTTTTCCTCTGTCTCTCACCTCTTTGTACTTTCTGGGAACTAGTGCTACGGCTGTCTAATAGAAACACTTCAGAGAGGAAAAACAGATAAGAGATAATAGTTCCATAGAAAAATGGAAAGACTTGCACTGTTCTTGATAAATCCAGTCACTGAAAAAGCTTAACCAAACATTACTGCCATTTATCATAGCAATCTACAGAAACTTAGTTTTATCAGCTCAGCTGTGTGAGGTTTACCGTGCTTGTCTCCTCCCTTAGAGAGCTCTCCAGACTGGTATCTGTTCTTTTTCTAACACTGCACAGCATCCTTATTTTATGTTAAGAAAAGTGGTGATTAGCTACTCTTGCCAAGTCTACAGAAGCACACAGAGCAAAGAGTTGCTCGTTATGAATTCCATCACCTGGAAGTAACAGCTGTTAGCATTGTAGCACAGCTGTTTCCAACTCTCAGCATACACATTTTATTTCCTTATCTGTTTGCTTATTTGTGTGTCTGTGGTGGAATCCAGGGTGTTGCTTAAACTGTTCTGCCTCTTTCCTCCTCCGCTCCCCACCCCCATCTCCTCTGTCCTACCCTCTTCTTTTAGTTTCTTTATGAGATGGGTATCTCATTTTATAGCCCAGGCTGGCCTCAAACTTGTGGGTAATCCTCCTGCCTCAGCATCCCAAGTGCTGGGACCATGGGCGTAGGCTACTCGGCTCTTTAGCCTTGAAATTAACTAAAACATCTTTCTTTCCTCCCAGTACTATAAATACCAGATTCTAGATTAAAGATTTAGGTTATGATCATCATTTGAACATTAACAGGAAAAAATATGATTAAGAAAATGAATGTTTTACATGTCAATTTCAACAGACATCTTGTTTATAAAACCACAAAAAGTTCACTGAGGTTAACACATAGAACTTAAATTCTGGTAATCATAGTATTTAAGAGTTAAGTTTTAGATGCAACTCAGTCACTGACTTGCTATGTTATCCATCATAAACTACGTAACTCTTTTCTGTATTTATAAAATGAGAGGCTTAGAGCTGTAGATTTCCCAGTACCCAAGTTTGATTACTCACAACTGCCTAAAAATCCAACTCCTAGGGTCCAGTGTCCTCTTCTGGCCTTCGAGGGCACAGGTACACACTTGGCATGCACTAACACACACACTAAATAAATAAATATCAAGTTGGTTCCAAAGATTTTATGGCACTGTATCGCACTATTTATTTTAAGAGAGGATATTTTTTGTGATTCTTAGTATCCATAGTATTTTATTTTAATGTAGCAAATATACATAAAATTGACTATTAATATGTGTTGTACAATTATAGTTCTTGAATATCTGTATCTATAGAACTAAAGTAAGTTTAGTGTCAAGTTCTAAGTCCTTTAACATTTATATTAGAAGTGCAGGTGTGAAAATGCTACCTAGTACTTTTGTGCTATGTATATACAATTACATTATCCCTGGGACTCTTCTTTGGAACTCTGAAGTGTTCCTTCCTACGGCAACACCGGCTCTCACTTGGCCTTCAGTAGATGCAAAATAATTATTTACATATTAAAGGTCTACCTTTGCCCTCTTCATAATCTTGTACAAAGAAAGTGGTAATTCTGGAGAATTTATAAACTGTAGCACTGAGACTTCTAAGAATTTAGTTATAAAGCCATGAAGATAATCTAAAAGAGTAATTTGTTTGTCATCAACATGAAGCAAGATTAAAATGATAGAACTGAACTTGTGGTACCGTGCTTACTTAGAATCAACGAGACCCTGGGTGCAACCTCTAGCACCGAAACAAACAAGACCCAAGAAACACAGATTTTGTTTCATAGAAAAATATATCTTTACTCAAAAATAAGGCAACCCAAGTCTTAATGAGCTACATGGATAGTCAAAATATTCTACGTCCATGCACAGCCTACCAGAGGTTGATACATACTAAAACTCAGGATACAACAGCCAGACAGTCCCCAGCCAATTGGATTCTTCATGGCGTGAGCCCGTCTGAATACATTGCTCTGATGAAAGCAGTCAGTCTCTAGAGAAAGAATTATAGATCAGTGATTGCCTAAATTAGCAGTAGGAGCTGAGGTTAAATATAAAGCAGTATGCATTTGGGAGACGAAAATATTGTAAAGCTAATTTATGATGATGGTGTAAAACTTGGCAAACTGAATAGCAAACAATATCAAACCTAAAATGACAGGCCTGGTGGTACATGCCTATAATTCTAGCACTTGAAAAGGAAGATGAAGCCAGAGTACTGTTCAAGGATAGTCTGGGCTACAAAGAGAGACCTTGTCTCAAAATAGAACAACAAAATATATCTCAGTGTGTTGTTTGAAGAAATCTTTTTCTAAAGAACTGTAGTGATTCATGATGATACTTTTCTGTTAGCACTCTCTTTCCCCACATAAGGCCCAGTGATAAAAACATTACTGTTTAGTGGAATCAGAAATCAGATCTAATAGAACATCATGGATTCTAGCTTTGATATTATCACTAAGACTGCACTACATAAAATGAGGCAATGTGTAAGTCATTCTACTTCCTTGTGCCTTGTCTGCATCATCTGTACATAAAGCACTTCTTTGTGCCTCAGTTTCCCCCGCTATTAACAAGGGGGAGGTTAGAATAGATGTGCTTAGGATTTCTTGGACATGTGAAAAGCTCCAACTACTCATTTACTGCCCTCTAAGTTTTTCAGAGCCCCATTATTCAGCCTGACATACTGATTTTTGCACTAATTCTTAGTCACCACAGCTTCCTGATTTTAATGCGTAGGTCTTTTAAGTGCACAGTTCCCAAAATGTTTATCTGAAGGTTCCCTCCTGAACTGAATGCCACATCTTCATTAGTCTCCCAGAGGCTATGTTCTCATCCTAAGTAACTCTCTTATGGAAGGACTTCTGTAGATAACAATACACTTCCCCTTCAGGCGGTACATGGAAGAAACAATGGGCTATACAATGGAGTAGTCCTCTGTGATTACAGAGAGTGAGAATCTGGCCCATTGTTTTCTTCAGCTGCCTAAGGAAGGAGCTGTACTCTTTGGATCCCCATAAAGATTTTGGCTTGTCCACCTTTTTAGACTCCCAAGTAACAAACAATTAAGCAATCTGGCCTCCTTCCCACTTCTCATTTCAATGTGTAGGATATTTGTCAACTTGCCCAGAGTGACTGTAGGCATTTTGAGCTGTTCATCTGACTGTGTGCAATAGATAACAAATAAAAACATAATTAGAGGTATTAAGTTAAGGCTCAATTTTGTATTTGTTTTAGTTGCAGAGGGAGACACCTGTTTCAGAGTTAGAAAAATGTTTCTTTTCTGTCTTTCTTTTTGGTACCCTCCTCCTTTTTGTGTTTTAATGAAATGTCTCTAAATGTTTCAAATGAAGTTTGTTCAAATGAAACTCATATTTGTGAACATGTAAATAGAATATCCTCCTATATCTCGGTATATCTTCAGAAACCTAGAGAACAAAGAATAAAGAATATAGTTGGGATGTGGTTTAATTAGTCCACAAACTTGTCAGGAATCTTAGACTCACTTTGCAAAACTTTGCTGACACTCTAGGTAACTTTGGTGGAACCAGTTGAGTTCAGTTGCTAACCTCCCCCTCCCTTTAAGGAAAACTACTTGCTAAAAACTGAAAATCCCTGTGAATGGAAACTTAGGTAAAAATGAAACACTGGTTCTGTTATTTAGGGGTTAGTAAATGGTTTTGTGTGTGATAAAAAGATTAGTGATTTGAAGGACCAAGACACATAAGTTTTACTTGTAACAGTCATTAGAGAAAAATGAAGTGGAAATAAAAATTCTCTAAAAATAGATTGAAAAAGAAAAAAAGATGTTTTGCATCACGAGTGTTCAATGAATAAGAGACACTAATATACCTAACCAAGGAAGTTATGTATTGAAATTATCCACCTTTAATTAAAGAGAAAGAATTAAACATTTAGTCTTTCTTCCCAGTAGGAACTGCATTTCAGAGTGATTACACAACTTTACTGAAGGAACGTTTTCTCCTTAGAGAATGTTAGCTGAATTATGTATGAATGATAGAATTAGAAAGACTTCATTTTATAAACTCAAACTATTGATTTGGAGAAAAGATGATCAAGTTTATTAGAGCCCTCGGCAGAATGATTACTGAAACTAGAGCAGGGGAGATGGTTAGGAGTGTCTATTGTTCTTAAAGAGGACCTGAACTCAGTTCCTAACACCCACATTGGGTGATTCACATGTGTCTGTGTCTTCAGCTCCAGAAACCCTCTGCTGGACTCTGTGGGCCCCATGCACACGTTCACAGAGATGCACATGCATACACAGAAGTAAATAAATAATTGTTTAAAAACCTTGACTGTCACAGTAACTGCACATATTGCTTTTTAGCTGCAAGGAGGGAGAAGTAGCCATACAAGGGAGAGATTAGAGGTCAGACTACTGTTTGACTGGAATGGTAATCGGTGGACTGAAGAGACAGTTTAGCCATTAAAGGCTAGGCTCAAAACCAGAGTGTGGTGTTCTCTGTGTGTGTGTGTGTGTGTGTGTATGTGTATGTGTCTGTCTGTATGTATGTATGTATATATGTGTATTGTGTGAGAGAGAAAGAGAAAGAGAGAGAAAATGATGAGACATTGAAATGGAAGATTGACCCTATAGCCTCAGTCATCAAAGACATCAATGTTCTACCATTGAACAATAGCCTCCAGTCCTTATTTTACTTTTTAAGAAAGGGTCTCACTGATCTGCACTGCCTAACCATCAATGAGTAATCCTCCTGCCTCAGCCTCCTGAGTAGGCATGTCTTCTGTGGGATTGTAGGAAAAAGTGAATGTCTCCAACATTTATGGCTTGACTGTGGCACATAAACTTTGCATAAACTATCTAATTTGTCACAAACACAGGGGATAGAGAAGTGATATAAATGATGCCACAAAAAAATAACTGGTCTAATCCATAAGGTGGGACTTTCTAGGTGCCCACTGGCCTGATTGCTCAGTGGCCCTTAATGCTGGGAGGATTGGTGGGCATGAGGAAAAGAGAAATTGTGCTAGATTTAGAACAGCTTAAGGAGTGTACAATCATTTCATCGTTATTGATGAAGTTTAGGTGAAAGCAAACCAACTCTAAACATTTGGGCTAGGGAAATGTGAATAGGTACTGGGTGTTGTTTGAAATAAAAGCATAGAGACTTTAAGAAGAAAGTTACTACCCATAAATACAAAATCTCATTTTGATGAACAATGAATGACACCTGTATTATATATGTGTGCTTATATTATGTGTATATGTTTATGATTTTACATATGAGCAGGGAAAGATTCACAGAAACACTAAGAACTCAAGATGGATGCTCTCTGTATAGTAGGAATAATTTCACTCAGCACTCTGCATTTTCTAATTTCCAACAATGTGAATTAGTTTTGTAATGATAACAATAATAATAACTCAGTGTGTAGACCCAGATGGCCTTGAATTATGATCCTCCTTTCTTCTTACCTCAGCCTCTGAGTACTGGAATGACATATCATGTTTGCTGTGAGGAAAGAAGATATGAAAACTAGAAAACACCTTAGCCTTTCTCAGAGCAACATGCATTCAAGATCAAGGACTTGTGTTGTAAACTATGCTGTATTTCCTTGAGACTCTCAATATCTTTACCACAGAGATTTCTTTTAGCTGTGCTACATGGGGATCGTATTGTTTAAAGAGTAGTTGTAAATGTTTGGGTTTTTGGACTTTAGCCCATTTGAACTGCTTTCCTACTCCCTTGGAGTTTTGCATCAGCCACTTGTCTCATTCTCAGTTTTCTCCCATTTAATCTTGCCTTGTCCATTCCACTCTCTCTTACCACCACCCACAGTTTCTATCTCTCTGGACTTATCTCAAGTTTTCTTCCTATTCTTGAATTTCTTTCAGAGTCCCTTTAGTTCTATACCACTCAGATGGGCGCTGTTCATCTTCTGAACCTCATTAGTACTCAGTTTCAATTAATTTAAATACCTTCTCTATCCTTTATTGACTTTGTGAGCTGAAACTCAATTTCCCTACCTGTAAAATAATGGCAGTATGCTGTTGCTCATGGCTTAGTTCATATCCCAGGTACATAGCTGTATAGAAACTGAGTTCTCTAAACCTGCTCTGTAGCTCAGTGTGTTGTCCTTCTCCCAAAGCAGAGCTGTCGTTTAAGCTCACAGAGTTGTTGTTGTTGTTTTTTTAAGTCTACCAGGAGTTTGTGTCTTAGGAATGCACAATACCTGGTAGAGTAGGTACTCAGTAAATACAACATCTAAATTTTAAAGCTACTTGCTGGTTTTGTTGCTGCTCCCAGACTACTAGCTTTCAGAAACTGGAGTGGCTTTATTACATAAATTCAAACTTAGAGACCTAGACTGTAATAGAATTATATTGTGTCTAAGAAAGACCATAAGAAGATTAACCTTTAGGTAACTGACTATTACGTGGTCAATAAACCCAATTAGAAAAACTGATGTAAAAATACATTCTATGCTAATTATTATCAAAATTCAGTTTCTTTTGAGCATGTTTTAAAATTCTGTCTCATTCTCTATCAGATCTCTGTTGTCTATCATGAACAGAATGTCTGCTTCTAAGTGGATTTATAAAATTCCTACTTGGTCCTGAGGATGCCATGTTCCACATACATAGTTTCTCTATGATATATAAGTTTATAAGTTTGTGGCTAAAATATAGGACCAGTGGGTATATTACTTGGTGATGGTATTGTTTATTAACCAAGAATCAAGCATAGGGGGTCAAGGTTTTGATTTTCAGAATTCATAATAATTTTGAGAGCCTGCTCCACCCTACACACTATTTATTTAAACCACAGCTAACTCTATTGAGTCTCCTTCAGATGAGGGGACAGTGGCTTAAGACATACATCACAAAGAAAGGATATTTGTGAGCTCCAGCACTGTAATGCAAACCCTGGTCTCTTGCACTGAGTAGATACAGGCAAACTTTTTCCCCCACTGTTCTGTGTTGCTGAAGATTGTACCCTCACACATGCTAGGCAAGTTTTCTACCTCTGATCTACACCTCTATCCCCCTGGGTGCCATACTGAAGCTCGATCAATAGTTGAGGTACTATTATTTCCTTATTTTGCTTTAGATAACCTCTCAGCTTAAAACTGGAAATAAAATATCTGTGCAGCTCTAAGATACTTTTTGTTAGAATTTTATTACTACAAAGTAGTTTTCTCATAGTGATATTATTATTTCATAAGAACAAGGGGCTGTGTCATGGAGGGACGACTGTTAGCACAGAAGAGTCCGAGAGTCTAGGACTAACCTGTAAAATCTCTAAAGGAGGGAAGAAGACGTGTGTCAGCAAAACCAATTCCCAAATAGCTCTGGATGTCATCACATTT
Organism: Alexandromys fortis; assembly: GCF_014885135.2. NCBI lineage: Eukaryota > Metazoa > Chordata > Mammalia > Rodentia > Cricetidae > Alexandromys > Alexandromys fortis. Next base: position 5,072,187 of record NW_026067943.1, read on the forward strand.
TATTAACAAGCTCCTACGAAGCGCTTCCCTTCTAGAGAGTCCTGGCTCTGAACTCTGTTGTGAACTCTGATTTCCATCCTAATTCATTCACATTAAGTGAGTCAGACAGCAAGATACACTCAGACTGATAGGCCATGAATGGTAGAATTAAGGATAATTAATTGCAGCATATATTTGAATGTTTTATTGTTTTATCTTAATGAGATAGTAGAGTATAGTTTGTAACTTTGAACTGGGAATCAAGAAACTATTTGTAACTCAAAGTCTGCTACAACACTGCCCGGATAATGACTTAGGTGAGTCACTTCATTTCTTTGAAGTTCATTTTTCTTAAAGGAAAAATTAAAGAGTTTGAGTGTGTTAATTGACCCAGTACAAAGTTTTGTCAGTCAGTGATTCCAACAGTCCATCCATTTCCTTTAGTGCAATCACAGTAGTAGTAAGTTGCTCATTTTACAGAGCTAAACTTATGTCTAGTTCTGTGACTCTGAATTGCTGTAACATCGGCCGACTGTCAGTGTGGTTCCCCCATAACAGGATGTTGCCTAAGAAATCTTCCTACTATTGATCTTGAAAAAGCAATGGATAAAAATAAAAATTGATGGAGATACAGACTTTAGAAAGCCAGAATGTCCCACATCAATGCATGTTGATAATATAGGCCATTGTATTTTTTTTTCTGACTCAGGGTTTTTATTATTTTTTTTAAATATAATTTTTTATTGAAAAAAAATTTTCCGCCTCCTCCCCGCCTCCCATTTCCCTCCCCGTCTCCCTTTTCCCCCCTCCTCCCTCTCCTCTCCCCCTCCCCCCACTCCTCTCCCCCTCCCTCTCCAGTCTGAGGGGCAGTCAGGGTTCCCTGCCCTATGGAAAGTCCAAAGTCCTCCCCGCTCCATCCTGGTCTAGGAAGGTGGACATCCAAACTGGCTAGGCTCCCACAAAGCCAGAACATGAAGTAGGATCAAAACCCAGTGGCATTGTCCTTGGCTTCTCAGCAGCCCTCATTGTCCGCCATATTCAGAGAGTCCGGTTTTATCCCATGCTTTTTCAGTCGCAGTCCAGCTGGCCTTGGTGAGCTCACAATAGATCAGCCCCACTGTCTCCGTGGGTGGGTGCACCACTCGTGGTCCTGACTTCTTTGCTCATATTTTCCCTCCTTCTGCTCCTCCTTGGGACATTGGGAGCTCAGTCCGGTGCTCCAGTGTGGGTCTCTGTCTCTATCTCCATCCATCTCCAGATGAAGGTTCTATGGTGATATGCAAGATATTCATCAGTATGGCTATAGGATAGGGTCATTTCAGGTTCTCTGTCCTCAGCTGCCCCAGGAACTAACTGGGGACATCGCCCTGGGCACCTGGGAGCACCAAGGTCAGTGAGTCTATAATTTGATCTCCTAAAGAAGCTAAATAAGAAGGTGATCCCAAAGAGAAACATATAGCTATCCTCCTGATTATGGGAAATAGACAAGATTGCCGGGCAAAAAATGGGATCTTGGGGGGGGGGGGGGGAGGGGGAGGGGGGGGGGGAAAGGTGGGAGGGGGGGGGGGGGGGGAACTTGGGAAACGGGATGTTTGGGATAAAGGAAGGTTGGATAGGGGAGCAGGGAAGCACACATCTTAATTAAGGGAGCCATCTTAGGGTAGGCCATTGTATTTTATCATGCTAGAAAACCCAATTATAGGAGAATTTCAGATGTTAGATATTACATGCAAAGACAAGTTAACAGTTTAGATAGGTTCAAAGGCATAGTAACTTAAGTATTTAGTTGAGCCCTGCAAAGTGGTTAGACAGGTTAGGCTCTTTTTCAAATGTTACAAAAGATAACTTTTGAAGGAAAAGGGGAAAAGGAGGTTTTCAGTTGTTTTGTTCACTTGAGACATTTAATTTACTATGATGCCTAGTTTCTCCTCTCTTAAGACTTTTAATTTTACTAAGAAACTTTATTTCTCCACATGAAAGGCCTTTTTTTGCTGTTATCAGCCATGTGCAGAAAGTGTATAAGTGATGCTGGCTTAGAATATAAAGAATTCCTGCTAAATTTTAAAATAATTATAGGCATTCTATTATGTATGTTAGCATCATAACCTAAAAGAACCTTGATTATTTTCTGAAGCAGGGAGGTAACTGGGTGTTTGAGGCCAGTCTGGACAACATGGAGATCCTGGATAGCCACAAATTAACATCATTTTACTGAGCTATTTTTCTTTAAAACAATGTAACATAGTTTTAATGTATAATTGCATTAAAAATTTACTTTCTAAAAATAGGAATGACATTACTGTTTTTAATGAAAGAATGGGTTGTGCCTGTGAACAAAATGGCATAAATGTACTGGACAATAGCCTTCCTTGTTCTCCTCCTCTGTGAGCATCCTCAGGCGTGCTGGGATGATATCTAGGATCAGGACTGTTTCTTTCAAAGCCTGTGTTTCATTGGCACATCATTCCTCCCAAGCTGTCTCCTTGTGATGTGAAGAAACCCTGAGTTGATGCAACCAACCACTTGAAGATAAGGTTCTGAACCAGATTCAGTTGAGCTAGGAAAAGGGCGGTTGTACTGGATAGGAAAGGAGGGAATTGGGCAGTCAATCTGCCTGTCACTTTAAAACATCACCAGGAAACTGAAGTCTTGTTAGGACAAGACGAGTAAAGGATGCTGTTACCCATTTATTAGGTGCTAGCCTCCTTGAATGACACATGAGACAGAAATGTGGCAAGCACCTGTTATCTCATCATCCTCATCATCAACAAAAACAATCCGATCTGGTTGAATGCCAACCAGAGGCATTGTGCTAGGTTCTGGAGGGCAGAGAGCAGTTTCTCCCAAAGTGTTAGAACCTGGCATAGGTATTAACAGTACTGATAAAATTAGAGCAACTTTTGAATGAGAATATTCAAAAAATACTATTCTATACAACACAAATGTATTATTTTATACAAAAGAAACCAATCAAAGAAATTCTAAAAACTCCAAATTCAATCTGCAGGATAAAAATCCAAATAATTAAATATGAAATTATTAATTCTATATCATGGAAAGATTTTATATGTCATTCTATACTGGATAATGCTAAAATATTGTAATTTTACTAATGAATTTTTTGTCTTTTGATATTAAATTATTCAAAACTTTTATGGGGGCTGGAGAGATGGCTCTCCATTGCCTGCTCTTCCAAAGGTCCTGAGTTCAATTCCCAGCAACCACATAGTGGCTCACAACCATCTGTAATGAGGTCTGGTGCCCTCTTCTGGCCTACAGGCATACATACAGACAGAACATTGTATACATAATAAATAAATAAATAAATATTAAAAAACTTTTATGGACCTAATTATCTTTCAAATGTACAAAAATTTAGGGTTTTTTGGCAAATAGGAGATTCTATAATTAACATTCAAGATTAGATATTAAAGAGTAGCCTTCTCACCTAGCATGGTAGTACACTCCTGAACCTAGCACTTGGGAGGTAGCGGCAGGGTGAATAGGAGTTCAAGACCATCCTCAGCTACAGAGTAAATTTGAGGTAAGCCTGTCTTAGAAAGAAAGAAAGAAAGAAAGAAAGAAAGAAAGAAAGAAAGAAAGAAAGAAAAAGAGAAAGAGAGAGAAAGGAAAGAAGAAAGAAAGAGAGAAAGAAAGAGAGAAAGAGAGAGAAAGAAGAAAGAAAAAGAGAGAGAGAAAGGAAAGAAAAGAGAGAAAGAAAGAGAAAGAGAGAAAGGAAAGAAAGAAGAAGAAGAAGAAGAAGAAGAAGAAGAAGAAGAAGAAGAAGAAGAAGAAGAAGAAGAAGGAAGAAGGAAGAAGGAAGAAGGAAGAAGGAAGAAAGAAGAAGAAGAAAGAAAAAGAAACACGGTCTTTTTTAAGTAGCAAACTATAAGTGTGTTTTCAGGTATCACGAACTGAAAAAGAATTAAATCAGCTTTCTGTGCTCGCTTTGGCAACACATGAATTAAAAATAGGCTTTCCATCTTCTTTGTTGTATAATTCATTATCTACATTCTTTCTCTTACCAAGAATGTAATATTCAATCCACAACCAAATCCACATTTCTTATGTTCCCAAAATCCAAGGCAAGATGCTGATCTACTCCATATTACAGAAAGTCCTACATTCCTCCATATAAGTCAAGTCCTCTCTGATGTCAGGTGTCCCTTTTCTTGACTCTGTAAAATTATCCTTCCGGGCATCTTTCCATTGAATCAGTGCTGATGATCTTCTCCACTGATGTGCAAAATTCTGAAAACACTTTGGTAGTGTTATGATGTTATTGCTGCCAGCTCCTTTGTGAAGCTCACCGTCAATTTCAAGAGTAGAACATTAGGATTATTAAGGTTTTTAAAGACAAAGACATTCACCTATATGTCATAATCCTATGACATTATGAATTTTCTGGTGATTAGTAGTGCCCCCGATAACAACTTTACAAAAGCAAATATATTTCCTATGTTAATGTATACTAATTGACTTTCAAAGTTAAGTAAGCTAAATGATCACTCTTTTGGGTTTGTTTGAATAATTTTAGTAAATATAATTAAATGTGAACTCACTGAAGCTAAAAACTATGTCTATTAATGTGTCTATCGGGGGTGTCTACAGTAATACCTAATGGGTGGATGGATGTTGAAACGGATAGAAAACAAAATTTGTAGTCCTTCCAATATTTAACAAAACAGATGGACAGTTATATAAAAATGAGATTGACTCCATTTATTTTTAACTTCTGTTTTGTTTTTGGTTTTTGGTTTTTTTGAGATAAGTTTTCTCTGTGTAACGGTCCTAGCTGTCCTGGAACTAGCTCTTGTAGACCAGGCTGGCCTCAAACTCACAGAGATTCACCTGCCTCTGCCTCCCAAGTGCTGGGATTAAAGTCATGTGCCACCACCGCCCGGCTATTTTCAACTTCTGAATGTCTATTGGAGCAAATTATTTCTTAAGTGACCTAGCACTATAGTATGGTAGTACAACAGATTGTAATAAACATAAACATCAGCTATCTTAAGCTATATAGATTTATGTAACTTAGGTGTTTTGTGTATTGTATAGTTCAAATGTGCCATCAAATATGTAAGCAACATTTATTTAACCTGTTCTGTTCAATGCTCTATTTTTATTTAAACTGTGACTTTGTTTATTGGCTATTTTTGAAGCCCATAAAAGCACACCCATCTTGTTCATTAGCACCCTAGCACAAAGCTTAAGGTCTGCCATCTCTTATATTATCAATAAATATTTGTTGAACAAATGAATGAAATATAACAAATTGAATAAATAAATGTATATAAATGTAATTAAAAGGCTTTTGCTTTAAAATAAAAAAGTAAGCAAGACAGAATGACAAAACACAATTCTAGGAGTATATGTGGGCAGATTTGTGTATTATGGAATAAGTAAATGCTAAAATAATTGTGTGGTTGAATAACAAGCACACAATAAGAACAAGTAGACTCAGAAAGCCTAGTTAAACAATAAATACACAAGTTGGTAAAGGGAGAAGGGGAAGGGGGAGGGAGAGAAAGGGAAGCATTAAGCAAAGAGTCCATAATTTTATCCCTTGAAGGATGGTTGGAAAGACTAGATTTTCATGGTGCCCTGGGTGGTGCCCAACCCAGAAAATAGCAGAGACTGAAACAGAACCTGAGAACCAAGTGAGACTGTTGACCTTAGAAACCGAACTGAGAAGATCCACACTGAGTCACACGAAATGAATGAGCTACATCAGCATTGAGGGAATGTGAGAACATGGGAAAGAATGTATCGAAATACCAGCCCCCAGTTTCACCATAGTCATTGGTATTGAAAATAGAATAATGTAGGTACTCATTAATATCCCTGTTAAGCCTTCTCCTCCTCTATCCTTATGGCGCCTGAGCACTGGAATCTAGTTCCAGTACTGGCCTTGCCTCTTTTTAATTTAGAAGACACACTTATTACCCAGGGGCCTCCCTTTCTCATCTTATCTGCACTCCTTCTAAAATGGTATCATTCTGCCATATGTTAGCATTTCAAATACACATGTAATCTTAAGAAGGTCTTAACAAATGTTCCCCTTTTGATGGTAGGGCACTAAGAATCAAACCCAGGGCTTACACATACCAAGAAAAAGCTTTACCGTGCTATACTTCTCCTCCTCAACTATGTTTAAAAAGTGAAATCAGGACCTGGGAACAGGAAAAAAGGAACCAAGTGACATGTCTATCTTCATAGGAAATGAGGCTGAAGTTGGCTTTCTAGACACAGATACTAGGAACATCACATAGGCATATCAATGGATAGAATGGGACTCCAGTTTTTGTTCCATTCTATTAAAACTTATTTCTACTTGTTTCTGTTCTTCACTTTAGTGATTGATTTTGACCTGTGAGTTCTACCAAGAATTTTGGATTCCATCACATCCTTAAGTATAACGTCCCTGTGTCTGTGATTCCATCCTTATGTCTGATTACTTTGTAATGTAAAGACATTTCTAAGCATTGAGAAGGAAGGAGAAATTCTTTTATTGAGAATTTAAATTAGAGATAAAACTAACCCTACTAACAGTGATTATTAACCCTATCATTTGGACTACCTAGAAACTTACTTTAGCTTGAATTATTTTAGTAATGTTTTGGGGGGTTAAATGATACAGTTGCCAACTTCTCACTTCACCATGTGCTAGTTAGACCCCATGAGTATTTTCCCATTAAGCTATTGCTTCATGATTGACAGGGAAACTCTTGCTAGTCCCCTTGAAGAATGAATAGTTACTCAACATAGATTAACTAGATATATGGTTATTCCATTTGGGGGCTATCAGGATGACTATAATTTAGGGAATTATTGCTATCTGATATACTGCCCTGTGTATGGGCTCTTTTAAAGTCTGCAAGTCACTGAATTCTATTAGGCCACTTAAGTGACAAGGGCTGCTCCCACGTTAGCAGTTTGGCACGGCTAGTGTTTTTTTCTGCCAAAAAGGGCAAAGGCCTTAAGCAAGAAGCCAGCATTTTCCTGATTACAAAACTGACCACAATTCCTTGCCAACCTAGCAGGGTAATTTTTTTTCTTCTGGTAATGCATTATTCTCAGAGAGGACTCCAATTTTTTCATTGTGACAGAGCACTTAACATTCAGCATCAGCCACTGCAGCATTGCTGCAGTTGCTATTGATAGATAAACACATTTGAAAACATACTTTGATGTATAAAATTATAGCCTTACCAGGACTTTATTCTGTCAACTGTTCAGTTTTATAGAATTTGGATAGCAGTAATATTTTGAACCTTTTGTAAACTTGTTGAAAATCACCTTGAAATGTATCATTCAGTAACATGTGGGTAGCAAATTTATATTAAGAATGTAGATGTATTTTAATTCTAGAGTTTTCTTTAAATAATGTGATCAGAAGATTCAACCAAAGATGAATACTTAAGAAAAACTTTACTCAAATACATTTATCTGCTATTTCATAAATTAAAGAATAAAGTTTTCATTTAAAAAGACATTATGTGTATTTTACTACAATTTTAAAAACAATCAAATATTGAACAATCTCTGCTCTGATAATTGCAAATACTGTACAGTTCACACCCCTCACAAGACACCGAACGTGTGGGTCACTGGCGAGACAGTGTAGCAACGTTTCCTTGTAATGTACCAAGTCTTGCCAAAGCAGCAGACAACATTATGACACACCATTTTGTCACAACTGGCTCTTGCTCAGGACAGTGCCAGCCAATTCAGGCCTGATCCTTTCTGTGTTTATTCCCACCTCTCCCAAATATTTGAAAACTGGTGTCTTGACTCATTAGCATATTCATAAGCTCTATGACCACAAGCCTTTTTCCTTTAACAAACTGATCTTTTGCAAGACGTAGACAAAACCAGTGTGAATTACACCAAATCTCTTTTATGCTGTTATGGGTGAAACTCTGGGAGACTCGTCTGTTGACCCAGAGCCTGGTGCCTTCATTGATGCTCTGCCTGTGAGCACTTCACAAGGTAAAGTCCACTCCTGACATTGCTGCCGGGGATGCTGCGGGCACTTGTGTGGGGGTGAAATTGCATGTCTGTTTTCCACTTATTCATTACAATATTTTAATCCTTTGATCATTTCTATGGTGGTCACTTATAAACATATTCAGAGCTGTCAGCATGGAACCCTAACCTAATTCATAGCTATTTCTGTGCATGGCTTCCATCTCCTGAATTATAAGTGTTGATGATATGTTGTTATCCAAAATCTGACCTGTTCATTTTTGTTTCCTGCATTTGCATACATGTTCCAAAAATATGTGTGAGCATTTTAGAACACTTGAAGAATCAGTTTTCCCTCTTTCATTGTGTTAGATATCGTTCATAGCAGTTCTTATCCCTCTTGTAGAATTTTTATTTTTCTTCAAGAGCATAGGAACATACTAGATTCTTTTTTAAAGAATTTTTAGGATACTCTGAGCTGAATTGAAGAATATCTGTTCTAAGCCTCTCACTTTACACACAAGGAAAATGTAAGGCTAGATCCATGCTAAACTAACAATCTGCCATCATTTCTTCAGAGGTCTCTGTAAGGCTAGACACATGCTAAACTAATGATTCACCATCACTTCTATTTAGATTTGTTGTGCAGGGACAAAAGTCTCTTTTTCCACCCTTTTCTTGTCCATTGCAAAATGTTATGTTCTCTACTTCTATAGCTCCTTCTACTGGAGTTTCTTAAACACAACTTCTTCTATTTTGTATCATTTCTTATTTAGTCTAGTGTTTGTTTATTTTTCTCATCTCATAGATTGAATATAAAATAGGTAGTTTGAGTAGAGTGACTTGTGTTTTACAATGGAAGTGTGAAAGCATTAAAATAATTTGTTGGTTAAAATTAATAACTTTGCCCTTTGATTTTTCTGGAAGCCTAAAGTTTGAACATGTATGTCACAATTTTAAAAATATCAGTTTTGAGAGTGAAAAAAATGTTTCCTGAAATTTTATTCTGCTTTTGTTTTTGTGTATATGCTAAGAACCCAACTCAGGATTGAATGACTCGATCCCTGATCTGACCCCCAGTTCTGTCATTAACTCAATGTATATTTTTGTCACCTGAGATTTTTATATAGGAGTTTAGTTTCATTATATTCTATAAAATATTCTATTTTATTGTAAGCTATAAAAGATATCCATATTAGTTTTAGCCTGCCTCAGGGCAAAATATCCTGCCTACATTATGAAATAGTCAATTCCAACTTTGGTGGTTTTATCTCTTTGAAAAGAACTTGTCTAAAATGTAGCACAATAAATATTTTAGGTTGACTCCAGGGTAAGTGCTGCTTATGGCAAGGGATGGTTAGGTGATTTGAGATTTTTATTCTATACCAGTCTCTATTTTGATGCCATGACTTTGTCCTAAATGTAATTTCTCTGAGTCTGAAATCTCTCTAGTATACTAACATAAGACTTTCTTTCTTCATTAAAGTGGTACAAAATAGAATCATTTGCCAGGTGTGATGCAGTGGCTTGTAGTCTCAGCTACTTGGGAGACTGGGCTAGGAGGCTCTATCATGAGTTGGGGATAACCTGGATAACATATCTGTTTTTTTAAGTTATTAAAATATTAATTTGAGCTACTAAAGTTCAGCAACCTGTTTGTTACTTCTATTGTGTTTTGTGGTTCATCATAAAATATTTATTCCACTCCTGCTAAAACAGACAGATAAACTTGAAAATAGATCAAGTTTGCAATCATCATTAGCTGTCTAAAGCCAGCACTGATGAAGTGCCATAGAGATTCTATCGTTGACCTAGACCATCGGCTTAGGTGTTCATTCTTCCGCATCTGAAGCAAAGTAAATTGGGTGGTGGTACCGTAGCTGGGTACTGCTACTGAAGAAAAGAAAACCTACATGTTTAGTTTTGGTCCTAGAGATACAGCTGCATTGGTCATATCCATGAAGTTAAAGTCTCCTAGTTAGCCATTATACCCAAAGAGAACATCTGTACATTTTTTCCTAGGCTCCATGAGCACTCTGTCCCTTTCATCCCACTCCTTTTCTTTTTCATCAAGAGTTCTTCAGGCAACCCTAAGTAACCTCGTGCTGGCTCTGATTTCCACTAATCAAAATTGGCACAGTGGAAGGGACGCTTCCTCGGGCTCATGCTTAATACGCCTCCCGCTCTGAGTGCCAGACTCAGTCCTGTGTGGATTCTATAATTTTCGGCTGTTGCACCAGAGCTTGAAGGATGATGACACTTGTCCTCTGGATCTGATTGAGCAATGGAAGTGCGCCTCAGAGACATGACAAATGCTGCAATAGAGCCCTTCGAAACCAGAGTCCCACAGAGATGGAGCAGTGTTGATTACATACACTTCTATGGGGGATGTTTAAACTGTGTAAGGGGCTCTAGGCAATGGTATGCTAGAAACAGATAATTGAAGTTCTCACCTGGCCAGAAGGTTAAAGGGACCAAAATGTAAGGACCAGTCCTATTTTGCATACATACAATTTTTGTGAATGGAGCAGGTTCTTTTCCTTTTTCCTTGTGGGCCTTATTTTAATGGGGTTACTGTGAAGATTGAATAGCACAGTGTTTATAAAAGCAGATCTAAAGCTCTTTGTGAAGTTTATTGTTTTTAGTCTTGTTATATTTGTTACGGGAGGATGAAACAGAAAACTTTGAGAATAGAGAATCTGATTTTTAAGCAGTTTAAAGAATATGGAAAACAGAACCTGGAATCATCTACTTTGCACTAAAATGAGTAGCAGTTTTTGAATAAAAAGGCTTCTTGTAGAGCAGCTATGCTCACTACTATACTGCCAATGCTAAAAATGGGCATCTTTATGAACCTCCCCTCATGAGTGCTTTAAGAAGGAAATACAAGCTTGATGAAAACAGCTCTATATCTCATCTTAAAAAAAAAAAAAAACAGGTCTGGAGAGATGGCTCAGCCATTGGGGGCTGGGCTCACAACCAAAAAATATGGAAAAAAAAACAACAATAACAAAAAACTTTACAGTACTAGGGATGAACCTCAGAAGTTGTGTTTGCCAGGCAAGTTCTCTACTACTGAGCTTTATCTCCAGCCTTGGGTTGCTTTGTTTTGTTATGTTTAAGATGGGGAAATTGCTTCCTACTGCATTAACATTCAGCTCTGAAGAAACCAAACTGCCCAAAATTGAAATTATTCTCTGAGTTTAAATGGAAGCAGTAATTGTTCATCTTTTTCCTCAGAGACATTTTTTTAAAAAAAAACTGTCAAAGTTCTGATAGTCTTTATTTGCTGAAGTGAAAGTCCAGAAAAAATTTAGATTATTGATACAACTCTGAATTTCATAATCTCCCGTGCAATAGCAATTCAGATAACTGGAATATAGCTTGGAGGGAAGGTACTTACCTAGCATGCACAAAAACCCTGCTTCCATCCCCAGAAGTGAAGAATGAAAAACAATTCAAGGCATTTTTAGAGAATTCTGTAGTTGTTGGTATTAACTTTTTCTTTAACCTGGCTCTAGTTCTGTCTGTATTTTCAATTTAACTGTTTTGAGCTTCTTTCTTAAACTCTAAGACTTGAATTAAGTTGATTTCTAGACTTGGTATCTTCCTAAAATGGTCAGTTGTCTTATATTCTCTCAATATTTGTGGAATTAAAGTATTTGAAAATTGTGAAAGAAATGTCACAAGAAAATACATTTTTTAAAGCAGGGTCTTGCTATCAAACCTTAAATCCATACTCTTTCTGCCTCTTCCTCCTTAGTGCTGGGCTCAGGCAGGCCCACCACAACTGGCTGACTTTTGTTAATCCCATCATAGTTGGTTTTGAAAGTAACCTAAAAGCAGTTATTCTCTCAAAGTGCTAAAATGTGAGTGCAAAATATGAGTGGAAAATATGTGGTATAAAATATGATCTCTTTAACAAAAAATTCAATCATAGCTCTGACATTGTCAGCTCATTGTGTCCGTGAGTACACTCCCTTAGTTTACCTTTGGCCTGAAGAAGTAATGCTAGAGAAACCCTAAAATCACACTATATTGTTATGTATGCATTCAGAGGATATCTGGGCTGAGTAAATTTCTTCACTGAATTGAGGGACCACAACTGACTCACAGTTTCATTATTTTAGCTTCTTTGGACACGTTAGAGTGATATAAAAGTTAGTGGCTGCTTCCTGTCCATCTATTGGTGCCGAGTGTTTATGAAAATATATTTGATAATGTGTTGGAGTCCTTTGAATAGAATCTAGTTTCTGTACATTTCTACTGGGATGCTCCTTCCTTTGAATACACAGTTTCGTGCCTGTAGCTGATTTACAAACACAGAAATTGCATGTGCAACTAACAGCAGCTGCAATCCCACTCTCACAACTCCAGAATGGAGGTCACGTGGCTATTTGAACACACGGTGCTTTAGACCCATGTAATTTTTATTTGAATAAGAGATTGCCAACACAAGATTAAGGTGCCCTCATGTGGAAAGCACCATGTGTGCTTAACACCATAAAGTAGATTTTAAACAGTCAACTATCAGGTACATGTAAGTTACCCCTTCTCAGTCTGTGCCAGGCTTCCTGTGGGGCCTTTCAGCTGCTCTCCTGGGCAAAAGCTCTTATGTCCACACTAGACTGGCAGATGAGCAGCCCTACGGCTGTCTCCAGCAGCCTTGACTATTACTGAGTATCCATTGCTTGCAAGGCGTCATACTGTTGTGAAGTCCATACCTTTGCCTGGCTTTCACTGCCTTTTGGGAGCATGGCTCCACTTCTTATATTTTACCTTCCTTCCCACCATATCCCGGGAAGGGACCTGTCAAGCCCTCTTCAGACAATTTCATTTTGCAAAAATAGACCCACATTCCCTCTTGCCTCCAAGTTTAGTACGTCCTTAAAAGCCTTTCCCAGTTGTCAAACCCTCCCTGTTTTTCAAGGTCAGGCTCAGGGAACTTCAACCTATTCAACCAGTGAATTGGAAGCTTTCTTCCAATTGGAAGCATGAATTTTTCTCTGAAAAGCCACCAAAGTCTCCTCCAGTCTGAAAAATGTGCTCTCTCCTCTACCTCCGAGGCTGCCAGAGCCTGATCCAATATACTGCCTCTGCACTAGAAAGTGGTCTCCTGACATATGTTATTTGTTTGTTTGTTTAATGTGTCTGTCATTTCTCCCAATATTATTTTCCACCCACCTCCTATCCATCATGTTAAAAAGTCAGTCCTGTCCCTAGCTCAACACCCTTTAGAGGCTTCCAATACAGAGGTAATGAAAACTGTCTCCCCATCCCAGGAGACTTCTACAGTTCCTTTCTTCTCCTGTCCATCTCCCCTTGGCTCTGCTTCAACATCACTGACATTCTTTCTAGCCCCCCCCCCCAATATTCTATGCATTGTCCTGCCTGGTGTTTCTCCCTCAGCTCCTTTTCTTCCACAGGTACTTTTCCTCTGAAACATCCTTGACTGTCTCTCTTAGCCCCTCAAGTCTTTGCTCAGATTCTACCTTCTAGTAAGAACAGTCTTTTCCATCCTGTCCTTCCCATTGCCTTCCTCCTCTTCTGTTCTCCAGTTTCCTATTTCTAAAGTATTGGGTCATCTTCTACACCATATAGCTTATAGTCGGATTCATCCCTCTAGACTTAGCAGCACGGAGGCAGAGATCTTGGTCAGGTTACTCATCCACATAACTCATATGCATAAAAATGTTTAAATAAATATTTTTAATCTACATAATTTTTACCTTTTCTAGAATATCATATGATTTGAACTATATATTATATATCCCTTTCAGATTATCTTCTTTCCCTAAGTGATATAAGCTTCCTCCCTATTCTCTCATGTCTTGATAACTCATTCCTTTCAGAACTACATATTTAATTTTCTGTTTGGATTATGGTTTATCCACTCATCTGCTGAAGGGTTCCTTGGTTGCTTCCATATTTGGCAATCATACAACTGTAATAATCACCTGTGTGCCATATTTTGTGTAGACCTAAGTTTTCAGTCCTGAAACTTCCGAGTGTGGCTGCTGGACTGTATGGGAGGACCATGGTTATTTCTAGAACTGCTCCACTGTCTTCCAAAGTAACAGACCCTGTTATGTTCCTCCTGGTAAAGAGAGAGTATTCCTGTTGCCCTTCAGCCTTGCCAGCTTCTGGTGTTGTCAGTGTTTGAAGATGTGGCCCTTCTAATCAGTGTGCATTAGCATCTTGTATTCACAGGTAATTCCTAGTGACTTATGATGTTGAAGATCTTTTCTTCTTGCTCAAGTCTTTGGCCTATTTTTATATCAAGCTGTTCATTTTCTTAAGTTTTAAGGTAGTGGCACATCCCTTTAATCCCAGCACTAAGGGTGCAGAAGCAGGCAGATCTCTGTAAATTCAAGGTCATCCTGGTGTACAAAACAGTTCCAGGACAGCCAAGACATACACAGAGAAACCCTGTCTCAAAAAAAAAAAAAAAAAAAAACCAACACCCCCTCCCAAAAAAGACCTTTATCAGATGTAGTTTTTACAATTCTTTTTTTGACGGTTTGTACAGAGCTACAACTTAATGTTTTTTTTGGTTTTTCTTAAATTTTAACAAAGTTCCATTTTTGTTGTATCTAAAGAAATCACCATCACACTCACCTAGGTTTTCTCCTATTTTATCAATGAGAAATTTTATGCATAGTTAGGATAAACAGTATATAGGGGGGTTGTTTGTTTGTTTGTTTGTTTGTTTGAGGGTCTCTCTATACAGCCCTGGATATCCTGAAGCTCTCTATGTAGACTAGACTGGCCTCAAACTCAAAAGATCTGCCCCCCCACCAAGTGCCAAGTGCTGGGATTAAAGGTATGTGACACTATACCCTCTGTGTATAGTTCTTCTTATACATTCTAAGACTCACTTTCTTAATATTTTGTTGGAGATTTTTGTATCTATATTCATGACCGAGCTAGTTTGCCAGGTTTTATCCCTTGCAGTGATTTTATCTTGTTTTGAAATTAGGATAATGCTGGCCTCATAGCGTCAAGAATTATCACATCTATTTCTACTGAAAAAGAGCTGGTATGATTTCTGCCTTAAATGACTGATAGAATTGACCAGGGAATGCACCTTGGCCTTCTATTATAAGGAATAATAATTACTTATTCAATTTCTTTATCAGATATAGGCCTATTCCGTTGTGTATTTTTCCTTGAGTATATTTTGGCTGACAGAGTTTTGAAGAATGGGCCCAAGAAACAAGCTCACTTTATCTAGGTTATTGATTCTGTACCATAAAATTGTTCATAATATTTCTTTGTAAACTGGGTGTGTGTGTATATGTTGTACATTGTGTATGTATGCTAAAGATTGAGTCAGGGCCTTATGCATACTAAGAACATTCTTCTTTTCTTTTTTCTTATTCTTAATGATTTGTTTATTTTTATTTTATGATCATTGTATTTTGCCTGCATGTATGTCTGTCTGAGGGTATCAGATCCCCTAAAACCAGAGTTACAGACAGTTGTGAACTGCCATGTGGGTGCTGGGAAATGAACCTGGGTCTTCTGGAAGAGTTCTCAACTACTGAGCCAGCCCTCTAGCCCTTTAAGAACACCTTCTACCACTAAGCTATATCCCAACCAATTTATTATCTTTTTTCTTATCCCTGGAACCTATAATAGTGTATTGTCATTCATTTGAGCACAATTCTTTACTTGATGCCAGTGTATACTGGGCAAAGTAGTAATTTCAGTTCAACTAACTATCAGCGGTTAGCCTTAGTCCTAGTTAGATTATTACTAGAATCTCTCTTTAGCAAAAAAGAAAATTTAACAGAAAAACCATAAGCCATTCTTGAGCTGGTTTGATCACAGTGAAAAAGGATACAAATCTGCGGGTCCGGAAGCAGAAGAGTGGTCAATATAATCTGGTCTGCTTTCCTCTCTCTAAACGCCTCTCGACAGGCTTAAGCAAACTACCTAAACAGCCTGTGAGCCGTTCAATTAAAACATGACCTTTGAGAGATGAAATGAGTGTGTTTTTCCTTCTAGAGGCTCAGACTAAAGCCACAACTTCTCTGAGACTTTGTTGATCTGAGTTCAAACATTTGCTATGAGCCTTTTGCTCTATTATAAAGAAATATTCAAATAGATATCCATATTTGATGCTTCATCTTCTGCCAAATCCACTAGTGGGAAATCAAGTCAGAGAAACACTGGGTTTGACTTTTATTACAGTCCTAAGTAGACAGCAGAATGTCTACTTATGTTTTCTTATATAAAATAAACACATGGCACAACATAGAATTCATCTCTAAACCTATTTAAATTCCTGCTGTAATATCAATTAACTATGTAATGTTATGAAATTTACTTAACTCTAAGCCTATTTTTAACACTATTGGGTGGTAATAACTATATATAACTTCCTGGACCATTTTAAATGCAAATTATACTTTATGTATCATACACAAAAGTACATGCAAGATGGGCATAAGATATAATGCCTGCTGCTTAAGTGATTAAAAATTGTTAGCTATCATTATTAAATTATGCTTCTCTGAATGAAATTCAGAGTCATTTTCCTCCTTTGGTAAAGAAAGGCCTGTGACACTAAGGAGAAGAAAGTTGATGCTGGGGTTGAGGAAATGGCTCACTTGATAAAAGCACTTGCCTAGAAGACACAACCTGAGTTAATCCCCAGAACCCACATTTTTAAAAATCTGGCACACATTTGTAATCCCACTGCTGAGGGGGTAGGAGCAGATAGATCCCTGGGGCTCAGTGGTCAGTCACCCTAACCTAATTAATGGTGAGCTCCAGACTAGTAAGAGAACCTGTGTCAAAACTAGGGTGAGTGATGTCCTGAAGGTGACATCCAACATTTTCCTCTGGCTCCCACACATAACCGGGCTCCTGAACACATGTGTACAGGTGAGCAGGGGTGCACACGCACATAGATGTCCACAATTCTTTAAAGTAAATAAATAGACTTTTATTTTATAAGTGTGTTACTCAGAAGGAGAGTCATCTTTTAATCTATGCTTTTATTTTGATATATCTTTTCTACTTTTCTATATTATTACACAAGCATTCCTTTTTAATAACACAAAGTACATGCAAGGAATAGATTTACTCCTACTTGTTCGGTGAAATGATGGGAAAATACTACAGTTAAAAGTGTTTAAGAGGTTGGGAAATAGTTCAGTGGTAGAGTTAAAAATAAAGGATATTTGAGACTTAATTTTTAATGTAATCAAATGAAAACATCATTTTTTTAGAAATCGGTCAGCATAAAGATTTTAATTAAAATAATAGAGATCCCCACCACAATAATTCTGTTTCAAAAGTACTGATATTTAACTACAGAGTTCTCTTTTGGCATTCACCTCCATGTCTTGAGAATCATGTGCTTGGCTGCTAATTTTTATACTATGTTCCCAACTGTTAACCTCTTACTATAGAACATAAGCCTTCAACCTTTTTACTATAGTGTTGCCTTTTCCAAATACACCTTTTTCTCCTCTCACCTCCACAGCATAGTTTCCTGTAGTTTGGGGTTATGTTGGTTGGCCATGATTGCACTGCAATAATTTTGAAAGGAATAGTTAAAAGCTCCAATATCAGTAGACTGTGGTTTCATAAGCAGTTGTCCTTCAAACATTAAACTGTCATACTGCATGTTTCTTTCCCTGAGTGTGAATCATGAGTTTAAGTCTTGCAGACAACATGTTCAACCTTGCCTGACATAGGCTTTCTAAATTTGCTTGACTACCTGATATTTTTCTGTGTAATGATTTTTAAAGGAACATCATTAGCATATGTATAATACAGTTGGGGGGATGCCAAATAAGAAAGACTTTCCCTGCCACAAAGGAACAATTAAGCTTTGGAGTGAGTAACTTTGAGGAGCCAGGCACTCACTCTCCTTTACCGCAGGTTTTTAAAACAGGACATCTGTTTTAGGCATAGTTCTATTCGAACAATAGAACTCTGCTGGTGTTTCTTCCTCTTCCTGTCCCCCAGAGGCCACTTTGGAGGCTTTTAGCCCACCTTTTATACATCGATGGGACTCTGGCTACTAATATGTACAAAAATTACCACTGTTGTTTATTTAGAGCTTAATAAGTATCCGTCCCCATGCTAGGTGTTTTACGTATATTATCTCATTAGTCTTCAGAGCAGAATGAGATGGCAAAATTAGCTGTAGAGAGATCACGAAACTAAGACCTCCAAGGCAGAATTTGAATCTGGGCATTGGACATAGCAATGCTCCTTCCTTCTTTATTGATAATGTTCAGAACAGCAACCTACAAAAGTAACAGAAAAGGTTATCTGTATTTATTATGTGACAACTCAGATCACCACAATGCTTAACCTATTAGATGAATCATTCCTTTAACCTTCCCACTCATTTGGAGGTTATTATTTTTGTTAGTAGTGCATATTTTTCTCTTCACTGTGACCAAATGCTTTGCAAGAAATGACCTGGAAAAAGAAGGATTTATTGGGGATCCTGGTTTGAGAAGGTATCACTATGGCTAGAAATGTCAGTAGGCAGTTCAGACTTCTCATGTCCTCACGTGTCGAGGGAACAGGAAGCAGAAAAAAGACTAAATAAAGGATGAAGTGAGTCTCAAGGCTCACCAGTCAACAGCCTACTTGCTCCAGGTAGGCCCTACCTCTTGAAGGTCCCAAAACTGTACATGCTATCTGGGTCCCAAGTGCTTCAACATGTGATCCTGTAGGATACATTCACATTCAAGCCAAAACAGGAAGAGTTATGTTGCATATTTATTTCTTCTGTATTTTATTCTGTGACAGTCTGTCATCTGGTAAAATGGTTTCTTGCATGAGGCTTTTGAAATTTGATGGTGACTCGTATATATTAATTAAGACCAAATACATCTTGATCTATGAAAATTGGCTTAGGATAAAAGTCTCTTTTTCAACATATTATATCAATATAGTAAGAACACCATAAAGCTCAAAGGGTTCTGGGCCAGGAGACAGAAAAGATGTTTTCTTGCCCACCCAGTCTCTTACTGACTGTGTTCATAAGCCGATCATTATGCCCATGTTCTTTTACTGTTAAATGGGAAACAACAATTACTACAAAATAGCCTTTTACCCCTGTAATGTTTTCGGAAGATTTTTATCTCTGGATGTTGGTTCATTGATGGGAAAGGAACCATATAATTCCCAAGTTAGTTTGTACTATGCTGTGATTTACATGTATCATTAAGGAAGGGCTGGCTGAGTAAACAAGTAGGAGCCATACTTGTGAGTATCATGACAATAACTAAAACAAGAAGACATTGAAAATCCATGGTTGAATGTCTCTTGAAAGTCATTGCTAACCAAGTCACTAAGCTCTAGAGACTCTATGAGATGTTGCCACACTGCTTCATTACCCTCTGAATATATTTCTCTGAGTTATTCTTTATCACCAACATCAACCAGCATCCTGTGTCATGCCTGGTCCAGCAGGAGCTGTTGAAATGGTTGATGACCATTCACCATAGTCCTCCACTCTACCAACTGAGCTATCAAAGGAAGCTTGGACTGAGGGGCCCCTGGCAGTGGGACCAGGATCTATCCCTGGTGCATCAGCTAGTTTGTTGGAGCCCATTCCTTATATTGGGATACAATTCTCAGCCTTAATGCAAGGGGGAGGGGCTTGGTCCTATCCCAACTTAATGTGCCAGACTTTGTTGACTCCCCATGGGAGCTCTTACCCATTGGGAGGAATAGATGGGGGTGTGTTGGGGAAAGGGGAGGGGAGTAAGGGGGAGAGAGAACTATGGTTGGAACATAAAATTAAATTTAAAAAAAATTAATTAATTTTTAATAAAGAAAGAAATGTGTTGATGGTTAGAGTAAATCTGGAAGATCAAAAAGAGAGATATTTTCCTAGGTAGAATGGTTTAGTTTAAGAGGTTAAATGTGTGAGCACAGAGTTTCAGACCTTTGTGCTCAACACCCAGCTCTTGCTAATAATTGTCCACAAATTACTTTTGTATTCGTGCCATATTCCCCTCAAAGCTTTCAGAGCTGGGCTTAGAACTCAGCCGCATATATGTTAGGCATGTGTTTTGTCACTGAGATATATCATCAGTGCTTGATTCCTCCTCTTTAAGAATTCTGAGTACTTGGTGGCACATCCCTGTAATCCCAGTTCTCTAGAGGCAGAGGCAGGAGGAACTCTGTGAGTTTAAGGACAGTCTAGTCTACAAAGTGAGTTCCAAGGCAGCCAGAGCTGCGCAATAAGACCCTGTCAAAACAGAAAAAAAAAAAAAAAGCAACCAATGAAAGCATTCTGAGTATCCTGTGCAGAGCTGTTGCAAGGAGTAAAAGAGATCATTACAGTCCAGTATCCAAGACTCGGGGCTCTTAATCAAGCACTGTAAATACTGAGGGCTGAAACCTTAGCTCAGGTGTCCTTTCTCCCCCTCTCTTTCGGTGCTGGAAATTGAATCCAGGATCTTGTACGTGCTGAGCAAGCGCTCTACCACTGAGCTACAACCCCAACCTCTATAGAACTTACACCCTGGGTTTTAAAACAATCATCGTATAGATGTGATGTCATGTACCTTTTTTTTTTCCTGTACTGGGGACTGAACCTGGGACTTCACTTGTGCCAGGCAAACTCTCACTAAATCACACCCCAAACCTCCCCAGGTTTCTAGTATAATTCTTTCCCTAGAGAACAACATAATATCCCAAAGGCAAACCATATAGTCCTGGTGCTTGATTTCATAATCTGATATCTTTCTGACCCACTTCCATACTCCCAACTAGAGCCTATTTGATTAGAGAAGTCACTTTACTTTTGCGTGAAATCGATTACACTTTTGTTTGAAATGCATTATAATTTGGAGTAGTGTGAGAAGGCTGCTCATTAACCATAACAGAATTGAAAGCCAAGTTTGACGGTCAAAGAGAAACAGCGTAGAGCTGTGTCATTGCACACAAAGTGTGTCTAAAGACTTTCTTGAAAGGTTGTGAAATTGAAGGATAAGCCCTGAGGCAACAGGACTCATGTCACCCAGCTGGAAAGTTAAGACACTGAATTATTCCTAAGAAGGGCTGTTGTTCATGCAAATATTTTGTCCATTTGCTCTTTCATGGATAATTGCACGGGGTAACAAAAAACACCTACTTGACTTACAGCTTGGCAGCAACAGAAGCTTATGTTTTCTAAAGACAAAATAAGAAGCAGCTTTCCTGGACCATCTCTAAGTCAAAGTAAAATAAAGCATGTTTGGATCCCGTACCTCTCAGTAATCATGTCCATGGAGTAATACTGTTGAGGTCAAGGTGTCCCAGAATTACAGAAAAAGGAGAGGGAGAGGAAATAATGTGTGTTAGCAATATGTCTTCTTAAAGATGAAGAGGCAAATGCTTTTCTTTCTTCCTTTTCCTCCCTTCCTAGAAAAATAAGGAAACCTGGGCTAGGGCATAACTCAGTAGTAAAGCACTTATCTATCATTATGAACAATTCTGGGTTCAGTGCCCAGTATGACAAAAGAAGAAAAAAGTAACTTAGTTCTAATCTTCCTGATAGTCCCCAAAGGGTTGGAGACAGGTTTTGAGCTCATGTTGTGTCTTAGTTATAACATCAAAGCTTAATCTTTTCAGGAGAGCTTACATCTTGACAAAACTAAACCACTGAGAAAGTATCTTAATTTTCTTCTTCCTTCTCAGCAAAATGAGAAGTCATTCTATTCTTCTCCAGATAACATTATTACTTAATTAGCAAGTATTTAGAACACAACAACCATGCAGAAGGACTAACGGAAAACTAGATGATAAGGTGTCTCTTCATTCTAGACAAAATGAAAATGTAAATGCTATAGAGACTATCGAATTTATAGCTATAGTAGTATATATTATATAGATATGTTGTATCTATAGCATAGATACTTAAACAGATCAGAAATTATGTCAGCATTGAAGAAGAGGAGGATTCACGGAAGGTTTCATGAAGAAAGTAGTATTTACCTTTGAAAGACAAGGAAGAGTGTGGTGCACAGAAACGAAGGATAGGAAAAAGATACAGTGACCCCAGGAACCTGCATCTATGAAGAAGGGCAAGAGTAGAGACTGCAGGGCAGGTAGACAGTGTGGCACATCTAGAGGTAGTACATGCCAAGTATGGGAAAAGGTCTGAAAAAGCAAGTTGTGGATGTGCCATGGAGGGCTTCTAATACCAAGCTGAGATGCAAGGTGCTGTTGTCCTGCTTCTCTGACAACACATTCTTAATAACAGAGCTCAGTGAAAGCGCATTCTTTAAGGGAAGGGGAGGGTGGATGTGGGAATGCAGGGGTTGGTTAAGACAGAGCACTAGTTCTGTATGGTACTGTAATGATAGACACATCACATTATACTCCTGCTAACGTCCTTAGACTTATCTACATACGGTGTGTAAGTAGACATGACTTTAGTTCATATGAGCATATCCATACTGGCTTGTTAGTTGTCACAGATGTGCCACAATAGCACAGGTTAGTGGCAGGGGGGACACCCTTTGTCTCAGAAGGTAAGATTCTATATAAGAGCTTTCCTTTTACTTAATTTTATATAAACCTGAAAAGTGTTTTTAAAGCCTGTAAAGCCAGACCTGATAGTGCACACTTGTAAAGCCCCTGCTCACATGGAAGGCTAAGAAAATGGTAGAGCATTTGCCTAGCATGTGCAAAGTCCTGGGTTCCATCCCCAAACAGAAAAAAAAAGTTAACCAATAAAATGATGAATGACCAATTTTTCTACAACCAAGTATCTAGGTATTCCATCCTTATTTTCACTTCTCAGTGTCTATACAGAGGCATACTCACTACCTTTAACTCACAATAGATGTCATGAGAAACATCCAACTTTAAGGATATTACTCTCTGGACAAGAAGAGATACCTTTTGAAATGAAAATGACTGATAGCAAAGGGTAAGGACATAGAGAAATGAAAATTAAACATTCTAAGGAGAGCAGCAAAGTAAATGCAGTGACTTGGTCTGTAGATGGATTTTGAAGCCAACAGCATCGTTTGATGGTGCTCCTGCTAATAAGGAGCAAAGACTTCTTTCTAGATGTCACAGAGACCATGGCGTCCTCTAAGTTATCACCAATGCACATTCCTCTTTTTTGGTGTGCAGTGTTTATACCGTAGCATAGATAACTGAAGGTTGTTTGGGTACTTGCTATGCAGATATCTGGCATGGGAACCCAAACGTTGCCTGATGAGCCCTCTTACAGTCACAGAGCACATCCACAAAGCCAGTCTCCTTATTTGTATCTACGAGGCATTTTGTTTCTCGTGAAGACCATAGATGAACCTCTTCATCCATGCAGCCTTTGTGGGAAAAAAAAATGCATGCTGGAAAAAAATCAAGGGGACCATTCCCTTGTGAGAAGAGTCCATCTTCCAGAACATTTTTATCAATGAGACATTATTTGAAAGGATAGAGTTTCTGAGTCAGCCTTCGGTTTGAATTGTCCACACCTACCTAGTCCATGGACCTTGGGCAAGTCATGTAACCTTACAGGTCAAGTCCTGTCTTATTAATCTATAAAGTGAGAATATTTCAGCACACGTGGAAAAAAAGGTAGATGTGTCTGGCACACAGTAGGTACTCAGTGGGTCTGTTTGCTTCTCTCCTTCCCTGACCCCTTTGCTAAAAGTTCACACTTTCCTCAAACCATCAAGTCATTTAATGTTTAAAGGTAAATATTTAATGAGCACCTATTATAAGTAAAACCTTTGTCAAATGGTGCCAATATGACTATAGCAAAGATAAAACTTTATAAGGTCATTTCTTTGTCACCAGGGTTAACAACCTTGAATGTACATAGCTCTGGAGCATTTAGAGTAATTATTTTTCTAGGCACCACTTTGAATTGTGATCTCATTTCAAGTGAACTAAGTCAGACTTATAATTGCATCAAGATTTATAGTCTGTACTAACCACTGACTCACAGTTCATATCCAGTACTTGGGTCCCAAATGGATCAGAGCTTTCTTTTACTTACAATGGCGAATCAGACTTAGAAAAATACACACTTGGTGCTCTTCCAGAGGGCCCTGGTTTGGTTCCTGGTTCATAACTGCCAGTAACTACAGTTCTAGGGGATCTGGCACAATCTTCTGGCCTCCACAGGCACTGAGCATTTACATGGTACACATACATACATATAGACAAACACTCATACACATAAAAATAAATAAAAAAAAAAGAGCGAGGCATGGTGGCACAAACTTTTAATCTCAGTACCTGGGAGGGAGAAGTGAAAAGAAAGAGAGAGAGAAAAGAATCTCAAATACACAGAACTGGGAGAATGACTCAGTAAAGTGCTTGTAAGCATAAGAAACTGAGTTCAATTCCCAGAACCCACATAAAAATATCAGGCATACTAGTACACACTTGTACTCCTGGGAAGTGGAGAAAAAAATATCTCTGGATCTAACACCAGTCATTCTAGCCTAACTGTGAACTTCAGGCCACAAGAGACCCCATCTCAAAGGTTGTGAAAGATGTTCCTGAGGATGAAACCTCCCATGCACATTCACAGGGATACATGTGTGTGTGAGTGCACACACACACACACACATGCACACACAGATGAACACAAACACAAGAGAAATGCAAATCAGTAACAAAACACCAAAGAGCTCAGTCCAAGACAATGCACAAAGAATATTCGTAGCCATTTCTAAAAAGAAAACATACAAATGATCAACAGGTGTATGAAAAAGTGTTCAACATCACTAATCCCTGGGTAAAATGAAATCAAAACTACAATAAAATATACTGTTCCATGCCTGTTAGAATGGCTGACCCATAAAGAGAAGAAAGACTATCGAGCAACAGAAACCTTTTTAGGGATATATACTGTGTACTGCGAAGCCATTATAGGACACAAGTGGAGATCCTCAGAAAACCAAAAGTAGAATTTCCATGTAATTAACAGTACCTCTGCTAGACATATGGCCAGGAAACTAAAATCACTGTGTCAAGATTTCATTATGACACTATTGGCTATTGCCAAGAGTTGAAATCAACATAAGAGTCTAAGACACATGAACAAGTAAAAACAAACAAAAAACTTTGTGGTATGTAGATACACACATATGCAGAATGTACATACATACATATGCATGTGCACACACACACTCATACTATACTGGAGTACTGTATGGCCTTTAGAAAGGAGAAAATTCTGTCCCTTGTAGCAATATAAATGACCCAAAGAAACGTTGTGCTAAGGAAAATAAACCAGATGCAGGAAAGCAAATCCCATACACTGTTGCTGGTTGCCAAGGACTAGGCATAAGGAAAATGGGAAGGCTGGCCAGAGTTTCCATTAGGCTCTGGAGACCTGATGGACAACAAGCTGACTGCTGACTACAGTTAGGAATACTGTATCCTATAGTTGAAATTGGCTAAGGAAAAAAAAAAAGAAAAGAAAAAGAAATTGGCTAAGGAAGCAAACCTTAAGTTTTTTCAACACAAAGAAAATTCTATAAAGTGAGGAATATTTTAATTAATTTGATGATGGTAATTATTTCACAGTGTATATATATATCAAAAGAACACTATGGTGATCATTTAAATATCTTATCAGTTATAGCTTAATAAAAGTGGAAGCAATATGAAGTAAGAAAAATAACCATTATCAGATCCAGCTGACCTGCTGGAGCAGACAGTGTGAGCAGAGCTCACATTTAGATTGATTTGTTCCATGTAGCTACACACTGTAGGGTGTCTGCTAGTATACTCGGGTGAAAGCTGACTTCCTTCTCCCTGTAAAGCCACCTGGAGGGTGCTAGGAAGGCAGCAATGCACTCCTCCCTCACTGGATATAAACTCTCTGTATGTCCCTAGAGGACTGCTCTCTCCTCCAGAACTTGACTCACACCTTGTTCTTTTTCCATTTTAGAAATTACCATGGTTGACACAGAGATACCATTTTGGCCCACCAACTTCGGGATCAGCTCTGTGGACCTCTCTGTGATGGATGAGCACTCCCATGCCTTTGACATCAAGCCCTTCACCACGGTTGATTTCTCCAGCATTTCTGCTCCGCACTATGAGGATATTCCCTTCACAAGAGCTGACCCAATGGTTGCTGATTACAAATATGACCTGAAGCTCCAAGAATACCAAAGTATGTTCGCTTTCCAAACTCCTAAGACTGGAATTAGACAAATCTCTGAATACCCTGGGATAGATGCTCCGGAGATTAGAACTCCAAAGAGAAAGCATCATCTCTCATTTATGCATTGCCCTTGAAGTTTTTGAGTATTTGAGAGGCCAAAAAGAAGCCAGTATATGAATGTCTGTTCCAACCTCTTTTCCCTTTCCTTCTCCTCCCTCCCTCCCTCCTTTCTTTCCTTTCTTGATACCTTCTTAAGAGCATTTCTAGCCTGATTACATTGTCAGTTCTGTCTTAGGCTGAGAGTCCGCGTGTAAACTGCATGCTCCCAGCTTCTTATGAGTTATTGTCACAATTATAGATCAACTTTTGTGACTGGTCATCCTTAAGTTACTATTACAGTTGATATCTTTTTTTCTAATCTGTAGTTTGTGAAATTTACCCCAAACCCTAGTTTGGGGCACAAACTTACATAGGGTTTGGGGCACAAACTTACATTTTAACACTGTAGCTGATTGACATATCATCATGCCATTAAGGAAATTACCATCAAACATCAGATTTAAAAAAAAAAAAAGCCAGAACTGAACTTTTCAAGATAAAGTATCATTTTTGTGATGCTGTTTCCTTGATTTTTATCTTGTGGGCTGATGTGCTGGTTTTCCAGAGTCACCCCTGTGTCACTAGCAATCATTACTTGATCATAAGTAAGAACTTCCTGTAATTTCTAGTTGTTTTCTTTAGATAGATAGTATACGTGGTTATATTTATCTGTGTGGTTCTGGGTTAAGGCCTAATATGGAAATTCGATAGGCCTGAGCCACCGGCAAAGGCAGCACTTGCTTCACACAGGTTTCTCCTGCTCTCTATCAGAGATCACTTCACAAACCACCTCTTGACTCAACCCTGTTGATAACCTGGCACCTCGGGCTGGGCTCACTGTGACATTTTTCTCAGCCATGTTCCTCCTTCTGTGTTTCTTTTTCAAGGAATGTTTAAAACTACTTCTAAAGAGCAGCATTTCAATAAAACCCATAATAACAGAGTGAGTGCCAGGTGCAGCCCATCCTCCTGCCAAAGAAACTGCACTGCTTCAAACTATGTGCAGTGTCTGTGGGGAGCAAGGGGGCAGACTTCATTCCCTCACTCTTAATTCCCTTCCCGCTTTATTTGTGCAGGTGAGTGTGGGGTGTTGGGACTTTCCTGGGATGACAAAGTCTACTTTTTCCTATGTGAGCACCGGGTGCCTTCATGCTCCCCAGCACTTCTCCAAGATAGTAAAGTTATGGGACGAGCATATGAAGGTCACCATGGGAAGCCTCGGTGCCCTTTTAGGATTGTTTGTCATGAGATAACCATCTTCTCAAATTTTCCGATGCACAGGTGCGATCAAAGTAGAACCTGCATCCCCACCTTATTATTCTGAGAAGACCCAGCTCTACAACAGGCCTCATGAAGAGCCTTCCAACTCCCTCATGGCCATTGAGTGCCGAGTCTGCGGGGATAAGGCGTCAGGCTTCCACTATGGGGTTCACGCTTGCGAAGGATGCAAGGTAAAGACAGATTTTAAAAATCGTCCAAGAATTTTCTGAAATTTTGCCTATCCCTTTTCCTGTTGTAAACCCACTCTGGGGAATTAAGATAAAATTGTAATTTTTGGCAGAACTCATTCTTCATGTAATATAATATTTGAAAATCTAAGAAAAGCTGATAAAAGCAGGGTTACTCTGCCCCTCTTCTCCTCCAAAATGACTCTTTGAGACACCCATCTACGTGTATCTTGCAGAATTTTTTAAAAGGACTTGTCCAAGGTGTCACAGCAAGACAGTGAGTGATGGGCCAGCACCAGGATCTAAATTTCCTGATTTCCCTAGTGTGTTTTTCATCATGCTATGTAATCTCTTATACAAGTAAGATTTGACAGATTATATATGTGTATCACTTGATCCATAGACTAATTCTGTAATATTGAACATATTTCTACATTATGACTGTAGAAACTGTGAGTCAAAGGCATGGAGTCACCAGGGTGAGGGCTTCAGTGGTAGACCAGGTGAAGACTACAAAAGGAGAAACAGAATTGTGGATTGGTGAGGCTTGTCCCTACCAGGCCCTATGCTAGTACTGTGTTTCCTTAGCCCAGCATCAGCCTACACCTGTGTAATTAGGTGAAAAGAGACAGTGACGCACTTGTGAAAGAGTACTTTAGAGAGTTAATAATATGCTGCCCCCGTTATAAGGAAAATACTTCAGTGCATTTGTGTTTTTATACAGTTTAAAACAACTTTAACATACTCAGGGATAAAATAATATTTAATCTATCATGTGCCCATATAATACATTGTTCATCAGTACTTACCTTATAAATACTGGGGAGTGCGGTAGTGCACGCCATTAATACTAGTACTCAGAAACAGAGGCATCAGCATTTTTGTGAGTTCAAGACCAGCCTGGTCTACATAGCGAGTTTCAAGCCAGCCCTGTCTCAAAGAAAATAAAACATAGTTAAATGAATAAGTACTGCTTCCTTGAGCTTTTTCTGAGGAATAAAAATGAAGCACACCAGGTAGACATGAGTTAGCACTTCTGGGTTCTAGATGGATGATAGGCCAAGAAGGGAAACTAGTTTTTATTAAATTCTTACCCCCAGCAGATATTGTATAGGTGTGTGGGGTGTGGTGATGGTAGTGGTAGTGGGGTGTGTGTATGTGTGTGTGTGTGTGTGTGTGTGTGGTATGCCATTACTTAACCACATTATACAATCATTTTCTCATCTGTAAAACAATGAAATTCAGCTTTATCTAAGGTTTTTTTCAGCCCAAAAGCAATCAAATATGTTAAAAAGATTCAAGCCAGTCACCTCTGCCACTTTCTCAGTCATAGTCTACCAGTCACATACACGCTTTACCAGTCACCTCATGTAGAAAATGATTTGGCTAGGTTGATAGCCAAGGTCTTACATCTCTAAGACTTGAATTTCAAAATGAGTCCTTAAAGCACTCCTGGCAAGAGATGCTATCACTAAAAAACACTAAAGCCCACTCATGAGTTTGTCCTGATGGCACATGCTTGTCCTGATGGCACATGCTTGTCCTGATGGCACATGCTTGGCCTGATGGCACATGCTTGGCCTGATGGCACATGCCTTGGCCTGATGGCACATGCCTTGGCCTGATGGCACATGCTTAGCCTGTTGTCACGTGCCTTGGTCTGTTACTACATGCCTGTGAGCCCCATCCACAGGAGGTGGAGGCAGGACAGACAGCAAGACACTTTGTTTCAAAAAACAAAACAATGAAAAGAAATCACTCTGTGATTGAAATAGCTATGAAGTTAAATCATTCTACAAACCCAATAATCTGAGATCCCTGTAAGTAGTAAGCATATGTTATTGTATTTAATGAGTAAAGTTTACACAGTTTTTTTTTTTTTGAGTTGCTGAATTCTGAGCCATATTTATCTGAAGAAACCATTCAGTTTGGGTAATGCTGGTCATGTACATTAATAAGTGTGAACTGTCTGATTGCTCAGACTTTGTAGTAATTTTTTTCCTATATGTTGGTAAAGTGCCTAGAAAATTGGAACCTGCAAGCAAGCAATTTCACCCTAGCTCTAGTCACACATTCATGGGAGTTAACATTGGTGAAGATTGTTGAGAATTGAAAGTCAGCAACATTTTCAGTATTTGGTGATAGTGATAAAAGTTATGCCCCAAAGACACTAAAACACAGAAGGCAACACAAGCAAAAAAGGAAGAGGAAGAAAAATCTAGCAGTCTTCATATTGTGATCAGGAAAGGCTAAAAGGGGGACTGGAAGTGTAGCTTAGTGACAGGGCACCTGCCTAGCATGAACAAGGCTGAGTTCCATCCCCTGCAATACCAAACAAAACAAGCAGACAAGGAAAACAGGGTGGAAGGCAGAGATGCAGAGTAAACAATAAAACTGACAAAATGCAGGTAAATCCATACCTGCCATAGACAAAACCCACCAAGCAAAAACAGTACAAAAGAACTAGGAATATTATACTTAACTGTAATAATTTACAAGCCTCCCAAAACATAGGAGATGGAATTCCTAGACAAAAACAAAAGAAAGTTGTGCTTCCCTAGGAAGGGAAAATAAACATGTATACATATTATTTTATTTTTTGAGACAGGCTTCAAATTCACAATCTTCCTGCCTTGCCCACCTTGCTGGGATTGTAGGCCTGTGACACCACCCCTAGCCAAAGACCTGCACATTCTAAAGATGAGAAAAGATTAATGGGGGAAAAGCGTAATGATGCATATGTATAATGATGGCATCATGGGACCCATTGATTGATGTGCACGCTTAAATTAATAACAGAAAAGTAAAAATGCTAATGAAACAATGTGGTTGGCTCCTTCATGTCACAGTGCTTAGAGTTAACACAGAGCCTCAGAGGTCCATGTGACTCTTTCATGACAGCCATGGGTTTGCAATTATTCCATGGTGTTAACACTGTTTATTCAACCTTCCCATTCTCATTCTTTACAAGTATAACTGAAAAGTTATAGAAACTACATGATTTGGGGTGATGACAACACTGTGGAATGTTTGCTCATATGCCCTTACATGTGATTTCTCTGTTGGATGCTGGTAATTGTACCAGTCAATGTTCTATAACTGGGAAGAGCCACCATGACCACAGCAACTCCTAGAAAAGAAAGCATTTAAATGAGGGCTGGCTTACAGTTTCAGAGGTATGGTCCCTTATCATGGCAAAGAACACGGCAGCATGCAGGCAGATGCTGGAGCAGTAGTCGAGGGCTACAACCCGATTGGTAGGCAGAGAGAGCAAGACTAGAACTGGTATGGGCTTTTGAAACCTCAAAGCCCACCCCCAATAACACATTTCCTCTAACAGGGCTACTCCTAATCTTTCTAATCCTACGCAACATTTTCAGTTCCTGGTGACTAACCATCTAACATATGAGCCTATGGGGGTCATTCTTACTCAAACCACCACATTACTATAACGTGTACACATAGCCCCAGTTGCTAAAGAGGATGAGGAAGGAAGATCACTTGAGAACAAAAATTTGAAACCAGTTTAGGAAACACAGATCCTGTATAAAAAATAAGTTGTTCTCAGTTTTAATTTGTCTAAGAAATATATGTAAATGAAGTCTACATAAATAAAAGCTCTTTAAAGTCATCACAATAATTTAATAAAAAAGAAGTCCTAAGACTCAAAAGTTTGATGCCCACTTATTATAGGACATGGGGCCTGAAGAAACACAACTTAAACTCCAAACTGCGCCTCATTCCCAATAGGTCAATGGCCGTTAATAACAAAGATGTCCACTCAGCCTGTCACCAGTGCCTGTGAGAACTAAGGAGAAGGAAAAAAAATCAGCAAATGTTTTTGTCTCACCTGGACATAGCTTAAAATGAACCTTGGCAATTTAATATTTGTCATTTCCATAGGGTATGAGGTACTCCCATAATTAAAATTCAGTTGACCATAAAGTTTATGGACTCATTTATGGATCAAAACGAATATTGCATAAGGTAACTGTTGTGGAATCTTCTCTTGTGAGAAGATTAGGACACCAGTGTATGGCTCATATCTGTGATCCCTGTCAAAATTCAAGCAGGAGCACACGATTGGAGTTGATAAAATGAATAGTGACAGGCTCTTGGTGACTTACTTCTGCCAACTTGCATAAAGTAAAGACTCCTCCCGAGAGCTTACACATGGCTTAGGGCTTGAAAAACTACCGTTTGCTGTTTGCAAATCCAAGTTTGTGGTTTTGTTTTCTTGAGTGTAATCCTTGTTTTAGGGCCCCCTTCATTAGTAAAATAGAATACCCGAGACTTCAGTCTTAAAAAGAAGAGTTCTTTGGGTTCATGGTTCTGGCTCCAGGTTGAGAGTCCACAATGGGTGACTGTTTCCTTGATGCAGAATTCTAAAGTAGTGTAGGACTTTACATGGTAAGAGACAGGAAGTGGGGTGAATGTGTGTGTGTGTGTGTTTGTCTGTCTGTGTGTGTATCTTTTAGTCTCTCTTCCTCTTATAAGGTAACCAGTATTCAATCACAGACTCCACCCTAAGGGCTTTATCTAATCTTAATCACTGACCAAAGGCCCCACCTCCAGCTTCAGTCAGATTAAGTTCCACCCTTTTCCATTCACGGAAAGATTAAAACTTAACACTGGAACCTTGGGAGACACACTCAAACCAGAGCAATCATACTTTGTAATCTCTTCCGAAAGATCATTTAGAACCAAGACTTACTAAAGCTCTGAGTAAATACAATCTGCACTACAGCGCAATGAACCCTACTTTTGTGTGGGGCCCTGTCTTGTGTAAATGGCTT
Organism: Alexandromys fortis; assembly: GCF_014885135.2. Lineage (NCBI taxonomy): Eukaryota > Metazoa > Chordata > Mammalia > Rodentia > Cricetidae > Alexandromys > Alexandromys fortis. The sequence goes on from NW_026067943.1 coordinate 5,104,589, forward strand.
GAATACATTCCTGCCTGCCAATGGTAGCTCAGTAACTCAGCTTCTACAGGCTGAGTATCTCATGAGAACGCTGCATGCAATCCCAGCACAGAACTTTCAATCTCGTGGTAAAAGCACTACCATGCTAAGCTTGTTGTACATGAAGTTTTGTGAAAAATGGAAGAATTGTGGAGCTGGAGTTAAGAGCATTGGCTGTTCTTCCTGAGGACTCAGATTCAGTTCCTAGCACCTTCACTGCAGTCTAGAACGCCAGTCCTAGGAATCCTACGCCCTCCTCTGGCCTTTATGGGGACTGCATAGATGGGGGTATAAGGACAATGTGCATGCAAAACACTCATACACATAAAATAAAAACAAAAAAAATGAATAAAATAATTAGATCGTTAACATGACTCCTCAGGTAAAGGTACTTTCTGAACAAACCTGATCACCTGAGTTAAGTACCCAGAACCTACTTAAAGGTAAAGGGAGAAAATCAGATCCACAGAGTAGTTATCTGACACCTCTCCCACACACAATAATAATAGTTAAATAAAGCAATTAGAGTGGAGCTGATAAATATTTAAAAACAAGACATAAACAAGAGCCAGAGTCGCTTTCTCACAGGCAAATAGGAAGACACTGGAATCAACGTATACACAAGAGCAGCTTCTGAATCAGTAACCAAAAACTTCTTCACATTCACTACATGGTATTCCAAAGAGACAGCTGTGAAAAGGATAAGAAAAAGAATGCTGACTGAAAATGCACATTGTTTTATAGACCCTAAAATGCTGAAGAGCATACTGTTGGAGTGTTTCCTTATTAGCATTATGAAGAAGTTTTGGAAAAGCCAGCTTCATTCTTCAAGTCAATAAATAAATCCACAGGAAAATATTCAGTGAGATTCTTATATCTTCCTTATGTTTCTTGAAAGAGTTAAGTGACATGAATACAATTGCTTATCATTCATTTAGAGGAGAATAACAGTAAAAGTAAGTTCTTGGGTATGTATATTATATATATATTCAGATTAAGAATTTTATATGGAGTTGGGCATAGCAGCCAACCATTAGTCCATATACCATTAGTATACCATTAGTCACAGCATCAGGAGGCAGAGGCAGGCACATTTATATGAGTTCAAGGCCAGTCTGGTCTACACAGTGAGTTTCAGGAAAACCAGGGCTACATAAGACCTTGTCTCAAAAGAATTTTTATACTGGTACAGGATGATTATTCTTTTAGCATTGAAGGACTCCAAATAACCCCAAAATGATTCACTTTTGATATATATCATATGAATCAAGCTAAATTTTTTATTATCAAAATTGAGCAATCAAAATTCCTCATCAGTATGGATCTGATGCACATTAACTTGCTGTTAATCATCAATGTTAGCACAACCACAGTCTTGGGACCCTTTGAGCAGAAAGAGGCTTCTATTGCATCAGGTTTGTAATGGGACATACTCTTTAGGATACTGTTAATATCACAGTATTAGCACACAAGAGTAGCAGAAATTCCAAAACCATATCAAAGACAAAACAAGATGACAATAGAGTCTTCAGCAGGGCTTTCCTGGGGGATGCTCACAGAGCTGGGAAGGTGCTGATTTGCCATGCTCAGTCAGAGCCAGCAAGTAAGAGGAGCTGAGTTTGGGGCTTTCAGATGGAGCCAGGATTCTCAATGATATTAGGATGTCATAAGCCAGTGGTGCCTGAACTTCCAGAAGAAGCATCTTCAAATTCTCTTTGAAGGAAAGAATTCCCAATTTAGACTTTATAGAATTTCCACAGTTTATGATCAAAAGATAACTTCAAAATAAAACATCAGAAACCACATACAAAAGCAATCATTTTGAATGACATATATCAGAGAAAGAAAGAAAGGAAAGAAGGGAGAAATGAAGGAAGAAAGAGAAAGAAAAGCTAGTATTGACACCATTTACTCATCTCCCAGATGGCAGGTATTGGGAAGGCCTGATACAGGATAAAGAGCAGATCTGTAAGACTTGATTTAAAGGGGGATAGGAACCAGACAAACAGACCCCTTAAGAATGCCCAGGCTTAAACATACAAATATCACAATGAAATGTCAATGGAAAGCTCAAATATCATACTGGACACAGAGGGAAAGATAGTATCCAAATCACAAAGTATACGGAAAGAGTGTTCATTCTGGAGCTGGCCAGATTTTGAAGGCTCATTTAGTTCTCAGAGCTGGTTGGTAGTGTGGTTGAAGGTTAAAAAGGTATGTTTGCACTAAACAATATCAGAGTAAATTCAGAAAAGTTCTCACTAGTAAACTTGGTGAGAAATGTTTGTTTTTACTTCTATCAGTATAATTGGGTTTTTATGTGCCTTATTTGATTAGTGTTCTGATTTTTACATATGAAATCAATATTAGTAAACAAATAGGGACAAGAATATGGAAAACACAAAAGAGAAGTTCAGAAACACAAAATTAGCACAAGGAATAACATTTGTCTAATTAGAATCCCAAAGCTGATGAACAAGGGAAACCCAGAATCAGAAAACACAACCAAGGAAATAAGAAAATGAAAACCTAAGCCTACAGAGAAAGAGAATTATAAAAGCAACCAGTAAAGCAGAAAGATCACCAAAATAGTTGACAAGATACTTCCCACAGCAACAATGGGTACACAAATGCAACAGGATTCAAAGTGTTAAGGGATGTGCCTGTCATCTCTCAAGAATGAAAGTTAAACAAAATGTTTAAAAGCTTTTACAAATCACTGAAAAAATGCATTTCAGCATAAAGCCAGAGAGAAGATACCTACCAACACATGTGCAGATATTAAATAAGCGTCTAGAACATATAAAGAATGCCTAATGTTCAGTTTTAGACAAGATAGCCTGTTACAAACTTGGAAATGAAAAGCCAGGGAAATATGTTGAGATCATACTTACATTTTACATATAACAGATTCTCCATGAAATCTTGTCATGGACCTATGGTCACAGGTGCAAGGGAGGCTGAGGAAGGCAGCAAACATAAGGTCTGACTACACCAAGCAGTAATGAGGTACTCAAATTTCCATAACAGTTTAGAGGGCTATAAAAAACATGGCCAATTTAGAAAATAATTTTGCATTATCTTATAACATATATCAATTGTGTATCATATAGTATAGAAATTCTGACTAAAGAAAACCCTTGTATGTATATTGTGTACAATGAACTGAGCATGATGACACATGCCTGTAATTCTAGCATTCAGATGGCTGAGGTAGGAGAACTGCTGTAAGTTTTAGGCCATCTTGGGCTACATAGCAAGACTTTACCTCAATAAATAAATAACACTTTATAGTAATGCTTATAGAGGTGCATTCATAATAGAAAACATCAGTAATTTAAACAGCTGTTGCCATGTGAGTAGACTAATAAACTGTACCAAGTTCAGAAAATGATCAGAAAGAAATAAAATCACATGTGAGATTTTAATAAAGTATGTTGTGGGCTCTGGTTGTGTCCAGTGGTTAGGAGACAATTCTATTCTGTAGAACTCACAATTTTAAGTGGGGAGTTGGGAAGAGCAGATAATAAACATTTAGGAATGCATGCTGAGCATTTAATCTCTTAGGTAGGTGATTTCTGCGATATGCTAGGAAGTCACAAGTACTACTAGAAACCAGACAGAATAAAAAGTAAGGAGACCAAGTTCCAGAAGTGGGGCACATAGGACAGGACAACAGCATCAAGTTAGAGATGAGGCTGACTAAGAAGTTAAGATGTTACCAAAAATTTGTGATGAAGAAAGTGGACATATGCATACAGATTAAATTTTTCCAATACTAGAATACAAAATCCACAAGGCCCCCAAATTTTTGAGTGCCAACATAATGTCATATGGAAAATTTCATGGCTGACCTAATTAACCAGGTCATAGTCAAAACATGGGTTCACTAAAATTACTATATAAAGGTATTTTTCAGCTCCTCATGGAGGTACACAACTAAAATACCAGCACTTAGAAAGACAAAACTGGAGAAACCCAAGTTCAAGGTCAGCCTGGCTACATAGTAAGACTATTGTCTTTAAAAATCCAAAGGCTCAATAGCTCAAAGATAGCTTGCCTAGCTTGTACAATGCCTTGGATTGATCCCTATCACCACCTTCAGACTCCATATATAAAATGTATATGAGCTGATCATAGTAGCACCTGCCTTGCAATCACAGCACTTGGGAGACTAGTGCAAAAATACAAGTTTGAAGACAGCCTGGACTATACAGTAAGACCCTTTCTCAGAAAGAGGGGTGTGGATCAGTGGTAGGTAGAGTGGTAGGAATCCTAGCACAGGAAAAAGGTAAGGAGGAACACAGGTTCCCCCAAGACCAAGATAATTTTGTATATGCAACTATTCTAGAGAATTATTTTTAATCTGAAATCCAAAATACTTATGCTCCCAAGTATTTCAGATAATGGAATACTAAGACTGTATTTAGAGAAAAGGCTAGCCACTTGAGGGAAAGAAAGGGATCAAGTAACTTCAAGAAAAATAAAGCCAATATGACTTCATGAATTTTGGCTTGAGAAACAGGGCATGGAGCTGCCCCAGCTGAATTGGAAAAGGCCACAGTATGGGAGCTTATAGGGAGGGCCAGGACTTCATTTGCAGACAGTGAGTTGAAGGACTAGTGACCTTTCCAGTAAGGATGTCAAGTGGGCCATAGAACATGCCTATTGTTTAGTGTCCAAGACATAATGCTGAAGGCAAGGAGGTAGCTCATTGGTAACATGTACAGAAGCTCTAGGGAGGTGGAGCTGGAGAAAGTTAAAATCCACGCCAAAGCAGAGCCAATATTAACTCAGTGGGGGCTTGTTTTGTTTATAATTAAATTTTATTTGTATTTATATTGTTGTCTGTGTATGATATTTAAGTATGAGTGTGCACATATGGCACAGTGCTCATACAGAGTCAGAGGACAACCTTGAGGGGCCCATTTGTTTCTTTCAACATGGGTTCCAGGGACCAGACTTGAATTGTTAGATTTACATGGTGCTTTTACCTGCTAAGTCATCTTGCTGACCCATTCCGAGTTTTCCATACCTAACAGGACCAGATGAATTTGAGAGAAATGTGTTTCATGAAGATTAACACAATAAGAAATGAGAGAAAACCATGGACACACACACACACACACACACACACACACACACACAATAGAGCTAGAAAGCAACTACAATTAAATTTTCTGCAGTTCTATCCAAAATATGTAGTAAATTCAGAAGAGTACTCTCTTAGCCCCAGAAGGACACATTTGCATCTTGAAGTAGCAGATTTTCTGAGGATTTCCCAATTGCTTCTCATATTATTTCCTGCTATCTCTTTCTGCTTGCAAGCTACAATGGTGGGGGATTCTTTCAACTACATAAATAAATAAAGCAAATTCTGCAGGAAATTGCAACATGGAGAATTCCAAAAAGTTATCCACATGTGGATTTTTATTGGCCCTGATCATACTTTAGAAGGAAATGACTATAACTTTGCCAAGCTGCTTAGCACAATTATGAAGGCCGGGGCACGCTGCTGGAATCATTTGCTGAGAGACTGGGCTGATTACATGGTGTTTTATTTGCATTACATTAAATCCAGAGCACTTCTTAGAACATGCTGAAAACCAAATGTAGAGCCAAGGTACACTGCCTGACATCACTGGGATGTGCTCAGTGTTTAAGAGGTGCAAAAGGACCCTAGAGGATTCTCCTGTTCTTTGGTTTACAGTAAGCCACAGAAAGCCACTTATACAAGGCCCCCATGGAAGAACTGTGTCACAAACACACATACTTATGAGTATATGTATAAGTTCATGCATGTACACAGATGTGCATATGTATAGGGTACAGGTGCATATGTATATGCATGCATTTAAAAGATGGAGGACAGCCTCAGGTATCATCCTTATGAATCCTGCCATCCGTATTTGAGATAGGGTCTCCCACTGTCTTGGAGCTCACCAATTAGACTAAATTGGCTGGTCAATGGGTCCCAGGATTCCTCTGGTCTCTACCTTCCAGTCCTGGAATAACAAGCATACACCACATGAGGCCCAGCATTTTTACAAAGGATCCTAAGGACTGAACTATGGCCTCAGTCTTGCAAGGCATGCACTTTCCTGATTGTGCTATTTTCCCAATCCAAGCCCACTCTTTCTGATATCCAGGTCAGTGAGTATGTCTTTATCCACAGGTTGCTGCTTCCATGTGTCACACAGACTTAAAAATTGTTTATTTTCCATATCCCTTTGTAGGGTTTTTTCCGAAGAACCATCCGATTGAAGCTTATTTATGATAGGTGTGATCTTAACTGTCGGATCCACAAAAAAAGTAGAAATAAATGTCAGTACTGTCGGTTTCAGAAGTGCCTCGCCGTGGGGATGTCTCACAATGGTAAGTGGACACTGAGGAACATGCATGCACCTTGTCACTCTCACGGCCAATGCTAGGTCCAGGTCAGTAGGCACTAGGACAGCTAATGGAAATGGGTACGATTCTTCTATAAAATGACAGGCTTCAAAATCATCCTGATGAGAGCTTCTTCATGTAGGCCAACTATTTCAGCTTTTACATAGAATCCTCCTCTGTTTGGCTGGGCTGGAGAGAAGATTTAAAACTTGGGGAAAAAGAAAAAAAATAAAAAATAAAAAAATAAAACTTGGGGAAAAGATCTATGGAAACTGTAATATTTTAACACAAATGTAAGGATAGACATGATTTTTATGTTGCATTGAAATCTTTTTAAAAACAGTTTAAAAGCTAAATTATACTAATATGCATTGGTTATTAATACCCACTTTTTAAAAAATATTGTCTCTGAGAGTACCAGAATTAAGTAGCATATCAGAATTTGGGCTCATGTATTTTCTTGTTGCTCTTTACCATGCAAAGATGAGCATAGCATTGTCTTTTACTTCAGAGAACACACAGATTTGTAGAAAAAAAGTCACAAATATCTTTAATTCCCACAAAATTTCAATGCTACATAAATACAAGAGGATAAAACTTCACACTTTTTAAGCTCTATTTAGATTCAGACTTATAGGGTGTAGCCATGTGAAGGAGTATTTTATAGTACATATGAGATCCTGGGGTTCCATCCCCAGCATTAAAAAAAAGATTTTGTTGGCTTCAGAGAAGTAGTAGAGAAGACCATGTGTTCATGAGCTATAGCACTCACTCTCAATAATCATAGACGATCTATGCCTGCTAAAAACAACTTCTTCATTCCCATTTGGTTCTGATTGATTGACTGGCCCACAAAACTAATTTTAGTTGTAACTTCACAGTGTGATGTTTGTTAAGTCTTATTAATCAATTCTTTTTTAAAAAATCCTTATGGGTTCAAGAACTAACATATGCTAAAGTTATCAAACTAAGTCTGAAGTTTTATTTCATTTGATATCCAATTTTTCCCTCCCTTCCTCCCTCCCAACTTTTCTCCTTCCTTCCTTTCTCCTCCTTTCTTTCTCTCATGCAGGAGATCAGAACCAGGGCCTTGTACACACTAAGTATGCACTTTACCACTGAGCTACACCCCAGCTCCGATCTTTACTTTCTTTTGCTTTCATCTCTCGCAAAACTGATCTGGTAAGAAGATAATCTTTGAACTTAGTGTTTATCTGTGTGGACTCTGATATATCTGTAAGGATTAATTTGTGTCCCATCTTGAAGTTGTTTGTTCCTCACAGTGGTTACCATCAAGATGCCCTCTTGAAAGCAGTAAAAGCTGTAGTTGTCATTATGGGCCGGTTCCTTTAAAAGCAAGAGTACATTATGAATAGAGCTATCAACAGCACTGGACAGGAAGAAAATTTGGTCCAACTTTCCTCAACATTTGACCACATCTGCTTTGTAGCAGTGTATAACTGCAGTCGTTGATTGCAAAATAATTTGCTGGTTTAATTCCATCAGTTTCCTTTTTATTTCAGACCTCATAAAACATAAGATCAAGTTTTTAAGCCAAGAACTTTATTTTAGTTGATGCAATCAAGTTGCAGCAAACTTATTTCATCTTTATGAAGAAATCATTGACTTTGAGGTCATTATCATCAAGATAGTCTTGGAAAGCCTGCCAGTACTGCTTCTAATGATTATTTTGGGTTTTGCCTATTTAAAAAAATTATCATGTCTCATATTCATATGAAATATAGTTCTTAGCACTTATAGGAACCACAACACTGATGTAAAATATATTTCCTGTGGATTACAAACAAGCACACCTCACACGAAATGTATCTCCAATTCTTTAGCATTTGCAAGTAAAAATAGTATTTCAACTATATGCAGGGAATATGGCTTAGTGCAGAGCTTAGCATGCATAAGGCCCCATTCCTAATACCCTTCTTCCCAAAAATTGGACTTATGTAATATGAATAGTATATTTTTTCCATCCAGAAAAATCAAAGAAAACTACCATGCACTTGCTAATAAAGTCATCATTTTACTTTATCTAACAGTAAACTTGCACTCAGGAAGCAGGGGCAGGAAGATCTATGAGTTCGAGGTCAGCGTGGTCTATATAGCAAATTCTAGGCCAACTTGGCAACATAGTGAGATCCTGTCTCAAAAGCAAACAAGTAAACAAACCTATTTCACTTACTCTACCTAGAGGGGGGGGGATATGAAAAGTGTGTTCAGTTTGTCCTTGCAAAAGCAAGAACCAATGGGAGTTAAATGTCAAGGTATCAGAGACCTAAGGAGTTCAACCGTTAAAGAAATTAAAGGTGACTAAGAAAACTCCTTCTCAGAGGTTTTCAGAGAAGTGTGTTTGCTGAACAATAGAGGAAACATCCATATTGTCTGTACACAGGAAGGGAATCTGCAGTGGGCTTCAAATCCTGATGAGGAAACATTTCTGAATACATTTTCTTAGTGGTTGTAGTCATACTAGTCAATGTGAAGCTTTCGTCCACATAGAATGGAAGACTTTCTAAATTACAGAGGAGACATCCTGTGCATCCTACTGAACGTCATTATGGAGCTGCTGTCACTGTGCACAGGAATAAGCACACCCCTGAGCCAACATGCCCCAGGATGTGCTGCTTTATTTCTAACTTTTATTTTATCTGTTTTATTTGGAGACAAAATGTAGGCAGAGTTTTCTGTACTGCCAGCTGTCTCCCAAATAACCACACTGACTTATTATTAATTATAAATGCTCAGGCAATAGCACGGACTTCCTTTTAGCTAGCTCTTGTAACTTAAATGAACCCATTTCTGTTTACTTACTGCTGCCACGTGACTCGTGGCTTGTTACCTCATTTTGTACATGCCCTGCTTTCCCTGTCTTTGGCTGGTGAATCCTCAGACTTCTTCCTTCTTCCCAGTGTCCTACTAGTCTGACTTCCCACCTAATCTCATCCTGTCCAACTATAGGCCAGTCAGCTCTTTATCAATCAATGAAAGCAATACATATTGACAATGTACAAAGATTGTTCCACAGCAACAAGGTCTTACTATGTAGCTCAGTTTGACCTGGATCTCACAATCCTCCTGTCTCATTCTCCCAAATATACACTGCATTGCTTTCTTCCTGTTCTTTGCCTCTGTTTAGCCCACTTAATCTGTTTAAATTCTTTAATAGCAATGCCCTTGTAGCTTTGAAGGGAGGTTCTGCAGTGACTTTCAAGGAACCAAAAGGCTGTGGAGAATGATGCCCAAAGTCACCAGAGCCAGTGATCACTAAACTCTTTCAGAGTTGACAATTAGGTCGTTATTTATGAAAACATAATTCACTGAATTCTTCACCTTTCAGCCAGCCAGTCCATACATTTTACTAGACAATGGTAGAGTCTTCCAAAACATGTAAACATCTGCATATCAGTTACCTGAATTTGAATGTTTCACCCATATGTTTTGGTGCCATAAAATCATAATTTGTGTGCCTGAATCAAGCTGCTCATCAGTTTGAGATACTTAGCATATTGGTTGTATGATGATGCAAGGCTAGAGTAAAAACCTAAAACAGTCTACCTAAAAAGTACACACGGTCCATTTCAACTTTCTCTTCAAATTTCAGATTTCACTAAATGTTGAGCCAGGGTGGCTCTAGACTCTAGACTCAAGAAGCTGAGGCAGGAGGATTGCCATTCAAAGCCAGCCTAGGCTACAGTGTGAGACCCTATCTCAAAATAAACAAACAAAAAAATAATCAAACTAAAAAAGTTTTATCTCACAGCTTCTGGGTTCTAATCCATGGTCATTTGGCCCTGTTGCCTGTAGTGAAACAGGTCATCCTTGAGAGAGTGAAAAAGAGAAAGAGAAGAGCTGAGGTCACACAGTCCCCTCCAAAGACGCACACTTGAGGACCTGGAGACTTCCCACCTCTGAAAGGTTCCATTACTACCCAAGGGCAGTGACACTTGAACACTTGGGTCTTTAGCAGACACTCTAGATGCAGATAACAGCCTATGGCCGAAGTTCTTCAGGTAGCACTTGCAGCTCTGTTCTGTCACAGACTAGATGCTGTCGAAGGACACACTTTTAGACTCCTCCTTGCTGGAAACAAGGCTGTTTCTCAAATGCCCATCTTCAGCATGGACTAGGGAAAAAAAAAACCAACACTGCAGGTTTCCCTGTAAATAACCAAGAGAAACATGTGCCAATTATTCTGATCATTTAAAATCTGTCATTTGCTGGACCATTTGTAGTCCTACGGATTGCTTAGATGTCTTTTGCATCACTGGGCACAATCAATGTGACACCCTGTCATAAAGCACTTTGAACAGTGACTATTTCATGTTTAGAGCTACTTTTTACATATAAAATAAATAACTAGTTTTAGGGTTAATACATTTAAAAAATAGTTTGAAGTAGAAAAGACTTAGCCTGTGCTACTAATGAGTCACCTAGTCAGGCTTTCCCTATAACACTGAAATTTGATAATAATGTTTTTGTATGTTTAAAAGTTAGTGAAAGCTTTGCTGATCAAGATGTTCTATGATACAAATGATGTGGGGGTTTTCCTTTTATTGAAGATAAAAAGCTGACAACTTTAAAAATAGTTTCTCGTAGTTTCATAAAAATCTGAAGGAAAAAAAGTGGTTTCACTATTTTTTGTGGCATTCAGCACATCTGAGGTAGTTGTCCCAGTGCCTGGCAAACAGTAGCCCTAGAAAATAGCATGAATGCCTAAATGATAGATTTAAGCTTTATTACTCAGATAAAAAAAAAAAAACTCTTTGCTGTATTTTAAATCTGAAACGAACCCAAAGGCCCATATTAAAGGTTTGCTTGCCAGTGCCTGGTGCTGTGGAGGTGGTGGGACCTAGTAAGACTATCAGGGTGCCCCCTTGTTGAAGGGGATGTATGTGAGGCCTGGCCCCATTCTCCTCCCTTTGCCTCCTGGCCACCATGAGGTGAACGGGCCTAACACACACATCTATCACAATGTCCTCTATCACCACATGAAAAAACAAGAGCAATGGACCTGTCTTCTTTGTGGCATGAAGGAAAAAGTGGCAAAGCCCCTCCGTTAATGAGTCTGTGGTGGTATCTTTCTCTAGGGGCCCACTCCTATCCCCTTACCAGTTAGACTTCAGGCAAACTGTATCTTTCCGTTCCTGGAAACAATCTCTGTACTGACAAATGCTGTTCCCTCTGGATCCTGTCCTGATGTTCCCTATCAGAATCCAACTGACAGTCAAGGCCCCGTTCAAATGTCTGTTCCTGAAGACTTTTCTGATTCCTTCTGCTTGCTCTTCAAAATGGTTTGCCTCTTCCCAGTATACCATATTCTGCTGAGTTAGGCAGATACACACACACACACATACACACATAGAGAGAGACAGACACACACACATATACAGAGAGAGACACATACACAGAGATGAACAGACAGATACACATAGAGACAGACACAGAGAAAGGGAGACACACACACACATACAGAGAGAGAGAGACAGAGAGAGACAGACAGACACACACATACACAGAGACAGACACACACGCATAGAAACAAACACAGAGACACACATACACACAGAGAAACAGACACATACACATAAAGACAGACACACATGCACAGAGACAGACAGATGAGAGGAAGAGTGAGTATGATATTGTTTATTGACAGTGATCATACCACTAGCAACTATGTCTTGTGTGATTTACATGCAACAAACATGTACAAATGGAAAACCTGACTGGGAAACATATCTTAACAGTTAAAGGCCTGCTATGACTACAAACTAATCCCTTAAAAATTGAAAGAAAAAAGTCCTTTTTTATATGATCCAACTTTATTCTTTAATTTTACCAGATTTATCTTAAAAATCCATTTTAATATGACTTATAATTAAGTAGCATCTGACTTTAATGAATTTACACTTAGGTATTTTGATAACATGTTTGTTTTCTATGTTTTAGCATACTCAGACCCAGAAAACAAGATACTTAATTATTCCACATTCCTAAAGTTTATTGTTCAATAATATCAGTACTAAATATGAGGTGATAAATCTGTAATGTGCTAATATTTTTTAGAATATGGTAATTATATCATATATGTGCTAATATATCTTTTAAGACATTAATGAGCTTTCTCAAACCTAGTCTTCCTGAAGGGACCTACCAATTCTTATACTGATGTTTTTTTGCTTTTTGTTTTATTTTGTTTTTAGAGACAGGGTTTCTCTGTAGCTTTGGAGCCTGTCCAGGAACTACCTCTTGTAGACCAGGCTGGCCTCGAACTCAAAGAGATCCACCTGCCTCTGCCTCCCAAGTGCTGTGATTAAAGGCATGCACCACACCACCCAGCTGTGATATTTTTTTAACTGAGATACATTTCTCTGGATAATTCTTTTTTTTTTTTCTTTTTTTGATGCCATCGATCAAACCTGCTAAGCACATGCTTTACCACTGGGCCATGCCAAATACTAAACTGAAGTATGTGACAAGTGCTACAACAGGCTTTATAAAGCCTCAAAGATGGAACAAGCATTGCTTTAGAAAAGAAAGCAAGGTGTATCCCCTAGTGCTGTGAGTGCAGTGTGGTTAGATCTTTGTAGTGTTTTAGAGCTAAATATAGAGATAAGAAGGAATCTTGAGACATCTTTTCCTAGTTCCTCTACTGCAGAAAAAGCAATTAGGGACCATAGATATTGCATAATTTTCTGTAAACCATATAACTGCTTTATCACAGAGAAGAAATCAAAGAGTTGACTTCCTGACAACAGTGATGGTAGTGTTAATTCTGCTGCCTTCCTAAAGGCCAGACTTCTCTCTCAGTGACTCAGAGTAACACAGAGAACATTTTCCTTTTGTCTTTGGAAATTAATCATTACTGGTAGGAGACTATATATATACCTGGGCCCCAATGTATAATGGCTGTCTTTGTGTCTACACTTTAACTTCAGCCTTCTAGGAAACAACTGCCCAACTTCTTTTCCCTCCTTCGATTCTCCACTCAAAGGGTGGGAACTGGACTAGTGATTTAGTCCCCTGACAGAACACTTGCCTAGCATGTACCAGGCCCTGGGTTCCGTCCTTATCACATCTTAAAAATAAAATTTTTTAAAAAAAATACTAAACTAAAAACACCAATCCTAACAACTTTAAAAAGTTAAGAGAGCAACAGATAAACTAAATTTTGGGGTTTGTTCTTTATCTGCTGGGGGACCAGCGGCTGCCAATCTGACCTATAATACACAGAATTTATTTTATTTTTTTTTTAGTTTTGAACTTGCTTTATTATCAATACAGAATAGAAAATCTAATGTTAAAGGGAGATTTCTTGTTTCAAGATATACTCACACTAGCAAGACTAAACATTAGCAAAGTTTCATATAGTCTGATAGGAACTGTAGGTGCTAACAGTCATGCTTGAGATGCATTAGCTGCTGCAGAAGAAAGCCGATTTATATCAGAGACACTGATGACAACCCTTGATAAGTGTTTAGGAACTATTTGTCATACTATACAAACTGTGAAAGATGGGATTACAGCTGTCCTAAGCAAACAAAAATTTAAAGATACTTTTATTTATCAGATTCCACATTATATAGTGTTCACGAGTGTAAGAATTTATTGTTGGGGATGAAGCACAGCCCCACACCACTTCCACCCCAACAATATGCATGTAATCACCAAAGATGAAAATGCCTGGGCTTTTAAAGTTACATTAGGAAGCAGGTGTCTTGCTAAACCCTGTTTGTGACTTTGCTCAATAGTCACCTGATGTGGGTGTAGCTGGAATTACACAGGACTCCAAACAAACAAATGCAACCAGCATTCTCCCCTTTAAAAAACAAAATTCCAGGTGCAGGAGCAGACACCTATAACCTCAGGTAGAGGCAGGAGGACCCGGTGTTCAAGGCCATCCTCACTACTAGACTAGCAAGTTCAAGATTAGCCTGAGCCATATGAATCTCTGGCTTGTACAAAGAAGCAAATAAAATGTTTCTCTGCTTCAGATCTGTTACATGCAGATGTAGTTCCACCAAGCAGGACCTGTCTCCTTCCTTTGCTACACTCCTGATGTGTAAAAATGCTAAGTTCACCTGTGGATCAAGTTGTGCCTAACTTATAACAGAGTTATTTAGCAATATAGATAATTTATTCATGAGATTTAGCAATTTTTTAGAACTTTGGCTTATGAAAATATGCATTTGTTCAGATTCTAGTGGGGTACTACCTTAATATATTCTATTTAAAGTGATTTTGAAATGTTTTTTGGCTATTTTTGCTAGGTGAGGGAAAGCAGAACTGTCAGTGTAATAAGTGACTTTGTTTGCTTAAATTAGATATAGTGACTGCCCGCTAGGAAAGGTAAAATGCATTTTAATCATGTTAATGTCCATGTATATTTATAGTTTCTACCTATAAAATTTTAATCATAGGAGGGGCTGGAAGTATGGTTCAGTAATTAGGAGCACTTGCTGCTCTTGCAGAGGACCCAGGTTTGGTTTCCAGCACTCACAAGGGTCAGTAACTCTAGTTTCAAAGAATTCTGTACTCTTCTGGCTTCATAAGCATTTCACACACAGGATGCAAAGATATATGTGCAAGCAAAATACTTATACACACTAAAAAATAAATAAATCTTTCTTTAAAAGACAGAGGACCAACGAGATTGCTCAGCAGATAAGAAGTTGACCTTTAACCTGAGCTTCATCCCCAGGACTCAAATAGTGGAAGAAGAGAGCCAAGTTCCACACATTGTCTTCTGACATCCCGTACATACAACACGCATTCATATATATATACACTAAACAAAAGGTTTTAAATTAGCCAGAGCTTGAGACAGTGTCTAATATATGAGAGTCACTTAGTAATTATTTACAAAGTGAAGAGACAGTGTAGGGTGGTCTGTGAAACAGATGATTCTAGTAACTTCTGTCTCACTGTATAATAACTCTGATGTTTTCCAAGGTTTTTTTGCAATTTCTGTGGTGTTTGTTTTTATTTTTATTTTGTTTTATTATTTGCCATGCTGGGGAATCAAACCCAAAGCTTCATCATGCATGTTAAAAAAGCACTTTACCACTGACCCATATATCCAACTCACAATTTCTTCATCTTTTAATATGTCATAATTCTTATTTTCTCTTATATAAACTCGCAATGTACATATTGACTCATCTGTCTATTTTTAAACTCAGTGTTTTGAAGTTTAATTCTTCACACTTTTATTATAATATGTATTTTGTTATACTCAGGAGCAAAGATAAAACCTAGTATTTATATAGCTTCTGTTCTAGCAGAATAACTATTGTAAATCCATTAGAAACTTTGTAAAAAGCTTCACACTAATATTCATATAAAAGAAAGCATAGCATTTAGAAAGCTTTTTCAAACCTCAAGTTTTATATATATATGTATTTATTTATAAAGTTAAATATATACATATATATGTATATATATCCTATTTGGATATAGGGGTGGCTTATTAAAATGTTACATAAGAGACACCTAATTTTAGAATGTTCCCAAGTGGTTCTCACATGCTCTGCCCCTTTTCTTCCACATTACTCAAAGGACAGCAAAGCAAATGATTAGTTCTGTGTGAAAGGAGTGGTTCAGAATGGCTTTGCAGGGGACTATAAAAGGATCTTTTACACAGTCGTTAAGTTGTTGTTTTGCATATATTAATTAATGAGTATAATTATGGCATTTGCATGTATACATATCATATTCACCTCCATTGCCTTTTCTTGTCCCTTTCCTCTTTGAAACTAGCTAGTTCCCTTCTACTTCCATGTTATTGTCATCATTGTCCTTCTTCCTCTTCTTCCTTTCTCTCCCTCTGCCTACTTCCTTTATTTTGTGATTAGTGAGTTTACTCAGGATAACTTACAGAAGCGTGTGTGGGAGCTATTTTCAGAAGCTAGCAGCTTACCAGTGGCTACACTACTGAAGAAAATACCTCTGCCTCTACCAGCAACCATTAACTACTGATCCTTAGGGAGGGGTGGGACCTTGTTGAGCTTGGTGGATATATGTTTTATTCATCTTATTTCAAAATGATCTATAAGTACTTAATATGTGTGCCCAACAATGTACTAAGTGCTGAGTATAACAAGCAAGACGCCTGTCTTTATGGAGGACTGCAAGCTAGAGGAGAAAAGAAAACGTTATTGTCAACTACTGTAGCCAGAGTTATAAAACGGAAGAGGGAAGTGTCAAGGTCATAGACTGAGGGAACCCAGTGGACCTGGGGCCCAGGTGGGAAGGCTTCTCACTAAGCTGACATTCCCTATCCCAGTGTAGCTAAAATGGAAGAGAATAATGGGAGGCTGCAATTTGATTAAAAAAAAAAAAAGAAAGAAGAAAGAAAGAGAAAAAGGCAATTGTTTAAAGATTTCTGAAGGATCATGTGCAAAAGTTATATTTATCAAAAGTATCTAAACATATCCTGATTTAATGTAAACTGAGAGGCAAACATCTCTTTCCCTCAAACTCCAAGCAAGGTCTCTATTGAGGGCTCTGTAGTGCATTAGTTTTATTAGTGATAAAGCATAGGGCCAACTGAGATGAATTTACACATATGAAACTCAAGGGTATAAAGCAATCTTTTCTCTAAAACAAAATTCAGCTGAGCATGGTGGTGACCTGTAATACCAACAGCAAGGATGCTAGTGCAGGGAGTTTCAAGTTCTTGGCCACATCTCAAGAATATAATATAAAATACAATAAAAAAAATAGTAAGAATTGAGTTGAAGCTCAGTAGTAGAACATATGTTTAGCAGGCATGAGGCCCAAAAAGGTACTAAAAGAATGTCATATCCCCTAGAACTTGAGTTGTAGATGGTTGTGAGTCACCAAATAGGTACTGGGAATCAAACTAGGTCCTCTACAAGAGCAGCAAGTACTCTTCACCACTAAGCCAACTCTCTAGCACCCCCATTTTAAATTTATTTTATTCCGTTTTATAATTTTTTAAACAACAGCAAAGAACGACCCAAAAGAAAAATGTTACTCAAAGTGACATTTTTACAAATATCAGAAAGAAAGAAAGAAAAGTTACTCAAGTTGAAACCCTATAAACAGATTGTTATTAATTTGATTTTCTGGGAATGAAATGCAAGATTTTCACATGCCAAGCAAGTGTTTTGACCCCAGACAACAACTCACACAGATTAATTCCCACCTTATGTTCTATGTCTCTCTTCAATCTTTCTTTTACATTCACACTTCCTCACCCTTTGAGAAGCCAAGGGTAAAAGTGTCTTTCTGATGCACCTCAGTAAGGGGTAGTTCTGCAGAGTTAGAGGTAAGTCCAACTCCATCCATTCCATGTCCAAGTTCCCTGGTCTACTAGAGGGATAGAGCACTATCCTTTCTTCACAACAGGGACAAGCAGATCACACAACCTGCACGAGAACAGAGAGCCTGGGTTTGTACAGCTTAGACTCCTGCATAGCTCCTTACTTAATTCATGAAATATGTAGATAGATTCTCCTACCTGACCTTTGTGAAGTGTCGAAGTTACCAAGATAAATAAGACAGTGTCCCTGTCTTCGGGGCATTGTTCTACAGAGGAACAAGAGGCATATAAAGTCATAATTATAATGCCGTGTGAACATTGAAGTGTTCAGGGTGGGTGGGTGGTGTAAATAATTAGCTGTACTTGAAAGCCTTACAAAGAAGGTGACTTTACATTGGTTCCTTGTTCTTGTTGGTGTTGTTATTGTTTTTAATTTCATTTTACATTCTTTGCATTGGTTCTTCAGGGATGGATAGGAATTGTTTTTCAATTCATATCTAAATGAGTATGTATTCCTATTTGCTAAACAGATTCTTCCAATTCCCTAATAGGATCATATGTTGTCTTTTTAAGTTGAAGAAGTAAATTATTCCGGTTTTATTTTTCTGTGCTACTGTTGTGAAATAAAAACACGAGCAAAGTGGTAGATAGAAAGCAGAACCAGTGGCGGGTGGAGAGAGGAGGGGCTCGTCCACTGTGGGAACCAGGGCTGGGGAGAGCACAAGGCAAAGCCATAGTAATGATCCAATGATTCATCCTGTCATTCCTCTTCCTCTGTAGCCATCAGGTTTGGGCGGATGCCACAGGCCGAGAAGGAGAAGCTGTTGGCGGAGATCTCCAGTGATATCGACCAGCTGAACCCAGAGTCTGCTGATCTCCGGGCCCTGGCGAAGCATTTGTATGACTCATACATAAAGTCCTTCCCGCTGACCAAAGCCAAGGCGAGGGCGATCTTGACAGGAAAGACAACAGACAAATCAGTTAGTTCTCTTCTGCTCTCTTCATGGGGGTGGATGGGGCTGGGGGTTCTTTCTTTTGACTAAATGATTTGCCTCAGTACGCATGCGTATGCAGAATATAGCTCAGCTGCGGGCTGTTAAAATCTTGTGGCAGGCCGGGTCCAAAACACAGGAAATGTCTTCAAATAGGATAAGTAAACACTGTTCTGAAAAAGGAGTAACTCCTCCAAGCTGTAACTTAAAAACAAAACAGAAAAAAGAAAACACACACACACACACACAACACCTTTGAGAGTAGTACAAGAACTCATAGGCCATCTAACATTCATGAATGAATGTGAAGCCCTCTCAGGACCCCACCCTCTTTCTAGACTCATCTCTTTGCTCAGCATCAAAAAATAACTGGTCAGAACACCGTGCCTCAGCAGCCATGGAGGAGGCCACGAAGGTGTGGAAGGTGTGGAAGGTGTGGGGTCCCACTTTTATCTTTCTAGGTTCCCAGAGTCTTTAATCCCAAGTTCAGAGTGGGCACAAAAACATCCAGGATGAGACCTATTTCCTTACAGTACCGAGTTTTATTACTGGACAATTGGAGGCTCTATCCTTTTATTATATGTATGAATTCTAGTTTCTACAAGGAGCTAAACTGCCTATGCTGCTCCAATGGAATATTTTATTTTGTTTTATTATTATTTTATTTAATATTATTAAATATTATTATTTATTCTTATTATTAATGCTAAATATTGGGTTGAATTCAAGGCTTCAAGCATGCTAGGTACGTGTATTATAGAGGTGAGCTGCATGCCTAAACCTCAAAAGGATCCTTATGTACCTGGAGGTTTGTTGAGTGCCATTGTTTAGAAAATTCATAATAGTTGAAAACTATTGTTGAGTCCAGTTTTCTAGGAAGCAGAAAGCTTCCGACATGAAGCTGAGAATCAGCACCAAATTACATTTAAATGAAACCTACCTGCTGCTTCCCACTCCACTGTCAGCTGGGAGTGTGACCTGGGTCACATCTCTGTCCCTCATGGCTTTGATGATATGGTCTACAGAATGTCCCTAAGGCAGTAAAAGCTGCAGATCTAATGCAAAAGGCCTGAATCCAGCTCTTGAAAGCCTTGGGTGTGGTCATTTATTTTCAAGTGAACAAGTCCAGGAGAGCAAGGCAACTAATAGGTAGATACATGTAACTATGTAACTATTTTTTAGAAAAAAAATCATATTTTAATGATTATCTCAGGTCTTTCTTTTTAATCAAATTACTTAGAGTGTAGTCAGCTAATAGCTGTGGGAAAGAGTCACATGTCAATAAGAACAGTTGAGTTTCTCCTTACAGGAGGGATTGATACCTATACGGTGATACACAAGTATTTTATACTTTCTTTACATTCCACCACAGGGCCATCTGAAGGCGGCTGTTGTGTATCTTTGTTTAAGGGGAAGGAACTGAAGTGGAGAGGCATAAGCACATAGGAAACTGAAGGCTATAATGTAAGCTTTCTGACTGCTAGTTGGGAACACTGTCAATGTGCTATTCCCAGGACCACAGAACACGAATCATAGTACAGTGCAGTCTGTCTACTGAGTACCAAAAACAGCCATGAAGACCTGTACATGGCTACTCTGACTTCATTCCCAGGAAAAAAGTAAACGACGGCTGCAGCCACATGACTAACGAGAGTGATCACTTGAAGGCATATTGCAACAGCTTGCCAAGAGCAGGTGCAGGATAGAGGGCTGGAGTCTGGGATCTCAGAGCTAGGCTCTGGGGAGGGGGTTGCTGAAAGGCACGGAGTCCCATAGTGGCTAGTTCAGTTTTACCTAGAGCCATTCATTTCGCAGGCTCTGGGTTCTTATCGCCTCACCTCCAGTGCACACATGAAATCCATGCTGGAAATCTTATCAATTAAAAACTTAAACTACTTAAAAGCTAAGAGAGAGAGAGAGAGAGAGAGAGAGAGAGAGAGAGAGAGAGAGACTACCCTAATAGGCAATAATTTAAATTTATATAATGGGTTGCTGATGTATTCCTATCTCTGTTCTGAAGGACGCAGAGACCAAACCACTGGAAATCACTTGGAAACCTCATCCCAACTGACATTTTGGCTCTGAATCTTTGAGTTAAAAATAAGATAATTGGAGGCCCTTTGTGAAACAAATAGCTATTAAGCTATTTAAGGAAGGGGCTACAAAAGCTTGATTATAGACTTCTCAATTCGGAGGCCAAGGGTTGTCATTTTTCCCTGTAGTAAGGAGGCTCGTGCCTTGCCCATAGTAGTTACTCAGACTATTTGTTTAATTGAATTAAAGACTGTTGCTTATGCCCTTTGAAATTATGGACTTTCAACAGAGGGCTTTTCACTAGCCCAATATTTGTTCATCTAACTAGACGTCATTAGTGATTGGATAGTGACAGGATTGCCTCCAGTTGAGGTCTAGAAAGAGAAAAAGAGGCCCAGCCAAATATAAAAAACCCATTCACTGATTATACAGAACTAAAATCAAATTGTTTGGCATTGTTTTCTCCTTATCTGGTGAAATCAAACTGAGCACCAATGGAAAGAAATATTTCAGTAGAGAATATGGAAGAGAAACCCAAAATGTGATTTGCAGTGCGATTTACTCTTTATCAGCATGGTCCTATTATTCATTTGATAGCATCTATCTCAGGGGTGTTATGTTATCTCTTGGCCAGGACTGTGAAAGCTAAGATTTGCATTGATAGGGAAAGTTTTGCTGAAGTGTGGCCTCTTGAGATGGTGGGGGATGTGAGAAAGTGGCTGAGGCTGTGAGGAGAGCAGCTTAGGTCTCATTATGCGCACAGCTTGCAGCTGATGTCAGCGGCACCAGTTAGGCCAAGCCTGGGGGAGGCTGTTCAGTGTAGTGGATGACCAATTACCCAGAATCCTTCTGAAGGAAATGATGGACTGAAGAGGCCATTCTTTATACGTTTATCTCACTGCTCAATTTAACCAGAGCTGTTAGGAACCCACCAGCTGCTGCCCTCACAGCCCTTGCCTCCAGGCCAGCAAGCGCCACTCCCCCTCCTCAGCTACACTTCCTCCTTCAATATCTTATCCCTTGGGGCCACTCACACCTTTCAAAACAGATAAATTAAGTGTTCCTGCTCTCCCCCTATCAACTTTAACATCATATCTTTGGGATAAGATATCAATAATTTTCATCGTCTTGCCTCCAAGAGTATGGCCTAGGCTCAAGGGGATGTGGGCTACAGAATCACTAAAGAACTCCTAGGAGCAGTATGCCTTTTCTCTGCCCTCAAATAGGGTGGAACCCATTCCCCCACCACCTGCTTTTCTTCCAGTGGTTTTCTTCAGCCACAGCCCCTCCCTAGCTGAAGAGACACTGTAGATCTCTGAAGCCCACACGTGTGCTAGAACTAGAGCCCTCATTTCTTGAAGGCAGTTTGATAACTGAATGGACTTTGGAAGTTTGGGATGTTGGACTACCACGTTGGTGCAGTGGTCACGTGATCCCGTGTTTGTTGATGAAAATAAACAGAGTGGTTTTCAAAAACCATTCTCAGTGCCATGGCTTGCCATAAAACAATGAATAGAAAAACCATGGGTATGCCTGCCAACTCTTCACTATATACCTAAGAGTGATGCCTGGTGAAGCCCTGACTGTATTCAAACTATAAATAAGAAATAAAACATTTTATTTATACTGTATTGGACTTTGGCTTCCAAGGCATCGTCTTGTTTATGATAGGCACATGTAAAGTCACTGTTCTTTTAACAACAGGGGCAAACTGGTGCCATTAGAAAAATGATCATTCTGAATAGTATATGAAATCCAAAACCACCAAATCATAAAGCCCAAGCAGAATTGTAAACTGCTATGGAAATATTTCTCTGCCCATTTACATTTATGCTTTCTACATATACAGAGGCCGTCCCATCATACTGACTCAAATGATAGGAAAGATGTATCTTCTTAAGCCATGTCCTTACAGGTAGACAAAGCATAACCTATCCCCTTCATCTTTGAAGAGCCTGAATGAACTAGAATATCCTCCCCTGAGGAGAGAAGTATTGAGGGAGCCATTGAAGAAGACTTAGGAGCCCCATAAGCATAAAGCAGGAGGCAGTACTGAATAATTTCCAAGGCTGCTCAAGTTAGGTTCCTGGCATTGTTGATCCATCTATCAATAGTAATAAACAAATTCTTTCATGATCAGAGTCATTAGTAATAGCTAACAATATGACAGATCTGAACTAATAATGCTTTTTAGAGAAGAAATGAAAAGAATATTATTCTATGTTTGGGTGTGTAACTCAGTGGTAGAACTCTTGCCTACATATACAGGGCTCAGGGTGTCATTCCCAACACCAAACAATAGCAATATATTCAATATAGTTGAGAAGGAAAGAATTTGGGCCTCTTATTTTTATTTATTTATTTATTTTCGTTGTTGGATTAAGTTGGCTATTACTCTTGTTTATCTACTGAGTAACTGTTTGGCTGATATTGAACAATTTATTTAAGAGCTGTGGTTATGTGCTGGTTCATTTGAGTGTGAATAATTCTTTTTAGGCTTTCATTTGTTTGTCTTAAATCACTAAACCACATGGGGACACAGAATTACATCTGATAGACTTTCTAACGTCCATCACGAACAGCACTTGCTTATAGGAAATATCATTCAAAAGGCACTGCCCAAGGACCTCAGCACAGAAGAGCTTGGGTTTAAAAGTCCTCGTTCTTTCCAGAAAAGCGAGTGTACTGGAAAAAAGTTAAAACACATGGAGAAGCCGGGAGAGGGTGTTAAAGAAGAGAGTCAGGAGGATATGCCAGTTCTCGGCCAGGGTTTGATATAAAGAACTCTTGAACTTTGAGTTTCTTCACACTTAGAGAGTACTTGTACGTGTACTTTCAGAAGAGCCTTTGCATCCTGTAGATCCCATGGTTTCACAAAGCAAAACTGAAACACCGGAGCAAGACAGAAAGGAAGTTGAGGAAACCAATGTACTTGGGGTTAGCGTTCTTTAACTGTAGAGGGCAAGGTGTATGCCCAACATTATGAAAGCCAAGAAACACAAGAAGACAGGAACATATTCAAAAGATAGGCTCTAAGAAGGTAGTGTTCTTCTTTGAAAAATCTGAATATCTGGAAAGGCCCTTGAAATGAGGCCCACGTTTCTCCCAAACCTGGTGTTTGTTGTTGGTTTGGTTTGGTTTGGAAACAGGGTCTCATGTAGCCCAGGCTGACCTAGAATTCACTCTGTAGCTAAGATGACTTTAAGCTTCAGATTCTCCTGTCATTACCTCCCAAATGCTAGGATTACATGCAAACAGCACCATGCCTGGTCTCCAATTCAGCTGTAATTCTGCACTGTTATTATCACAGGATTTTCTGTGAGCACATCAGCTAATATGCAGGTGTGTGTGTGTGTGTGTGTGTGTGTGTGTGTGTGTGTGTGGCAAATTAGAGAAATTACTCAGAATAACCTGAGCCATATTAGTCGATCTTTCTTGCTTACCTCCTTGAATGGGTTGTTTTATTACTCAAGAGGAACTGACCTAGCACTTTGTGTAGAAGCCCTTCTATAACTCAGATATTAACATGCTGATGGCTTTTTAAGAGGCACATCCACACAGTGTTACAGCCTGTGTTTGGCATTTATGAGCCCCAAGTCCAATCCCTAGCACTAAGGAAAGAGAAGGAAAGAGGGATCCTTCTGTGGTCAGCAAAGCTTGGGCGTCAGAGAACCCCATTCCCAGAGCTACTGTTTTGGGAGAAACTTTGTGCTCATCGTGTGCATATTTTTCTTAGACCATGCATGCGTTTTGAACCCTAAAAACCTAGATGGGCCCCTGAGCATGTCTAGTTGTTGTTTTCTTTACTGGTAAGTAAGGGTGCCTACCTAGCCATTTGATGCCATGTCTGAAGGTAAACACATTGTGAACTCGAACTAGAAAAATCACTGAGTCAAATTGTGAAGACAATGTGACTCCTCCTGCAAATGGTGTGTCATCAAAAGACACTATATAAGTTAACCCAAAGCCCCAGTTGACTCTGTACAAAATACAAATAGTGATTCAAGACATACAGTTCATTTTATGTAGACTACTGCACCAAAAGGAAGCTGTTTATGTTGTAGTACATTAATAACTCAGTTCTCAATAAGCAGGAGAGCTGCTGCTTTCTCAGTGGGTTTGAGGATGGGGAAGTCTCAGTGACATGTGAAAGTGGTGCCTTTGTGGATGGTTTGCGGTGTGAGAACTGGTAAGCTGGTGGCCTGGGAATCACTCTCACAGTTTGAAACATCCACATAGAAGCAGAAAGAACTTATGCAGAGTCAAAAAAAAAAAAAAAGCATAATAAAATACAACTAGGAAAAGCAACAACAAAACCTCCACTGGTGTTCATTTGCGTGTCAGTGCTCAGAACTCTCTGCCAGCTCCCCACTTTTTCAGAAATGTCAGAAATGCTGAAGGGATTTAAAAAAAAAAAAAGGCAAAACTGGTTTGGCATGATGGTGGGGGTGCTGCCTCTTTTCTCTGTCCTTGAATATTTACTGCCAGGATATCCTGACCAACACTGATTGCCAAGGGGTTAAAGTTACATTGTTGTTAAATTGGGAGAGAAAATTAGCAGGATTTGGTGCCCTATGGTCAGCTATCCCGGAGTTTCAAAAACAGGAACCTGGGGCTTTATATGAGGGGCAGGGGAAGTCAAGGAGAATCACAAGGGTGATGGACCAGGGCAGAGTTCCAGAGAAATCGCTTACTTGGAGGTGAAAGAATCTGATGCTTATGTTCTGCCAAGAACCCACATGACTGAGCAGAAGCTCACCCAAAAGCTGAAAGGGTAGCTCTGGGTACAGTCTCCCGGGATGTGAAGAGATAGTTTACTCAGAGCCTTGAGCATTCTCGGCAAGTGCTGTATAGGGAACCATGTGCCCAGCTGAGGTGATGCTTTTCTGTTCATGTTGTATGTAGTTTAACATGTTCGGCTGAACTTCTTTCTTTGTTGTCCACGTTCATATTCTCATGAGAGTAAAGAAAGTCAAGGGGCCAGGGGTATGACAAGCTTGGAACCCTGTACTTAATCCCCAGCAAAGCGTGAGCCAGGTGTGGTAGTGCCTGTTTAATCCCACCACTTGGGAGGTGGAGGCAGGAGGACCAGAAGTTCAGGATAATCCTCTGGTACATATCAAGTTTAAGGCCAGCCTAGGTATGTGAGACCTTATTTTAAAATGTTTAAGCCATTTACATTTTGTTAATATTAAATTATAATACACTATAAGGCTCCTAGAGCTCCAATAGAGGAGGAGGAGGCAGGGAGCTTCTGTAAAATCTTCATCTACTCAAATTTTTTCTCATGGTTAAAATCTGATCAGAATTCAGGAATAAAATAGTACATTTTAACTGATATAATTGATTGTGCCTTTCTTTATCCTCCTCTTACTAATGGTGTCAATTGTGGGGTAAACAGAAGCAGGATGTCTGAAAAAACAGTGAGCATGATTTGCTCCTCATTGTCTTGAAGAATCAAATCAAAGGCAGCAAGCAAAGTGCCTGAGTCCTGAGCCCTCCCACCCCACCCAGGTGTGTTGAGCACTGTGGTTGATGTGAATTGAGGGCAGCCGTGTTTCTAGAACAACTCAGCTCTGATGAGTTTGTACAATGTGTGGATTTGGAAATCTCCGCAGAGTGGAACAGAATGAGCTTGTTGAAAATCAGGGACGCTTATCTGCAAGAGTTCACAGTGAAATCTCTGGCTAGAACATCTTGAAGCTGGCTACTGTTGGCATCTGTGCACCTCATCCCCCAATCCTGACATTTAGCTCTCAGAACCTCTGCTCAAAAGAAATTACTTTTAGTACATCAGAGACTTTGTGATCATGTGTGATCATGTGCCACATACCTCACACACATGCGCACACACACGCATACACACTAGAAATACAGCTAGAGTCTCCTCTAGAAAAGAAACAGAAACCTCCAATTTTGTCAACTCCCTAGCAGTGATGTTGCACGCTTTTAATCCCAGTACCATTTGAGGTCACAGCCTAGACAGCTAAGGATACACAGAGAAACCCTGTTTCAAAAACAAAAACAAAACAAAACACCTTGAGACTTTGGAAGGGTAAATAGCTTTCCCTAAATTACATAGTTAACCAGCCGTCACACAACAGCTGACAAAGCTTACAATCCTCGGTAACCTTAGTTCCAGGGGATCTGACACAGTGTTCTGACATATACAAGCACTAGACACACATATGGTACATTTATATGCAGACAGGTCAACACCCATGCAAATAAAATAAAAATAAATCTCTGGGGGTAAAGTTAATCATAGAACCAAAGCCTAATAATAGCCTCAGTTTTTATTCCAATGCTCAAAAATATGATATTTAATAAGATTGAGGTTAGCTCTTTCTAGGGTCCAGTGCATGTAATAAGTGCAAAGTGTTCCTTCTTCCTAATTGCTCAGCCTTGAGACTTTCACAATGACCAAAAGCCTTTGGCTGTTCTGTACAAAGGAACAGAGAGCAGAGTGTCATGGCAAACTTTTGAAAGCAGCCTGTTGCAAACCTGAGTAATTGATTCATTCATTTTATTAGTTGATCCTTAAGAACCGACATATTAAAATTTAAGTTCAGGACTGGGACTGCAGCTCAGTGATAGAGCATTTGCTTAGCATGCATGGGGCTCTATGGTTAAATTTTCAAAACTATAAAAATTAAAAAGCTAAAAACCATTTTTACTTTACTACTTTCTGCAGTGTTTTACCCACAGGCCTCCTACAGCTGCTTTTTCTGAAACAGATGGCTTCCAGAGCATTTTTTTAAAAAAGAAAAAAAGAAATAGACATTTTCTTGGCTCAATATTTTTAATCTGTTTTGAGTGATTTTTTATAGTGAAATATATTTTATATGTACACTGTGTTTCCTTGTGGTCTGAGTAAATTTGATCTAAAGCTGCAAGATTAGCTTATGTTCAAGTGGTTTTTTTCAATCATAACTTGCTTTAACTACTTTTTGTTTAAAAAAAGATTAAATATGTATTTTCTTGAAATTCAAGAAAACACTAGACTTTTTGCCATTTTAAAAATCTAACAAATCGAAGTTATTAGCCAGTTTCAGAATAACACAGTGATGGTACAAGTTGAAGGAAAAGCATCAAGGAATGTTTGACCCCAGCAGATCACAGTGATGAACAGGAAGAGCCCTTTCTCCTGATTAAGTCCCTTTAGCCTTCCCAATTTTACCCAGCAAAGCAATACATCTATGGTCTCTGGACTAGGGTGGTGTTCTCCCAGAACAAGGAATCGCCAATTCAGCCACTTTCTCCTTTTTCATTTGCAGCCATTTGTCATCTACGACATGAATTCCTTAATGATGGGAGAAGATAAAATCAAGTTCAAACACATCACCCCTTTGCAGGAGCAGAGCAAAGAGGTGGCCATCCGCATTTTCCAAGGGTGCCAATTTCGATCCGTGGAAGCCGTTCAAGAGATCACAGAATATGCCAAAAACATCCCTGGTTTCATTAACCTTGACTTGAATGACCAAGTGACTCTGCTCAAGTACGGTGTCCATGAAATCATCTATACAATGCTGGCCTCCCTGATGAATAAAGATGGAGTCCTCATATCAGAGGGTCAAGGATTCATGACCAGGGAGTTCCTCAAAAGCCTGCGGAAGCCCTTTGGTGACTTTATGGAGCCCAAGTTTGAGTTTGCTGTGAAGTTCAATGCACTGGAACTAGATGACAGTGACTTGGCCATATTTATAGCTGTCATCATTCTCAGTGGAGGTAAGAGTCATCTTTTGATTTAGATGTAGAAAAAGGTGGGATGGTGGTGGAATTGCATTTCTCAGTGTTCTGTGTTCCTTCTTACTGACTCTGCTTCTGCGGAGCATGCCCGTGGCACAGTGCCATGAACATGTCACTGCCGAGCTGAATACCGTAGACATTCGGAGTCAAGGCTGTGGGGATCCAAGCTCCTTGTTTCTATTCATCACACTGCTTTTTTCTGGCCAAATCCAATCCTGAAAAACAAATGCCTTCTTTTCTTTTCTCACGTTATTTTTCCTTGTCTTTCCCTCTTCCTTCCCAAAAGGCCAATTTGGTCTTCAGCTCATTTTAGTAATGACGCATGTAACTTGACTTTGACAATGCTCCTGTGGTATAGAGCAGGCAACTGTGTGTGATCTTGGCCCAATTAATGCTTCCACCCACCTTCCCTGCATCAGGAATCAGGGAATGGAGACTTGCTAAACTCCACCTTCTCTCTCATCTGGCTTCTTATGGCTTCCCTTTTGTGCCTCTGTAAGACACTTGGCTGTGATTACCAATACACTTGAACCAAGAGCACACCACAGAGAAAGAAATTGAGCTATTTGGCAGTTTATCAAAATTTTGGCCTTGCAAATACATGATCTAACTAACCAACTCCAAAAGCCTCATTTTATATCAAATGTTGTTTTCAAGGGTCTCTCTCTCTCTCTTGTTTCAGGTAAGTAGAACTTTCTGCTTTCATTTCTATCTGTAAAAACTGCTTTGAGCCAGATGTAATAGTGCACACTTAGAATCCCAGCACTGAGGAGGCTGAGACAAGATGGCCAGCTTAGGCTACATAATGTTTTAAAAGAACAAACAAACAAAACTTTGCTTTTTAAATGGTGAATTCTTACATTGGAATTGACTTTAGATGCACGTTCTGTGTGAACTGTGCAGTAACCTATTTGTGAGAACTCCCCTGTAGGGAAGGGGAATCTGTAGGTGAAAAGGTGTAGTGTTGCTTCGTATAAAGAGCATGATCTGATGGTTAGTCTTGTGCAATGGAGAGCAGATGCTTTCAAGTAAGGTGCATGGTAATTACTAAGGGCAGTAAGAGACAACACCGAGGAGGTGCCTCTAATGCCAGACAGTGTTCTGAGCGCTTCCCGCACAAATCCTCACCACAGCTCAGTGAGGTGAGTGCCATTTTTTAAAGTGAGGAAACCAAAGCACTGGAAGGCCTGTGCTCCTGCCCACAGTGACATAACCAGTGTCAGATGTAGCTGGGGAGTCAGACATAATGTCACATGTCTTTAATACCAGCACTCCAAAGGCAGGCAGATCTCTATGAGTTCAAGGCTAGCCTGGATCTCTTTGAGTTCCAGCCCAACCAGGCAACATAGTAAGTGAAACCTGTCGAAAGAAGGATGCACTGGGATGGCTTGTCTGCTTCTAGAGCCCATGCTTCAAACTTCTATTCTGTGAAAGCAAAGCTGCCTTATATGACTGGGGAGCAGAGAGATAAGCAGTATGGCAAGGGTTAGGCAGTATCAAGTGGTCACTCACTTTAAGACAATTTCGTGTTGTCTTTGTCGGTTGGGATGGAACCAAGAGCCAGGCATGCAGTGACCACTGACAAGAAAGCATCTACTGCCCAAGCTCAGCATACCCTCAGACACTGAATCAACATGTTTTGGAATTAAGTGACTGAGTTTTAGAAGTTTTGGTACTAGGGTTTAAATTCATGGCCTTAGGCATGTCTACCACTGAATTATATTCCCAGCCCCAGAAGCACCATTAATGACTATAATGACTATAAAATACTCTATAAAGGGTTTCTTATGGACCAAATCATCTCCCTATATATTATTATTTCATTTTGAATGACAGCGAAAACATAGAAGAGTGCTTAAAATGTGTTCCTTTATTTTATTTTTTGTTTATTTCATTATTTAAGTTTTTGAAACAGGGTCTCAAGTTACCCTGAACTCATTATATTGCTGAGGCTGGCCTTGAACTCCTGATCCTCAGTGTTGGGATATAGGCTGTGCTTTTCTTTGGAAAGTGTTCTATATTTTGATTACTAAATATTCTTCTATATAAATTTCTATCTAATCTCAGATGATCTTGTCATTGTAAATTGCCAGAAATTGAATTCAAAGCTATGAGCATTTTAAAGTCTTTTATTTCATCATTATCATAAAGCTTGCAGTCATTTATATCCACAGACACTAAGGAAAGCATTTGGGAGAATCCATTCAAACGTCTTACTTTGTAAATAGGAAAAGTCTAAACAAGAAACAATCATGATGGGCTGGAGCAGGAGCTCAGTGGAAGAGTGATTGTCTGATACATGCAAAGGTTCCAAGCACCACAGAAATAAAAATATACACTCATACATATATACATACACATGTGCACATATACACACATGTATACACACATATATGCATACACCATTAGTTAGTTGGTCGAGAAACCACACAATAAACAATGTGCATGGATTTAATGCTGTAATTATTAGCTCATGCTAGTTCATAAAAGTTAGAATAACACCAGTGACAAGTACTCTATATAAAGAAGTTCCTTTTGGCCTTTCACAGGTTGTCTTCACAAAAGCCAGGATCCAGATCTCATCCACATAACAATGAAAGATACCCCAAGGTAGCAGTCTGCCAGATTATTAAGATCTTTTAACCCTTGTGAATATTTCTAAACTTCCTCAAAGCAGCTGACTAACCACTGATATGTTCCTACAACACAGAAAGGAAAAATCCTTCCCCGACCAAAGTTGAAATTATAGATAAAGGCTAAATACAGGCAACAGACAAGAGTAAAACTGGCCCGTGTTTGTAGAGCTCACAGGAATGTGATTCTCCTCTTTACTCAGGAGACTGGTTGTGTACAGGCCAAACAAAAGCTGCCCAGTTGGCATTCCCAGTCCAAGGACTGGCTTCCAGTAAGTTCTCATCGTCTATAGATGGGAGATCAATATCCCAAGCCCAGCTTTATTAGAGACAGTTTTCAAATTAGCCATTGCTTGTTGATTGTTTTTCCTTATTCTAAAATTCCAGGAAGAGAAAACATCTTGTAAATAAGAGCAATTATATCCAGAAAACAGGATTCTGTCCCTATCCAGTCTCAGCAAGAGTGATTATATCCAGAAAACGGGGTTCTGTCCCTATCCAGTCTCAGCAAGAGCGGTTATCTCTTCAGCACTTCAGAAGTTTGCTTTAGTGATTTTGGAAAGCAGTGCTTTAGGCAAGGCTCATCTGAGCCCTTCTGAGTTGGAACTTTAGCTCTGGTGAAGGCACGTAGGTGCTCAAACTGGGGAAAGGATGAGGAAGATGAGGCTGCGTAAGGAGAGGATCAGAGCTGGCGGTTAGAGGGACCAAAGAGGAAGACTGTAGATAGAAGTGTCAATTTGACCCAACTCAGGACTTGCTGGGGAAATAAGTGTTACTACCCACTGAACACTGAGGACCCGTTGATCTGGTTCTTAGATTTGAACTGGGTTTAGCAACTCCTTGTGTACTCAGCTGTTGCAGCCAGCTTACTGAGAGAGATGACCTAGTTCTCAAAGTCTTCTCATCTGTCTCCTCTGAGCTGGATCAAGAAATGGAATAAAAAGAACGGTAGAGCTTGGGAGCTGATGTGTAGCACTTCTTAAGAGCAGCGCATTGTCAGTCTTCCCTGGATCCCAACGGGGCACAGGGCGCTTTATTCTCACTTACAGGCAGTGAACTCGGATTTGTACAAGATCTGATGCCTATTAAATAGTAGTAGGACCAGGTTAAAAGCCAAATGTCCTGTCGCTGGGATAGCCCTATCCCCTCTGTTTCCTTGCTAGAAGACCACAGTTCACTCTCTGCAGCTGGTAGCTGCACCCCGCACTCCCACCCACATGTTCCTTCCTTAAGGCCAGAACCTGGAAGCCAGGGGAGCATTTCCTTGTAATCCCAGCAAATAACAGCTTCCGTTGCACCCTCTAGTCTCACTGCTGGGGTAGGTGGTGTTGAGAGTAATAAAACTGAGTCCAGCAAGATGTTTGCAACTGGCGCCATAGACCTATGCCAGCCTCTCTAGCGAGCTTTCAAGCCCTGCCCCATGGCCAATGCCAAGTGTGAAGCCCAGGAAATCTGGCAAACTCCAGGACACTCCACTGGACACTTTGCCCCCTTGAGTGTGTGTCGTGTGATAAAGAAAAGCCAAGGAAGGTCCAGCTGGAACTCTCCAACAGGAAAAAGGGCTTGTTAATTCAGAACAGCTTGGAACCCATTTCGATTCATTCTAAACTTTTTAAGATTTGAGGGAGGAAACTCACTGGATTTTACAATGTATTTTTCAAGGCAAATTGCCACTGCTGTCTGAGTGATAGAGAAACTGCAACTATCCCTACAGCAGCAATAGACAGCAAGTCCTCAACCTCCTCATTCTCTAGACTCTGGCTTGTGACAACCACCTAAGGAGTGACCCTTGCTCTTTCCTGCAGACCTAGCAATGTTCCTTCTTCAAACAGCTCTAGACGGCTGTTCTTGGAGTGACTGACTGTTGAGTGGGTAGATGGAGGTTGCGTTCCCATAATTAGACATTTGACTTGATATTATTTGTCAATCTGACCTTGTTCTGTCAAGTTAACAGCTTGAGGCCCCATGGTTTCATCATGGATTATGGCTGGGGGATACTTAATTAAGACTTCTTAATTTATTGAATTTAAAACAGTCAAAGCACATCACCTAGGATAAGTTGACAGATGATTATAATGAGTAAAACAGCAACAATAACTTGCATTTGTTGAGTATCCCAGAGGTCCTGAACATGTGCTCTATTCCTAGTTTCTGATATGTCTTTGCTGGAGCTGTATGTGACCTCTACCCTAGTTTACAGATGGAGAAAATGCAACTTCAGAGAGCCTAGTCACAGAGCTACTAGTTGATAAGGCCAAGTTCAGACCCATTAGTATACCCAGGCTAGTGCCAGGGGTATAGCTCAGTGACAGAGCTCACATTGAGCATGTGCAGAATTGGGTTCATCCCCTCCCAGAACTGCAATCATCCTCATCATCATCATCATGCCCTTCCCTGTGAAATTCTGTTGCCTGCTGAGTCTCTGAGATAAAGAAGGATCTTAATTGCCTTGATTTTAGGGTTCTTTAGAAGCTATCAAAAATAACTTTCCATGTGGCCTGTGAATATTTATAATTAAGAATGTTCATATATTGTCACTAATATTCAATGTCCTTCTTAAGATACAATTTTAACTAACTAGCAAGCACTTTACCCACTGAGCCACCTTCCCAGACCCCTTGCTTGGCTGGGGCAATGCCTAGGGCTGGTGATGTTATAGTTCTTACACCTGTCATATAAGAGGCACCTGGACACAATGATTTGCAAAGCTTCCCACAAAAGTAGACAGTAAACTTCAAATGGCTAAGTAAATATGTTTCCACTTAATGAGATACCACCATATGCCAGGTCATAAGAGAGATAAACGGTTCCAAAGAAAAGTTGTAAGAGCAGGCTGGGGTGATTGTTTAGTCAGTGAAGTGCTTGCTATGCAAGCATTAGGACATGAGTTCGGATCTCCAGCACCCATGTAAAAAGCCTTCTGCTGTGACCTTCGAATATGAAACCAGCACTGGAGATGCAGAGCCAGGAAGATCCCTGTGGCTTGCTGGCCAGCCCTACTAGCTGAATCCGCAGCCTCCACAGCCAAAGAGAAACCCTTCCTTTCTCAAAAAGTAAGATGGAGAGTGAGGAAGACACTAGTGTTAACCTCTGACCTCCACCTGCACACCAGCATGGGCAGGGAAGAGCACAAACATTCATGCACTCGTGAGAGGGATTTAAAGCTGTTGGAATACTATCCAGTGTCTTCTCTTGCTCTAGAGAAGCAGCTGAGCAGATAGGCACTTGCTCTGTGTGGTTCAAGCAGACAGACACTCAGGGAATTGCAAAGCGTCTCATTCCACAGCTCAGACCCCATTACCCACTGCAGATCATTTGGGGCACCAGGTTTGGGAGTGTTCCTCTATGCCCGCACCTCAGCTACCCTTTAGACCTTGGGTATCTGTGTCATGCTTACTACAGATTGCTTTCTGTAAGTTACAGTGCCCATTTCTCTGGCAAAGAAGTGTTTGTGTCTAATAGGAGCCCTACACCAGTCACACCCTTGACTCCACTCAGCACAAGGGCCTTCATATCCTCTTCAGTCTGTGAACGTCTCCCATAGTGGTTATGTGAAAAGGAGAAAAAAAATCCAAACTACTTTGAAACTTAGACATTAAAATAAGTGTGAATAGCAATAGTCCCACTTTGGTGTTTTGTCGTCCTAGGGATTGAACTTGTGGCCTCGTGCATGCTGAGCACAGGCTTTCCCATTGAGCTACAGCCTCAGCATTATACCAGCTTCCTACTTCTTCTGTGCCAGCTAAATACTTAACTTCCTTCCCCATTGAGAAAGTTGTTTGTCCAACTGTTCTTCAGATATTGAAAATAAACAAGGACATGTAATTTCTCTTGAGCTGGACAGCCAGTGTTATCATGTCTCCTGTTGCCCATGAGGCCATGGCCATGTCACAGAGTAATAGCTGGTTTATTAAGTACGAACGTATCTAATGGGTTTTATCTGCATATGAGGCAGCCCAATGGCTTTGAACAGTGACCCAATTTGAGTTATCTAGAAATGTTCCATTCGCTCTCTGTTTTTATAACTCATGCACTTGGTATGATAGGGGTGAGGTATACTTATGAGTTTGCAGCTGGCACCCAAATGCTAAAAACCAGAGAACTGGGGGCAGGAATGGAGCAGTGAGGAAATGAAACATCTCTAAGTCAGCCCAGAGCTAGACATACATGGGAGAAGATGTATGTAGGCTCTGGTTCGCAGAGCAGAGGAAACTTCTTATCTGTAACTGCTCCAGGAGTAAAGCTTCCTCCTCCACCCAGGCTGGGTAGGCAGCCATCATCTTGAGACTGAGCAAACAGTGGCATTTGAGACAGACATGGGACTGAAAGTTGAACTGCTGAGTCATTCCTGTCCACACTGGCAGTCTTGGAAGAGGCTCCTTAGCCAGTCACGGGTGGCTTTTCAGAGCACTTTATCATTTTGGACTCTCAAAATGTGTATTTAAACTCTGGGTGACCCCAGGCAGCCTTCCAGATAGGCACCATTCCGCTGTGAGTGGGGACGAACGAACCTGGGATCCTCAGGTCACCTAACAGGGAGGTTAAGACACAGGGGGGCAAGGTGCCATGCGACCCAAAAGAAACTTCTCATCTGGTGCAGCAGCTATGGGCAGGCCAAGGAGAAAGCTCCAGAACCACACAGGAGAGTCTGAAAGCCCCACTCCCCACTTCCTAGATGTGTGGTTGCAGCAATTATTTACCTCCCTGGGTCTTAACTTCCTTATCAGCTCCCCAAGCAAGTGAAATAGCATTATATGAAGCTTCTGGCACTGTGCCTGGGACACTGCTGTGCACACAGTGAATACTAATTTCCCCTTTCTCCTGTGTGATATCATTTGAAGTAGCTCCACTCCATCCTGCCAGTCGAATGGCTTGAAATTCCACCAACCGTCCTTAAAATCCCTTCCTACAATATAAATACCCCTAGGGAGCTGTCAGCTAATCCTTTTATCAGCTCTCACTTTAAGGGGATTAGTTGCAGATTGAGAACAAAACCCAAAGGGAAGAGATACAGAGAAGGAGGAGGAGCCAAAGTAGGAGGCTCAAAATCCCCTAGCCCTGGGCCCCCAAGGAGGGGGGGGGGAGCCTAGGACTGTGGATTCCCCCTTCCAGAATTCCCTTGACTTTGTAGGAACCTTAGGTGTTTAGAAAGTCGTATCTTCCTTATCTTCCTTTTGTGATTACAAGTTCTTCTGAAAAAGAAAGAAAGGGGGAGGGAGAAAGAAGAAAGAAAAGAAGAAAAGAAAGAAGGAAAAAGAGAGAGAAAAAGAACAAAGAAGATGGGGTTGGGTGCAGGAGTGGGGTGTCTAAAGTGGACAAGGCTACCGTCTCTGGTTTCCTATCAAGGGTCTAAAGTCAAAAAGGTGCTCTTAGTCTCCCTTTTCTCAGCCCTTCCTCCTTCTCATCTCCTCTCCTCCCAGAGCAAGACAGAGTCACCAGGTACCTTGAGGGCAGCAGTGTGTCTGACCGGAGGGACACTCAAGAAGAGGGCATTTTCATATCTCCTTCCACTAAACCCTCTTCCTCTACCCTGTGCCCCCACCTCAGCCAGCCATCAATCCTGACGGAATTATCCAAAACAGAACTAGCAGAGTTGTAGCGGCCTCCTTTGGCTTCAGTGAACCACAGTAGACTGCCCCTTGGTCCTGATGAAAAAGGACAGGGGCTGAGCACACAGCTGAATCTTGAGTGATAAGTACAGTGAGCTAGAAGGATCACTGGGACTTCCCAAGGCCAGGAAAGAATTCAGAGACCCATTTGCATCCTCAAAGACCTTGAAATAGAATCAATCCAGGCTCTGTTCCCTGGGAGACTCCGTATAGAGGGGCAATCTAGCTTTAACCAAGCATAAAGTAAATATCACCTGTCTGCCCCTTGTGTATTCATGTTCAGGAGCTGGCCTTGTGGAGATGGGGTCTGAGGAGTGATGATGTGGAGTTGCTACTTGATGGGCACATACTAGCAAACACGGGCTAGGCTTGACATCATTGTGGTTTCCCTTCCATCATCCTGCTAAATCATCTTGTTATCTACCATAGAGAGAGCACTGATTAGTGTGAAATCATTACTTGAACAGGGAAGTGTGAGACTGTTTCAGTGTGTCCCAGGGAGCAACACGTGCTGCAGCAGGCAGACGACATCTCTCTGTGAAACATTCGCAAGGCTTCCGTTTTACTGCCTCCTGGCTTTTCTGATAGAAGCAGTAAACCACTCCATGCCTCAAGTCATTGGTCAGACCTCTCGTTATTTAGTTTGACTCTGCTAACATCCCTAATAAATCCTCAGCAAGGTCCAGTCCAGGACTAGGAAGAAGAAAGCATCTGGACCGGGGAAGGTGAGGGACAGCTGGAAAGAAGGGAATAGTTGAGGGAAGAAGAGCAGGAAAGAGAGGATCCAGGAAAACCAGGGGCCTGGAAGAAGGGAGACAAGCAAGGGAATGGCAGCAGAGTTAAAAGTCCAAAGCTTGCTGTATGCCCTGACACAAGCGCTACTCAGAATGCTGTGACTTAGTTTACCATTCCAGCCCTGCTTGAAAGCACTACTTTCCTAATGAGCTGAGGGAGCTCATTTGGTAAAGAACCTATCTCCTATGCGTGAAGACAGGCATGCAATTCCAAGGGCCCAGGTGGCTTTATTGGGTTGGTTGATTCCTTAGCTGGCATGAGGCTGCAGAGAGGATTCAGAGTAAGAGCACTTGCTATTGTTCTTTCAGAGGAGTTAGTTTCCCAGCACCCAGATCAGGTGGCTCACAGTCACAACTACCTGTAACTCCAGCCCCAGGGGACTCAGCACCCTCTTCTGGCCTCCCCAGACACCCACACATACATAGCATATACTTACCATGCACACGTACACATAAATAATATAAATATATTTAAAAGCTAGATATGGCGACCTATGCTTGTAATCCCAACACTGGGAAAACAGGGACAGATGGTCCCTGGAGCACTACATGGCAAAAATAGGAAGAGGTCTTGTTTCAAAGACAAAGAAAAAAGTGGAAAGCACCTGTAGACTGATGCCTGAGATTTTCTCTGACCTCCATTCACACATTCACACACGTGTGAACAAACAAAGCCATTTCTGCAATGCTATGGACGAAATTCAAGTGTGCTAGTCAAGCACTCCAATACATCCACGGCCCCTTATCTTATTTCTTATACAGGTTCTTGGGGTGTTGCCCAGACTGGCCTCAAATTTCTGGGCTCAAGCAATTCAGCTTCCTCGGTCTCTGAGTATCTTGGGCTACAGGTGTGTTCCACTGAGCCAGCTTCCTTTTTAAAAACAAGAAAACTGAAGTATGGAGAGGCTTACATATCTGATCAAGGTCACCATGGGAGGAACTGCAAAGTTAGACAGTCAAAGCTTCTCAGTAAAGTGATACTGCTCTCTGAGGTCTACACATTCAAACACCAACAGCCCTGAAACCTAGAAGATCCATCCCAGGTCAGGTAGTTGAGACACATATGTGTTGTATTTAATCTCCCCAGTTCATTTTAATGTGTAGCCCGAATTGAGGATAC
This sequence comes from Alexandromys fortis, assembly GCF_014885135.2. NCBI lineage: Eukaryota > Metazoa > Chordata > Mammalia > Rodentia > Cricetidae > Alexandromys > Alexandromys fortis. Next base: position 5,143,227 of record NW_026067943.1, read on the forward strand.
CTGTACTAGATTAAGCTCTCCTGCATGATCTGTTTCTCTAGAGAGAGGACAGTGGGAGGGATAGCCACAGACCGTGCAGTAGCTTGCTTTCTCTATTCGCAGTCTGTCTCATGTTCACTGTGATTCTGAAGGTAGATTAGAAAAGCACCCCAGAATCCTCAGTATCATGTCTACAAGGAACACATATCTGGACCACTGTGGCTGTTTTGCTCTGTGCCTATTCTGGAACTGTCCTGCATACGTGTTTACAACTATGGAAGTAAGAATTTGCCCAAGCCCCAAACATGTCTCTATTGAAAATTACTTTTCTTGTGCCCCCAAATTTCCATTCTTACCAAGAACACCTCAAACCCTTCCATTTCCCAGCTGTTGATACTGACATGACCCCACCCTGTAGCAAAGGTTTGAACAAACACAAAGAATAAGAATGTCTAGCATTCTTACCCCTGTAACTCTCTATGGCCTTATGAGAGATGTGGCATTGTTGTCTCAAACATAAACCATCTCCAGAAAGATCGGCTAAGCTGTCCAAAAGCACGCAGAAACTTAAGTGGAAGGGAGAGAATGCTCAGGTTTTCAGGTTCCACGTCCAGGTCCTCTTAGAACCTATCTTGTAGCTTAAGGTATAATCCAATAAAGGGAACGATGGAGTGAGTTGGAAAAGAAGATAGACTTTTCTCCTCAGCATCACCTCACACTTGAACTGAAGTTCTTTATGATTAGGGGTCAATGTATAGCTGCCCCACAAACCAACATCTCCCCTTAAAGGACCTAAGTAGAGTCCATTTCAAACCAACCCATCACAAAGTCAACCAGCAAGGTGGGAAAGGCTCAGACAGCATCTCTCAGAGAACAGACAGAAGACTGGCCTTTGCTTTCCTGCCCATCCTTCAAGAAACCTGATCTGTGGCCTGCTGCTATGGGGCCTAACTGAGCCTCCTGAGAAAACTTGGGCAAGGGGAATGTAACCCAGGTAGGTGGGTCCTAGTAGGGACAAAGCATAGAGTCTGCTTCAGATAAGCCCTGTATTCAAGGCAGAATCAGATCTGGATGAGATGGAAGCTTTGTATATTTGCCTAAATCAGTTGCTCTCTAATCAGTTCCAGGACTGAATGAATGAAGACCGGAAAGGTTCTTTCCCAATTCTTCACAGCCCCAGGAGTAAGGATATAATAATTGACTCCAGCCTCCTGGAGTACGTGAGTCAACAGGGCTTCCCCAAAGGGCCAACTGGGCAAGCCTTAGCCAACAGAGAGCCCTCGACCCTGAGCCTGCTCCAGACCCGCCTCTCACCTCAAGAAGGTGCGAGGACCTCAGCTAGCCCTTCAGATGTCCTAGAAGCCCTGGGCCCCAGGGAGTAGATGGAAGGGAAAAGATGGGATGAGTCTGGGGGCTAGTCTATGGTACAATCTCAACTCAGTGAAGGTCCAAGGGAATGTGGGGAGGGAGGTGGGAAGGGAAACCAGGGAAGAGAGCAGCGGAGGTCCCTAAGCCATGAAGAGCAGAAGCAGAGGAGCAATTGATAAATTCCTTTTGCCCTTGACCTAAAGAAGCTGCCTTTTGTTTTGGTTTTGTTTTTAAATAAGCCAGTTCTAAGTTTAATATGTAAGCTTATGAATATACTTTTCTAATTCAATTTTTATTTCCCTGGTTGAATTATGTGAATTGTGTACTAGAGGGAATTATAGATAAGAATGCATCTCAGAACTTTTGAATTAGGGATTTAGAGATCATTGATAGATTATACAGAGGAGGGACCTGAGCCCAACAACTTTAACCAGTGGGACCCAAGGTCATAGAGCTGGTGAAAGACAAAACCCGAGAATGTGGCCCTTACTACTCTGTGGCCTCCTTCTCCAAACCGTGTGTTCCCTTGATGGGGGCTTGTGTAGGGGACAGCCAGGCTGATCATTAGATGATCTAACTTGTCACTGGAGAAAATATATTTAATCTGCAGCTACAGCATCTCAGCCCTTCAGCCAAGCGTCATCCATCACATCATAAAGAGCAACTTGCCAAAGAAGGGTTGGAAAATCCAAACCAGATCCTTCCCCACTCCTGGAGCGGCTGGTCACATTTCACTCCCCGAGCCAGGTTCCAGCCCATCCTTTGCACACTAGGGTCTTGTTGTTTGATAGAGACCCTGTGTTCATTCATATGATCCCTTGAGTGGCTTTGTCCCCACTGGTGCAGCTCAAAGGGAAGGAGAAAGGAAAGAGATCCCAGGAGCAGAGGCTCCAGAACAGGCTGTGTGACTCAGGATGCAGCCACTCAGCTGTGCACATCCACACAGCCTCAGATGTTGTTGGCAGAGGAGGGTCAGCAGGTATTGCATTAGAGCTCCAGTTTAGAGTTCAGCTTTTCTTGAAGCCTCAGTGGTTTCTTAACTTTGGAAATTTTGCTTATTTCTTTTTAGTATATGTGAACATACATGCATATGCATGAAAGCCATGATACACATGTGTAGGTCGGAGGACAGCTCTGTGGAAGCCATCCTCCTTCTTCACGTGGTTCTAGGGATCAGATGCCAAGTGCTGGGCTTGCACAGCAACAAGAGCTTTACCTGGCCCAAGTACTTTCATTGTGATGTCACAACTGAGAAAAGCACAGCCCTTCCAGGGGAGGGCTCTCCACGCCTGGAATAAGTCACTTGTTCTCTTCTCAGAGTCCGAGACGTTCACTGTTATTCCCTTGGTCCCACATTTAGGGCTGGAATTTCAAAGGAAACTGTTTTTAATCCAATTGATGGGATATGTTAGAGAAGAAAAAAGTCAAGCCCAAGACATGTTTCCTTCTGTAACGAAAAAGAAGTAAAATTGAGAGAATGTTCTCAAAGTCCCACCCTGAGACCACATTGTTCTCCCAAGCCTTGCAGCTGTGGATTAAAGGTTATGAGAGTTTATTAGATATGGCAAAACAAAACACCATTCATGACAGACGTCTTCACTGTGTAGTGATTCTGCCTTCAGGCTTGTTCACCAAGTAGAATGATACTCTTCCATCCGGGACTTTGGGCCAGAACAACCCCTTGCTCATTAACTCAGCCAGCTGAGGGCTAATGGGCATCCATCCACTGGTGGCTCGGAGACATCAGATCACTGCTACTGGGCACAACAGGAAAGAGAATACAGTGCTGACAGCACAAGGGGAGGACTTCAGGGTGTCGTGTTTGGAACAGAGGTGCACAGACCTGGAAAAATCAACCATTCAGTAAACGCACCTCAAATGTAGAGATCGGGTTGGTCATAAGGTGCTATGGGGCCCAGAGCAAACGATGAGGCCAAGAGAGAAGGGATGGGGAGGAGGTGCTCCATCCCACTGCTGCTCCGTTTGAAGAACTGTGGAGGGAAGAGGCTTCAGGCAGGAAGTACTGAGTCTCTATAGCTACTCTGATGGAGCTGGATGTTTGAGGACTTTGGAATAGAAATACCTTAGTGTGCCTGAGCAGAAGGATGGCTAAAGAAACTGAGGCTAAGGTACAGAGGCAGCAGCCAATGAGAAAGATGAAGATGGGAGTAAACTTACGGTGAAGGGAGAAGAGTGCGGCCCTTAGAAACAGAGTGAGCAGCCTGCAGGACTAAACTTTGAAACCAATTGGGGTGTGTCCTAAATGATGCAAATGAATCCTACTTTCAGTGGGTCTTCAGTAGAAAGCTCTTATATCCTAACCAACTTAGAATACGGGAACCAAAGCCAAAACTTTTACTCAGGAACATTAAAGTAGCAGGTGTGGCAGAGCGTGCTTTCGATCCCAGCACTCCAGAAGCAGAGGCAGGTGAATCTCTTGTGTGTTAGAGACCAGCGTGGTTTACAGGCTAGCCAGAATCACATAAAGAGCAGAGAGAGAGAGAGAGAGAGAGAGAGAGAGAGAGAGACAGAGACAGAGACAGAGACAGAGACAGAGAGACAGAGACAGAGACACGGGGGGGGGGGAGCAGAGAGAAATTGAAAACACACTTCTGAGTAGTTCTTGGATTAAGCCAATGCTCTAAGATAGGCTGTTTGACAAGCACAGTGAGAGCCTGTTCCTGAAAGCCTGTGGGATGAAACCAAAGTGACACTGGGAGGAAAATTTAGAGTCTTAATGAGTTCATTAGAGATCAAGACGTCCCCAAACTAAAAGTAAAGCATTCAAATCAAGAAATTAGGAAAGGGGAAAAAAGAAAAATGGATAAATTTATTTTTTAAAAAGGAATTAAACATTGAAACAAAAATATGATTTAAACTTGATTAATGAAACTAAGGGTTATATTTTTAAATAAGGAGGACTGGACAAATGGTTCCATAGTTTAGAGATCAGGCTGCTGTTGCAGAGGACCAAGATTGAGTTCCCAGCTCTACCATGGTTCATAGTCATTGGAATCTGATGTCTTCTTCTGACCTCCAAAGACAGTAATCGTGGACATGGTGTGCACACATGTATACAGACAAAACACACACATACGCTTAAAAATTTTAAAAAATAGGTAAGTCTTTTACAAGATTTTAAAATGAGAAAACAAACAGAGCATTAAGCTAAGGAGCATAAAATAGTAGATTCCACTCATTCATAAAATAGTAGATTCCACTCGTTCATAAAATAGTAGATTCCACTCGTTCATAAAATAGTAGATTTCACTAGTTCATAAAATAGTAGATTCCACTCGTTCATAAAAAGAAAAAGAAAATAGGAGAGGGGCTCATTGGGAAGGGTTCAGCAGGCATGGGAATGGAACCGTGAAGGGTCGGGGTGGGAGTACTTTATAGACATATATGGAAATGTCATGGTGGAACCCACTTACTGTGTGTACAATTAATTTAGCTAAAAGAAACATTTAGCAATATATAATAAAAATAGATTCCAGATTATAAAAGAATATTATGTATAACTCCATTCTGAAAGAATTTACTGTTTTACTTTACACATTGTAGAAAGCCTAGGTAGTGAAGGACTTGTCACCAGGGTCAGAGTGTTCTTCAACTGAATTCCAAGAAACCACAAAGGAGCAGGTCAAAACTGAAGGAAAACAGAGCTCCACTCAGCATGCTTGTTCACAGTTACCACCGAAAAGTGGATGGCTCAGATGATAGCTCCTGGCCGTGGTGTCCACAGTTACTAAAAAGCCCAATACGATCCTAACAAATGAGCGCTACGACGTAAGGAAGTCTATTCATGTAATCCATTATACTAGGTTACGATACCACCATATCTTTTCAGATATCATATCTCTTCAGATAGAAAAATTTAAAAGCCTTTAATAAAATTTAACCAATGTTCCTGACAAAAAACAAATTTAAAACTTTAAAATTCTTGGAAAACCAAAAGTAAAACAAATCCACCATAATCTACAGCAAATGTCACACTGGTGGCAAAGCATTAGCAGAATTTGCCTTTGTGCTTTGGAAGGCTGACACGAGGGTGTCCTACCAAGGACGGCACTGCACTCCTCCAGTAGCTGCAGCCCAGGAGGCTGAGCCCTGGGGGGGAGGGGGGGCTGAGAGAGCCCAGGAGTTTGGGGTCTGCCTAGGCAATACAGTCAGACCTTCCTTGATAACAAAATGGAAAGGTAGAAAGGAAGCAAAGAAACGGAACTGTTAAAACTTGATGAAGCACACCTGCAACCTCATCCCTAGGAGAAACCTCAGCCCCACTGTAGGGAGGGGAATAGCCCTCCAAAGGGAAGCAATGCTTTATCTTTCAGTTATCCTGCTGGAAATGTGATGTTCTGTGCCACACAAAAACAACAAGGCTCACACTTGAAAGCTTTGTTTGAAACTGTTATGAGAACATAGGTAGAAGCTATGAAAAGATCAACCAGGAGGAACAAAGGTTGGAAATGCGATTTCTGAGAAGAGAAGCATGTTGTCAGAAGAGGCCTTGGGTTGGGGACAGAATGCTCCTGATGGTGTCACATGGCGCAGTTAGTCCTGAACAGGAAGTGCTTTGCCTTTCAATTCCATCCTTCAGTCTCACCCATAAGCTGCAGAGCCTTTCTCCCTGCCACACAACACAACAAAATAACAAAATGGAAAGGTAGAAAGGAAGCAAGGAGCTTGAGGACTGGGTCTCATCTCTGGCTTGGGGAGGGAGTAGCCTGAGGCTGCCGAGGCCTCAGAGCCAGCCAGGAGAACCTTTGACAGAGCCTTTTGTCTTTTCATTTCTCCCAGATCGCCCAGGCTTGCTGAATGTGAAGCCCATTGAGGACATCCAAGACAACCTGCTGCAGGCCCTGGAGCTCCAGCTCAAGCTGAACCACCCGGAGTCCTCACAGCTGTTCGCCAAGGTGCTCCAGAAGATGACAGACCTCAGGCAGATCGTCACAGAGCATGTGCAGCTATTGCACGTCATCAAGAAGACGGAGACGGACATGAGCCTTCACCCCCTGCTCCAGGAGATCTACAAGGATTTATATTAGCAGGAAAGTCCTGCCCGCTGGCGTGTTCCTTCTTTCGATTGCACTATTATTTTGAGGGAAAAAATCTGACACCTAGGAAATTTACTGTGAAAAAGCATTTTAAAAACAAAAGGTTTTAGAACATGATCTATTTTATGCATATTGTTTATAAAGATACATTTACAATTTACTTTTAATATTAAAAATTATCACATTATGAAACTGTTTATAGTGTCTAACGATCGACCGTGTGTTTCCCATTCCGCCATTGCAGATCTGGGGCGGATTTCTCCATCTTATTTCTTTCCTGTTCTTTGACACGTGTGTGTACTCATGTGTGTGTGTGTGCAGGGGCTGTGCCTGTTCATGGAGGCCTAGAGGTGGCTTTAAGGACCATGCTCAGCTACCTAGTTTGAGAGAGGGTCTTTCAGTGGCCTGAATCCAACAAATACAGCTAGACTAGCTGGTCACTGAGACCCAAGTGGTCTCCTGTCCCACCTCCCAGCACTACCCCTTCTAGCGTTTTTATGTGGATTCTGGGGCAGAGGGATGTCAAACCCAGATCCTCATCACCGACAACCTGTTCAACATATTGCCACCCCACCCCAACCCCGTAAGCATGGGGTCTGGTTCCAGGTACCAAACCCCATGGGTGTCCACGTTTTTATAAGATAGATGTTTGCGTCTAAACTATGCACACTCTCCCCTGTCATCGAAGCCGTCTCTGGGTACTTACAATACTGAAACAGTGGAAATGTTGCGTGCTGCGATGCAGTGGGGTTTGGGGAAAAAGGACAGGAATGGGAAGAGTCCTGAAAGTCAGTAATTCACAAAAATGCCTCACAAATATTTGACCCAAAAATGTAAAACCCACAGATTTGAAAGTCTGATTGTACTCCCTACTAGTGGGACCCCAATTTGTCATGTCAACACTGCGATAAGCTTCTGAGAGCACAAATGTTTTAACAGATAGCACTATGGGGCTGGGGATGGACCTCTGTCAATAGAGTGCTTGCCGACCAAGCAGTTAGCTCTGGATTTGCAACAGCAAAAAGCAATCCTGTGATTCTAGCATTCAGGAAATAAAGGAGCTCAAGATTTTCTTTCAACATGGCCTATGTATCAAGTTCAAAGTCAGCCTAAGCTACATGAGGCCCTGTCTTAAAAACAGAGGGAGGGAATGGCTGGAGAGATTACTCCATGGTTGAGAGTGCTGGCTGCCCTGTTCGCTTCCCAGCAGCCATAGCAGGTGGTTTTCAACCACCTGCAACTCCTGATTCCAGGCTATCGGAAGCGTCTTTGGGCATCCACACATACATGGCATATACATACCCATAAATAAAACCGTTTTTAAGTTTAAAAAAATGAAGGGGCAGATGCCTCAGCAAATGCTAGTCATGGAAGCCTGACCAACTGATTTCCAGCCGTGGAACACATATAAAAAGCCACTGCTAGCACACGTCTGTAATCCCAACACTCGTGTGGTGAGATGGGGGCAGAGATAAGAGAACGTCCTGGAAGCTCTCAGCCCACTTACCTGGACATTCATAGCAGTAGAAACAAGAAAATCCCCGCTTCAAAAGGGGGCAAGTCAAAAACAAGCTCACAAAAGTTGTTTTCTGACCTCCACACACAAATAGAAAGTAGAAATACTCTCAAGGCTTTAAAGAGTTGAGGTCTGCCAAAATGAGCCTATCATTGAACTGAGGAGAAATATACGACTCTTTCTTAAAACATCATGAGCGTAATAATTATGTGTGAGATGAATGGTTGGGTGCTCAGCCGTGTGCTAGGGAATAGTTTGCAGGGAAGTGAGATACCTGAAGATTGGAAAATCAGGGTGGACTTGGAGGCAGGCCTCAAGGACGGTGCTGAATTGAGAATCTGCAAGAAAGACAACAAACGACTTTAAGGAAAGCAAAAGAGCAGGAATATCAGAGCAGAAGAGGGGAGGGTCTTGCTGCTGGCCCTAGTGTAGACAGCAGGGATGCTGTGGCTCTTCCCATGAGCCTCCTGAGGGTTGTTTGCCCAGAGGTCCCTCACTTTACTGAACCTGAAGGCTCATGACCCATCATGTTTGCAACAAATGCCAGCAAGCAGATTATGAACTGTTTCCCAGCAGCAGAGGCTTCTGGGTTGGTTACAGCTACCAGATTCACACTGAGTCTTTGAAGCATGTCCCATGACTGAACGACCATGAGGTTCCTCTCTCCAGGATGACTGTTCCCATGCCCTGACTCACTCCTTCATTTACCTTAACACGTGGTGTTTCTACCCAGGAGGCTATGACTTTAGAGTTGGGGCTGTCAAGCCAAAACATCAAGCTTTCCGTCCCCTTCTTGGAAAGAAGTGCACCTCATCTCCAAAGAGTGAGATTATGAAAGTGAGTCTTGACTCCAGCCCTAAACTATACAATCCCTAAGCCCCTCAGAAAGACTACCTCGGAGTCCAAACCTTTAAAACGACAGATAGAGCTAAGCCGCTTTGGAACCAGAGCCAGGGCAGGGTCTGAGTGACATCCAAACATTTGGAAGGAAGGTGACAAATTCACTCGGCCATATGGCGGCTTCTCTCTGCCTAGATGCAGAGCATCCGGGGATTTTGAAACATCCAGATGACTGTCGGGTGTCTTCATAGTGTTGGCGCCACACTGGGAGTTTATCGGGGCGATGGCAGGAGAAAATGTGCAAGCCACAGGCAAGGTGGGGCTCTCAGAGGGACCTGGGAGGAGATCCCTTGTTTACAAGGTTCTCAAACAAAAAGCCTTTCAGCTCTCTGCCTGATCTCTGTTCCCACCAGTGCTCCGCAGCCCAGCCAAGCCCTTTCCACATTTTCAAGCTGTGTTGCCAGTGGAGTGGGGAGAAGGGATGCTCTCAGCTCTTTGGCACCAATGCTTAGCGTTAAATAGCTTTTAAACCCTGGCAGCTTTCAAATTCCCATCTCTCGGATTTTTCCCTGTGGCTTGGATGATCATTTGCTAAATATTTTACAACACATTATATTCATCTCTAAAGCTCCTGCTCCCCCCGCAGGCATGATTCACAAGTTAATCAACACATGCATCATTGGTTATTCATAGCACAAACATATTTAGGGATGCCTGTTAATAAAAATAGGAAGAAAGATAACTATGGTCAAGAGTTAAGACCTTGTCCCACACCTCCACTGACCATGGCCCAGCACCCTTTGACTTCCTTCTGCTATGAGTGGGGCACCAGGATAGCAGGCTCCTCAAGAAACCAGAGCACCACAACCTTTTCTCCAGCCACGGGAAACCTGAGCTGATCTGCATTTCTGGGCTTTTGTTGTTCTGCCTTTTGTTTTGTTTCTTTGGCTTATGTGTTTCATCTAAGTAAGGAGCAAGAAGGTTCCGCGAGAAGCGTGGTGTGTGCGTGTGTGTGTGTGTGTGTGTGTGTGTGTGTGTATGTGTGTGTGTGCACGTGCGCAGCAATGTCTCAGAGGTAGAGCATCTGCTTAGCCTGTGTGAGGTCCCCAGTTTTATCCAGTGTGCCCCCGTACAGCGTTGTTAGCTGGTGTCACACTGAGATTCCCAGTTGTGCATCTGAAGTCAGAAAGCAGAGGGATGCTGGCAAAAGGAGGCAGCTGCCACAGCATTCCAGGGACTTTTTCTCAGCCATCAAGGAGCAAGTCCTCGACATGAGTGGGATGTGACTTGTGTAACATCTACTACAACTGAAGGAAAGTGACAGGATTGACAGAGGCTGGGTACCTATTGCAGGGGCAGGAGGATGCTGGGATAGGGACTGGGAGAGGGCTCTTCATTCCCAATCCTGAGTGCAAGAATCATCGTTCATTTCCATCATGATATCACAGTGCTGTGAAGCCAGAGCTGAAGAATTTGACCTTCACTAGATAGACACTTCCCCTCTTTTCCTCTTTCCTCACCCTATCTTGGTTCTTAGCCTGGCCCCTGGGTATCTCTGTGTGTGTCATTATCCTATTATCTGCAAATTCCCATCCCTCACCCTCAGCACACTTGGACACACACACACAGAGAGAGAGAGAGAGAGAGAGAGAGAGAGAGAGAGAGAGAGAGAGAGAGAGAAGAGATAGTAAATAAATAGGTTTTTAAAACTATATTAAGAAGCAGGTGCATGGTAGTCCCAGCTAGTTAGGAGGCTGGCACAAGAAAATTGTTTGAACCTAGAAATTTGAGAACAGCCTGGACAACAAAGCCAAACCTTGCATCAAAAATGAATAAAGATTGATTGGGGAGGTGGTTTAGCAAGCAAACTACTTGCTGTACAAGCTTGAAGACCTGAGTTCAGATCCCCAATGTCCATGTAGAAGCTGTATGCTGGAGAGACCCAGACAGGAGGACCACAGATCTCAAGGACATAGTGGCCAGCCAGCCTGGCCAAACAGCAAGCTCCATGTTAAGTGAGGCCATGCCTTCAAATAAATAATGAAATAAATAACTAAATAAATAAGGTAGAGGAAAGCACCCAACATCAACCTGTGGCCTTCACTCATGCACACACATGCTTCAACACACATCAATAAAGCCAGGCGTAGTACACATCTGTAATCCCAGCACTTGTGAATAGGATAATAGGCAAGATAATTAGGAAATCAAAGCTAGTCCCAGCTATGGAGTTCAAGGACAATCTAGGCTACTTGAGACCCTGTCTCAAAAGGAAAAATAACATTATATTCAAACAAAATGGCAGGATTTTAGAGTTAGAAGATGGTCAGTCTCTTGAAACCTCAAGGCCCAAATCAGGAGAAGAAGGAGAGAGAGCACGAGCAAGGAACTCAGGACCGTGAGGGGTGCACCCACACACTGAGACAATGGGGATGTTCTATCGGGAACTCACCAAGACCAGCTGGCCTGGATCTGAAAAAGCCTGGGATAAAACCGGTCTCGCTGAACATAGCAGACAATGAGGACTACTGAGAACTCAAGAACAATGGCAATGGGTTTTGATCCTACTGCACGTATTGGCTTTGTGGGAGCCTAGGCAGTTTGAATGCTCACCTTACTAGACCTGGATGGAGGTGGGTGGTCCTTGGACTTCCCACAGGGCAGGGAACCCTGATTGCTCTTTGGGCTGACGAGGGAGGGGGACTTGATTGGGGGAGGGGGAGGGAAATGGGAGGCGGCGGTGGGGAAGAGACAGAAATCTTTAATAAATAAATAAACAAAAAAATTAAAAAAAAAAAAGAAGATGGTCAGTCTCATCCAGCTCATACTTGACAAAGTCTACCTAGGAATGAAGGTGAGGCTCTACCCTCAAGGGGTCACAGTCTGTGGACGAGTAGGTATAACCCGGAAGTGACAGCTACCCAGAGATGCAGATGCACAAGGGCTAAGGTGGGTACAGGAGTGTCCCCGCTCTCCAAGAGGGTCAGGGTGGAAAGTCAGAGAGGCCAAGTCTGTGTCAGGCTAGGACACGAATCTACCCCATGGTAAGGAGATCCCTTGGACTGTCTGGAGACCACGGGGATCCAGAGGAAGCTGCCAAGCAGCAGAGGGATGTGATCAAATTTGAAGCTTGGAAAGCAAGCTTCCCGAAAGTCAGCACAGCACTGCCCAAAGGATAAATTCCCTCTCCAAAGCTCCCCAGGATGGCCCAGCCCTGGATGGCTACCTGGAGGGATGGACCCCTTGGGAGACCTCCAGCCCTTAGGTCTGGCTCTGCTCCTTGGTTCCCACATATCATGCATCATGTACCCTTAGATTCTGACTCACTTAACCCTCTACTACAGTGACAATCTTCTGACCCACACAAGGGCATTCTCTCCCTAACTCACCATCCCCTCCCGTTCCCGGGAGCAAGGGCCTCACACGCCCCCAATCTACAAAGTTCTCCTGATGCTCCCCTCTTTTACCTCCACAGCTTCACCCAGTTCACCAACATCTCAAGGTCAGTTCTACCCCTGTGCCTCAAACCTACTTCAACATCTGTTTTTCAGAAGGATCCTTTGGCTGAGAATTAGGGCTGCGGTCACACTTCGTGGTCAAACACTTGCCTAGCATGTATGAGGCCCTGGGTTCGGTCTTCAATACCACAGCAAAGTAGTTAGGTAAGTCCTGAAGCCCTAGGCATCAGCCAGCCGAGATTCACATATTCAAAGTGTTGTGACACACATGCTCTTTCCACACACCAGCACCACCCTCAGAGGGTCTGCTAGCGTGAGCGACGGCAGAAAGGAAGGGAAAGATGGAGACGGAGCAAACTTCCTGGCGGAGCATGGCTGTAAGCGCAGAGATTGTTACATAAGGCTGGTGAGAGCCTGACATGCGTCCTGGTGCAGACTTCGGAGTTATACCGACTGGGGTTAAAATTCCAACTCTACCGAGTACCAGTCTAATGTCCACGAGGATATGGCCAGCATCTTAATCTCTTTAGGTAAATTGCCCTCAAATGGAAAATGGGGTAATAACACCATCTCCAGGGTTATTGTGAGGATTAGATGTAATGATGACTGTAAAGCAATTCTCGGGGTTTCTTGGCACATCTCGGTCGGTCGTGCTTGCAGGCAGCAATATTACTGCCATTACTAACATGCCCTTCAAGGGCTGGGGTGTGCCCCTCAGAGACGGAGCCTTGCCTAGTGTGCAGGAGGTCTTGGATTTATCCCCAGCACCACAGACTGTAATTAACTTAATTTAATTTAAAAATAAAGCACCCAAGAGCTAAAGAGATGGCTCAGCAGTTAAGAGCGCATACTGCTCTTGCAGAGGACCTGAATTTGGTCGCCAGTTCTCACATCTGGCGGCTCACAACCACCTGGAACTCTAGCTTCCAATGAACTGATGCCCTCTTCTGGTCTCTGCAGGTACTGCACTCACATGCACATACTACAACCACAGAGAGAGAGAGAGAGAGAGAGAGAGAGAGAGAGAGAGAGAGAGAGAGAGAGAGAGAGAGAGGAGAGAGAGAATAAGGAGTATTTAAAAAATAGCTGTATAAGATAATACCCTGGGCCCACGGAGGAGGTTCTTCTGTCTTAGCATCCTTGAGACCAGAATATGCCACATGATAAAAACAAGAATTTTGTTTTGTTTTGTTAGTTTTTGTTTGTTTGTTTGTTTTAGTTTTTCAAGACAGGGTTTCTCTGTGCAGCCCTGGCTGTCCTGGAACTCACCCTGTTGATCAGACTGGCCTCAAACTCAGAGATCCACCTGCCTCTGCCTCCCAAGTGCTGGGACTAAAGATGTGTGCCTCTACTCCCTGGATGCCAGTCTGCATTTTTAAGAGTAGAGTGAAAATATATTCAGAAGAATTTGTCCCCAATCCACAAGTATTCAGAGGGAAATATTTGAGAGGCAACTGTCCTGTGCTCTGATTTAGAACAAACACGAAGGATGAGGCTAAGGGAACATTTCCTCCAAAAGCAGCAGGGCCTTTCTCCGGCAACTTCTGCTCCTAATTTTAGATATATATTACATAGTTTGAATTTCCAGAGTGGTTATAATGAATAAGAAAATTGCTAATTTGAGTCTGTAGGGAGTGGGTTGGGATATTTCCATCCCTCCGGAGTTTTGTAAATATGTTCCAGGGCAAATGTTCCCAGGAGAATGCCATTTCTGGGATCTGTTTAGAGCCAAAGGCTAGTCTCAGGGACAGCACAAGAGCTGGACAGCGGGTCCCCAGGCCCATTTTCTACACCACCTCAGACCATGGAGTAGGAATGAGAAGCCGCCTGCGTGGTCAGACTGACAGACCTGCCGCTTTTGAAGTATGAGACTGTGGGCCCGTCCTCCCTGGAGAGCTGGTACCTGGCCTGGGAAGTCTCTCAACATCCATTCCTCTTGAGTTGAGGATGGGCCCCGTGCCCCCCTATCTCTGCTAGTGGTAATTAGCTCACACATCTCCTGGAAGATCAAATAAAGGAACCAGGACCAAAACCTTATCAGTGCTGATTGCAGATAAGGAAGTTAGACACCCAGTGAGCCCAGGGAGCTAGGAGGCCCACACCGGTCAGGTTATCTTTCTTAGTTGAGCTACTTGGGAAAGTGAAAGAGCGTGAACCCGGGGAGGCAGGAACCAATTAGATTTGAATGCTGGCACAGCCATGTATCTGCTGCGACTACAAGCGTGGTGATTCCTCTCTGGGCCTAGGTTTCTCCATCTACACAGTCAGAAAGCTGTTCTGTCTTCTAGCCCTAACGTCCTGAGACCTCAGGCCTCCTGCGGAGGCAGACTGGAGGACAGAACGCTGGCTGCCCATCAGAAGCCTAGTTCTTTGCTGCCTGAGCGTGTGTTTCTCAGCTCAGAGTGACGACCCAGGCTTGGGCCAGGCCACAACCAGCGCTCATTCGGGTCTGGGGCTACTCCAGCCTGAGCTGGCTGCCTCCAAGGGCAGGGGAGGGGACACCGGATGGCTGGTTGGTTCCCACCCGAAGCCAAGCTGCTGAGAGAAGGGCGTTGTGCTGAGTCAGTTGCTGGCAACTCAGCCTGGGGTCCCTGGCCACCCCGCTTGCCAGATGGATCAGCGCCAGGAAGGCCTCGGAGGAGCCCATGTTATCGACGAGGCTGCCGCTGCTGCCACAGTGGTGGGCAACATGCCTTGGAAAAGCTGCACCGCAGCCAGGCCTCCCAGGGCTCCTGGGGCGGGACAGTTGCTGATGAAGGGGGGCGGTTTTTTTTAGGAGCTGCCTCCTACTGGCAAGATGCTAGCCAAGGTTGTCTCCTTGCTCGGTCCCCTGATGAGGGGGTGACTGTTCTCTCAAACACCACGCACGCGCTTTGCTCATAGGCTGCCTCCTGAGTCCTGACTCAAGCTGAGTAAGGCAATGTATGGTTCAGGACTCACACGACAAGGGCACCGATGGCAGAGGAACCGGCACTGCAGAGGCCGCGTGGCAAGTGCAGGCAGTGATTAGAGAAGCCAGTGGAAGAGGGTGATCAAGGCAAACTGGGAGGTGAGAGAGATGGTATCAGCCCAGACTCTAAAGGACAAGGGGTTGGCAAGGCCCTCAGACCTCCAGAAAACCACAGCCTTGCTCTAGGCAGAGGCTGCAGCCTGAGGGAGGACCCAGAAAAGACCAGGAAGGAAACAGCCCATAGGAAACAGTTTGCTGAGGCCCCAGCCCAAGGGAAACAAGTGGGAACGTATTTGCCGGTCACACCATTCTGAGAACCAAAGCACAGGCCTGGGTTCCAGCCCTGAAATCCACAGATGGTGTGGATGGATGTGTAAGACAGCACGGTATTTGCACTGGCCCCTCAAACACCCATCTGTAGATGCGAAACCGTGCCTGCATTAGGATACTCGGCCTAGAGAAGTGCCGGATGAACAGGTGGCAAAGCAGTTTAGGAACCAACGACCCAAGCCTGCATATCCTCAGGACAGACACAGTTTTTCTCTAATAGTATTGCAAAGATGTTCGAGCACACTTAGGCGGAAGCCATGGATACCAAGAGCTGACTATCTTTTTGTAAGTTTTAAAATCATGCTTAAAACATCACTGGAAAGTCAAATTGTCTCACTTGACTCTACCTACCCCCAAGGAGTTCAAAAAGAAAAACTATCTCCAAGATGGAGGGCTCCCTTTCTCTTATGGCTTTATAAGCCCATAAGACAGGGCTGTGTACCCCACTTTAAAAGGCACAAGTCCTATTGACCTATAGAGAAAGACTTGACTTGCCTGACGTCACCCAGGTGACACACACACACAATAGTCTCCTCTAGCCACAAAGAGTCGCCATTGAAGAGTCTGAGCTTGGGGAGAGGCAAAGGAGGGTGGAGGTGACCTGAGGTCAGCAAAGGGAAGAAGAGGAAAAGATAGGGCCCAGTGTCAGTAAATGGCCTTGCCTGTCCCCTGCTCTCCTCGGTCTCTAAGGACACACAGATAAGGTTGGTGTGTGACTCAGGCCACCAAAGAACTCACTTTCATGGAGATAAACACAGAAACTGGCAGCAACAGGACGCGCTGGCAAGCAGGAGAAGCCCGAGGGCTGGAGGCAGGGCGGGTGCAGCTGGATAACCTTGGGCAAGACTTTCTGGAACCTTCTTGTGATCCTTCTTCTATAGTTTAGGGAGTGCGTGGATACCCCTGGAGGTCACAGCGAGGAGAGAAGAGGCAGAGCAGCCCAGCACTGCCCACTCCACTCCACCCCCTGAAGTGTTAGTGTGTGGGGCAATTGAAGCCTCATCCGGCTGGTGTCACCTGCCATCGAATATCATAAGACATTACTCGAAATGTCCCAGGCAGTCTGAGAAGCAGGCTTTCCGTTGCTGTGGAAGTGGGGAAGAGAGTCAACTTGGGTGCGGGAGGAGAAGGAGGCGTCACAGAGACAGAGAAGTGTCTTCGCGGTTGAGACAGAGTGGGGGGGACTTAGGAATGGCCTGGGTAAAGAAGAAAGAAATGCTAGGTGAGGGGCTCGTGTGCAAAGGTGCATGGCATGTGGGAAAGATAAGTCTTTCCATCGGAATGAAGTCTAGGGTATTTGGAGGAGAAGCCAAAACAGCAGAATAGCATCAGCCAGGGTAAGAGAGAGGCAAACTAGACTAACAGTCGGACTTTGTCCTAGGGACAGAGGGAGAACTTTAGCAGGTGTTAGCTCTCCAGAGAAGTCGCATTTAGAAGGGGGAAAAGGGAAAGGTTTGCTCTGGCTCACGGTTATGGGGGAGCAGGAGGGGCGGTTCAGATCCATGAGTGGTTGGTCATGTTGCTTTGGGCTGTGAAGAGGCTGCACACAGTGGTGGTTACATCACAAACCAGAAAGCCCCACAGTCCCCTCCGGGAACACCCCTGATGGCCTAAGACCTCCAAGGCCCTGCTTCTCCAAGGTCCCATTTCTTCCTCACAGAATCACCCTGGAGACCAGGCCTTTAACACACATGGGCCTTGGGGGAACATCCAAGATCCAAACTTCCAGGGCAGATACTCACTCTAGCCATGCCTTGGCAGCCACTGGGAAGACACGTGTGCGGGGAAGACCACCACGAGGCTGTGACTGGCACATACCCAGTGGCAGCCCCAGTGGGGGAGAGGAAGGCACTGGCCATAGGGTTAGAGCAAGCAGGCAGAAACAGCCAAGGGAGAGCATAGAAGACAAAGATCTGGTTTTGGTTTTGTTTTATTGTTTTTATTGGGCTATATATTTTTCTCCACTGCCCTCCATTCCTCTCCCCTCCCCTTCTACCCTCTCCCATGATCTCCATGCTCCAAATTTACTCAGGAGATCTTGTCTTTTTGTACTTCCTATGTAGATTAGACCCATGTATGTCTCTCTTAGAATCTTCTTTGTTGTCTTGGTTCTCTAGAATTATGATTTGTAGGCTGGTTTTTCTTTGTTTTATGTCTAAAAGCCACTTATGAGCAAGTACATATTTGTCTTTCTGGGTCTGGGTTACCTTACTCAATATGATGTTTTCTAGATCCGTCCATTTGCCTGCAAATCTCAAGTTGTCATTTTTTTCTGCTGTGTAGTACTCTATTGTGTAAATGTACCACATTTTTCTTATTCATTCTTTGTTCGAGGGGCACTTAGGTTAGTTCCAGGTTCTGGCTATGACAAACAATGCTGCTATGAACATAGTTGAGCACATGTCCTTGTGGCACAATTGAGCAAAAGATTGGGTTTTGACCTGGTGACAGAGGCTAGGAGACAGGGACCCCGGAGAGGTGTTTACTTCCTGAGGGAGAAGTACCTGCAAGGCCCCAGGGTAGGTTTCTAGATGACTGTGGGGTGCGTGGGGTCTGGCTCTTCGGGGTGCAATGAGCTAGAAGATATTGAAGAGTCACGGAAGGAAGGATTAGCCGCCACAGTGAAGGGCAGTGAAGGATCCGTCTTGACTCTCCAGCCCCATTTCCCCACTGAAGTGATCAGGCGGCCTGACACAATATTTTTTCTTATTTTCTTTTTATCCTTGAAAAGATTCTCCAGATAGTTATTGCGCTGCTGCTATGGAGAAACCACCCCCACCCCATCCCACCTACACCCCACCCCACCCCCACCCCACCCCCACCCCA
>NW_026067943.1:5161738-5204335 GCF_014885135.2 Alexandromys fortis
CCCCCCACCCCCAACCCCCACCCTCCATCCCCCACCCCACCAGCTGCCAGTTCTTAAGTCTTCCCTAGAAGATGCATGCTGTCTTTCCACAGCCAGGTCATACTGTTTGCATTCCAAAGTTTCTTTCAACAGCTAGTAAGCGCTGTAAGGGATGGAGCTGAGTTTTGAAGTTAAGTCTTCTAAGATCAGTGACAGAGACAACCCTTCAAACACGTAGAGCAAAGGACCCCCAGGAATGGAGGGCTGAAGGCCTCCATGGACCCTGGTCCTCATCCCAGCCCCCAGTACTCCCTCCAGGTCTCCACACACAGACACACAGCACATAGAGGGTGTGCCTTGGCCGCCTCCTTCATAAAACTTTATTCTCTCTGGTCACTGGCTTCCCAGAGTATCTTACCTTCTAGAGAGAGCTTTACAACCCCAGAGCTGGGCCCCAGACAGGTGCCAAGGCCCCGGGGCATAGTCCTTTCACTCCTAAGTCCCTCTTCCCTGTTGGTCCAAGTCTAGTTCCCAGCTCAGGAAACTCCCCCGGGCACCTCCACCTGTGACCCTGGACCCAAGCCAGGGTCCAAACTCAGGTTTGCACGGCAGACTCTGAGCAGCCCCGTCAGTCTCTACAGCTTCCTCCCACCGTTTTCTATCCTGAAACTCTGTAGCCTGCGTTCTCCTCCGTGGGGTGGAGGTGAGGGCCTTGTGCCAGGTCCTACAAGGCCATCTCGGATTCCCATGGGATGCTGGGAAGAGAAAGGTCTCAGAGAGCCTTAGAGTTGCTGTTACTAGGCTTAGGGCTGCTGTCTGCACCAACCTCAACCTTGCCAGAGTCAAGCCTCAGGGCAGCTTTTCCAGGGTGGAACTAACACTTGGCTCCTGGGCTGGGGCCAGGTGTTCTCCCTTGGAGATACCGAGGTCCTGAGTTTATGGGCACCCCTGAGAGGGCTGGTGCCATGACTAATCCCCATCACTGGCTTCCTGTGTTACCCTGCCTGCCATGCAGGAAGTCAGCAGGCCTCAACTGCCCCCCCCCTCACTTAATCACTGCCACCTCCCCATGACCCGCCTCAATCGCGTCTCTTTACAGTTGGGCAGAGCCGGCTGGGCCTCCTCAAACTTCCATATCTGCGCCTCAAGATCACTGATAGGCCTAATGGCGTTTGCTCGCCTCCACGCCCTGGGCCCAGCATTCCGGGAGTCACGCAATCCCACAGGCCCAGGGAGGAAACGGTTCCCACAGCCAGTCCCAGGGCCTTGGGGCCTGGGGAGCCTCCCCACCCCACACAGCATATAAAATGAGCTTTCTTTAGGGCCACCTGCCCAGGCAGCCTCAGTCATGGCTAACTTCCCTCTTCCCCAGTCCTGCCCACCTCTACTCCTTCTGCCCCCCCTCTCATATATATATATATATGCATATATCATATACACACCTCATATATACATATATAATATGCACATACATATGTGTATATATTTATATATATTTCTCAATCTTTCCTTCCCCTTTCCTTCCCCTCTCCCCTTTCCTCTCTCCTTTCTTTCCCTTCTCATGTGAACTCCTTCCCAGGGGTCTGTGGAGTCCTGATTTATTCTCCCAGAGAGAAAAAGTTTACTAACATGACCAGCACTCCATTTAATGTCGTATCCACTAATTCATTCCTTCCTTTTCCTCAGACTCACTGAGCATCTCTGGGTCAGGCCCTCTTGCTGAATGGTGGAAATATAAAGACCAGTGATCCAGATCCTACATAGCACAGAGTTGAGGCTGCAATGGGCGCTCCAGGGGAGGGAGGCCATGTAGAGGCTGTCACAGCGACACCCCTCGCCTTCCACCTAGCTCCCAGCCTGCCAGCCCCACTGCCTCTGCCTGAGCCCCTTCTCAAGCCAGGGTTCTGCTTTGACACCCCATATGACAGACTGGGCTTGCCAGGGTCCCCACATTCCCCCAGCAGCCCTCACCCTGCTCAGAAGTAGGTGGAATAGATACCTCAGTCCCTTCCTTCTCAATGTCCACCCCCCAGCTTCATCAGTTACGCCCACATCTCTGAGTGCAAACCCCAACCATGACATCAAGTTGACATTCATGGTAGTCAACAAGAGGGCAGTGCACACACCCAAGAACATGGCGAGCGTGTGTAGAGCACCTACTATATACCAGATCCAGGTAACGTGTTACAGGCCTGGCCCAGCTAGGGCAACAAGGTAGAACTATTGAGATTCTGTGGGAACCAAACGGATCCCCAACCCAGTCTGAAGCTCAGCTGGAAGGCCATCCGAAGTTGCTCGGGAGGAGACAGTGCTGAAGGGTTTTGTAGGTAGAAGAAGCAGGAATACACAGTCACAGAAGCATAAGCAATCACGCCTGGACCTGGAAGTGCTGTTTCCGTTGTCTGCTGGGGGTGACCCACGGGACTCTCACAACGTCACAGTGGGAAATGAAGCCGAGTACAGATGCTGAATGTCCTCTCGGCCACCGGCATGTCTGCAGTTTCTAAAGGGAAGTGCGAGCAGAGGAGTGGAGGAAGTCCAAGCTCAAGGAAACCCACTGGGGAGTGAGGACCTCAGACTCCCCGGGACTCTGGTGCTGCAGAAGCCCCTTCGCTGCTGCCTCTGTTTCCTGAAGCTTCCAGGCTTGGCTGCGAGTGTGTGGCTGGCTGTTCGCAAAGGCTGCTGGGGCAGTCTCCCATGGTGATTGCCAAGGCTTTGGAGGAAAGATTAGACTGGAAAGATGAGCGCCACCGCGCCCCCCAACCCTCCCAGCGTGACACCGCCCTGGCCCACTCTGGGAAAGTCATGTTTGAGCTACACTTCTGGGAGGCTGGCACCTGCAGGTCCCTCTTGTGAACCAGTAGAGCAGAGTCCCTGAGCCAGGACAGCAAGCACCTGCTCAGGAGTTAGGGTCACACAGTTCCAGGAGCCAGTGGGAAAGCAAAGCCCGGGTACACAAAGGTGCAATCAGACTTAGGAGGCTTTCCCACCTCCCCATAGACCAGCTCCACTGATTGACACCTGGGCCCCAGAACAGACACGGCCCCCGGACAGACAAAGGTTGATTTTAGCCTCTGTTTCAGGTTCTTTCCATGAACTAATTTCCAAAGAATCCACGCAGGGTACCTGCTAACCCCTGTGCCCGCCACCATGCCTGCTGTAGATGAAACCCGGGGCCTCCCCTGAGCTGGGAAAGATGCCATTTAGCCACACCCCAGAGCCACCATGCCCCGCTTTAAGAAGTAACTGAGCCACAGAATTATCGAGTTTTATCCAAAGGCATAGATTCTTTTAAACTGGCTGAGGAAAAGATGGAGGCATTGGCCCACGTTGCACCTCAGCTCAAGAGGAAGTTTTAATGTCACACAAAGCTCAAGACCAGCATGGAAGGCTCAGGCCAGACACTGCAAGGGATTCCCAGGTAGCCCCTGTCAAACATCAACACGGGAATGCAATACACAGACAGTCGCTGTGTCTGAGGGTGGCAGAGTACCAAGGAGCTTCTTTTGATGTCACGTGTCCATCCTTGCAGCACAGCTAGCTGGAGCCTCTTATCTCGCTGTGGTGGGCGGGGCCACTTGGAAGTGACCTGGGAAGGAACACGGGGCTTATAACCACGGCAGTCACTTGAGCAGTGTGTCACTCTTTCCACCCCAGCAAGGGACCTGCCAAAGAACAAACAGCAGGCGCACTGGAGCCAGGTTGCTGGAGGACCATTTACTGGTAGAACCCAGGGCTTGAGTGAGTGACAGAGACCCAGAACATGGAAGAGAACGTCTAGGAAAAAGACAGCTTGTCAAGAGCCCGACTTTGGTCCAAAAAGGTAGCCAGACCATTGGGACCTCCAGAGAAGGGGTCTGGAGAATAAGCCCCAGGTCCATTTCTTTGACTTTCTGGGGCTCCTGTGGGTCCTGTGGACTAAATGGGTGAGGACAGCGCTGATGAAAACTGCACCGTCTAGAGTAAGGCCGTCCCTAGGGCACAGTAGGGTGGAGATGCTTGAGTGTGGGCTGGGAAGAGCCATGAAAGGCATCCCATTTGTCTTCTATCTCAGCAACTTTTGGAAACAGGGCCTTGGCTCATGAACTGAGAAACTCTGGAAGCAGCATTCTCCATGGAAGGGTTTTCTAAGGCCCACCCAGAAAGTGTTCAAAAGCCTGAGCCAGAGCTTCAAGCCCTAAGTCTTTCCCCACCCTCTGTAGGTCCTTTAGAAGAGAAAGTGGGGAACAGGCTTGAACTTGTGGGCACAGGAAAGAACTCTTCTGAACAGAACACTGAGGCCATAGGCATTAAGACCAACAATCAGCAAAGAGGACCTCGTGACGCTGAAAAGCTTCTATACAGCAAATGATGCCATCATTTGGCAAAGTGGCAGCCTACAGAATGGGAAAAGATCTTTACCAATTATACATCTGAGGGAGGGTTAGTACCTAGAATATATAAAGAACTCAAAAAGCTGAGCATCCAGAAAACA
This sequence comes from Alexandromys fortis, assembly GCF_014885135.2. Lineage (NCBI taxonomy): Eukaryota > Metazoa > Chordata > Mammalia > Rodentia > Cricetidae > Alexandromys > Alexandromys fortis. The sequence goes on from NW_026067943.1 coordinate 5,166,192, forward strand.
AACCACCCAGTTTTTAAAATGGGCTACAGGACTAGACAGAGTTCTCAAAAGGTGGACCGCATGGCAAAGAAGCAAAGGAATGGCCAACACCCTTAGGGAAATGCACATGAAAACTTCTTTGAGATTTCCTCTTATCCCAATCACAGTGGCCAAGATCAATAAAACAAGTGGCAGCACGTGCCGCCGAGGATCCAGGGAAAGAGGAAGGCTTATCTATTGCCGGTGGGAGTGCAAGCTTTTATGGCCTCTGCAGACACCAGAGTGGCAGATGCTCAGGAGGCTAGGAACAGATCTACTTCAAGATCCAGATCTACCACGCTCGGGCAATCAGCCAAAGGGCTCTACGTCTGCTGCAGAGATACTCACTCAGCCATGTTCACTGCTGCTCTGCTCACAACAGCCAGAAACTGGAAACAGCCTGGATGTCTATAAACCGTATGAATGGATAACGAAAATGTAGTACATTTGCACAATGGAATATTGTTCAGCAGTTAGGAAAAGTGAAATTATAAAATATGCAGGTAAAGAGATGAAGCTAGAAACAGTCATCCTGAATGAAGTAACCCAGACCCCAAAAAAGACAAATATTGCCTGTTTTCTCTTATAGGTGGGTGTTAGTTTTAAGTTTTCCATATGTGCGCTACTGAATAATCACAGAAGTTAGTTACCTAGTAAGGGACCAGAGCAAAAGAGAGGCGCTCCCAAGGAAAGGCAAATAAATACAATGTTCTGGAAAGAAACGGGGAAACTAGAAGAGGAGGGTTAGCTAGGGAGAGGAATGGGGGAGGATGGTAAAACAGGGAGCACGGGATGGAGAACTAACATCAAAGGCCGTCTGAAAACCCACATGGAAACCTGCCACTGCTTCCTCAAATACATCCACACAACAAAGAACTCAAATAGCAGAGGAGACAGTGCCCTAACTAGACAGCTTATGCTACCAAGTAAAACCTTCAGGGCCATGAATGGGCTGCATATGGTTGAGTCATTGGCCAAAGGAATCCCATGGAACTCCTCAAACATCAAAGGCTGTTGGTTGTTCTCCACACCCTGATGGTGAGGACCTTTTGCTGAGGACAACACTCACATCACCAAACATGGAAGAGTTGAATTGGTACCTACCTAGAAGCTTCGTCACTACTAAATGATGTTTGAGGTACTGACCTTACACACTACGGAGGAGAAAGGGAACCATCAATGTCATGCAGCTATGAACCCTGCGATCTACTACAGTGACCTGTCTGCAGGATATACTGGTGCAATAGTGGTGCAAATGTGATGGGTGCAACTGGCCACTTTGTTTACATTTAAGACCCAGTCTAGGACATGGAACCCATCCCTAGCGCTGCTGAAGTGGTCAAGAACCTGAGACTACCCAGGCGGTGGTGGCACACACCTTTAATCCCAAGGTTGGGAGGCAGAAGCAGGTGGATCTCTCTGAGTTCGAGGTCAGCCTAGTCTACAAAGTGAGTTCCAGGACAAATAGGACTCCACAGAGAAACCCTGTTTCGAAAAACTTAAAAAAAACAAAAAAGACTCTGAAACGAGAGAGGGCATGGGCATGTAGGAAAATTTACTGTTGTCCTACTAAAGGGGAATAACACTAAATGACCCCTACTGACATAGTGCTATTACCATAGATCAGTGCCTCGCCCAGGCCACACCAGAGAAGCTTCTCTTAACACAGAGACCTACAGCTGGACAATAGAAAGAGAGTGAGGGACTCTGGAGCACTCAGTCCTAAACAGGATGTAGTCCTCAAATCCCTCCCCACAAGGCTCTGATACCTGTTGGCAAAGGGAAAATCAATTTTCTCCAAAGAAGTATCACTTGATATATCAACCACTCTCCAGGACAGGCCGCATGGCCAGAAGCAGTTGACCAACACAAATGGTCGCCATGTTTTGTTTGGGGGTTTTCTTTGAAGGATTATCTTTCTGTTTCATTTTGATTTGTTTGATAATGTTGTCTTATTTTGTTCATTTGCTTTGATTTTATTTTGGGGGGTTGAGAGAAAGGGAGAGAGAGAATATGACATTGGATAGGTAGGGAGGTGGGGAGAAATTGAAGGAAGGGAAATATGATTAAAATACATTGTATGAAAAATTATAAGTATAAATTTTCAAAAAACTGTAAATATATTGATTTGAGTTTTTAGGGGGCTGGGATGGTTCCACACGTGCCATGGCGTATGTGCGGACATTGGAGGATAACTTGTGACAGTCAGTTCTTTCCTTTCACCATACATGTCCCTAGGACCAAACACGGGTAATCAGGCTTGGTAGCAAGTGCCTTTACCCACTGAACCATCTTGCCAGCCTCCAGTAGGTCTTACAATGAGGTCCCCAGAAGACAGAGCCTGAGATGGGGTCTGGGTGGGTGGAGCAGAGGGCTGGAGGAAGTGAAGCAGCAGAACTGGAAGAGGTTGTTTCTGTCCGTGGAGGATGCTGCCCACATCAGTATCCATCCACTAGCCGATGCTCATCCCCGGGCGTCCTGTGTAAAGATCCACTGGGAAGTCTCCACAGAGCCTTTACCTCACAGTGTCTGAGGATCAGAGAGTTGGGGGCAGGTTAGCTGAGGAGTTGGGATGGCAGCATTTGAAGGTGTCTGCTTCCAAGACCACTCACTCCCGTGACGCTATGGATTGACTTGTGCTCCCCTAACATTCCCGTGTTGAAATCCTATCTCTCAGGGTGATTGCACCAGGAGGTAGGACCTTCAAGCAGGCAATCAAGGTTAACTGGGGTCAGGAAGATGGTCTCAATCCAGAAAGAATGTGTCCTTACCAGACGAGAGGACAGAAGCCTGCGCACAGAGAAAGGTCAAAGGAAGGCACAGCGAGAAGCCAACCAGCTATCTTCAAGCCACAGCCCTCACAGCAACCAGCCCTGCTGGCACCTTGGTCTTGGTCTTCAGGCCTCTTGAACAAAGGAAAAGAAAAAAGTGGTCTGTGTTGTTTAAGGCACCCAGACTGTGGTGTTTTATGATGGCCTTCACAGACTGGAACCCAAGGCTAATAGCAGGGGATCGCAGTTTCCCCACACCCGCTGCGTGAGTGTCCTGGTCTGGCAGCTGGCCTCCTCACACAGATCTAACACAAGCTGGGGTACAGCCCAGTGGTATAGTGCTTTCCCGGCATGCAGGAAGTTCTGGGCTTGGCCCCCAGTGCCATAAAACAAACAAACCATAAACGAAACGTTTATGGCATAGGCTTGGAGGAAGGAGGGGTCTAACCCTCCCTCCAGGTCTTCTGGGTTCCAGGGGCCAGCCTGCTCGCTGAGGGGTCAGTGCGGGACCCCGTATAGCAGAAGCCACCCAGCACGTTGGCCACCCTCTCTCAGAGGTGGAATAGATGGTAGGTATGGGTGCCCAGATGGCTTGGGTCACTACTAACTGCGAGCCAGCACAGGGCAATGCCTACGCCCCAAGAGCTTGAATTACATTTGAAAGTTAATCAAGAGATTGAACGAGAAAGCTTCCAGTGACTGAACCTTGGCATTAATCACAGATTGGGACCCAACCGTGCCTTAATTAGGGCCCCACAGAGGGAGTAACCTCCTTAATGCTTGGAAGTTGGATATAAGAAGTCACAGGCCTCTTTGTCACTTGCCCTCAAGTGAGTGACATTTTGCTTGTTCTACATCTGTTTTGTTTTGTTTTCTCCCAGTAGTTGACACCAAGATTATCCAGTTTGGGACCAGCTCTGAGGCTCTGAGAGCTGGAGAAGCCCCCAGAGGGCATCAGACGTCATGCGTAGAGAAACTGAACTCCAGAGCAAGAAAAAAAAAAAATTGATCCAAGGTCACCAGGGAAATTGTCGCATGCCCAGTACCTACTTTGGACAGGGTCTAGGGTGGACTCTTCCATCCATCCTGTTCCTATGGGCAAGGGAGAAGTGTGATGCCCATGGCTCAGGCTTGTACTTAGGGACCCTAGACAGGAGCTCGGGCCTTCGTAGTAGAGAATGGCACCAATTGAGAGCGATCACAGGTCAGACCCTGGGAAGTGTGTGTATTCCTTGTCTTGGCCTGAGCTCCCTGAATAGTGCTAGGGTCACAGGCAGTGTTTAGCAATTCATTAGCAGAGCAACCCGCCTGGGACACAGGGCACATGGACACCAGCTCCTGGCCAGCTCCATACCCATTGCAAGAAGAGCAGCCACCATGTGAAGCAATGATTGCCACATGCACAGAACCCAGCATCTTAGGATCAGGCCACAGGGACTCAGGGGACCCAAGTTCTGGCGCAAAGGCTCATATGACCAGGATCGGCATTGAGCAACAGTTTGGGTCAAGGGTTTGCCAGTCAGAGGCTGCAGTAAACAATGCTGGGCTCCCTGGATACAGACAAAGCAAGCCTGGTCCATGGAGTAGCGGCCACAGCACATGGCAGTGGACCTACAGGATTCGATGGACACACAGGCTTTCCCATATTCCCAGCATCCCAGGATGCATGAGATGTCATCACTTCCTCTTTCAGCTGAGGAATCGAGGCCAGGCACAGCGCATGGCAAGCCAAGACCTCAGGTTACTAAGTGCAGAGCTAAGAGTTCAAGACTTCCTCCATAGTGGCTCCTGAGACGATGGGATGGAGTGGAGTGGGACCATCAGATTGCACTCGCCCCATGGTCCTTATCATGGCCCCTCCAGGTTCTCAGCCTGGACCAGGGGACAAATGGAGGACAGTCAAGCCTACAGTCTCATGCCCTATCCTACCCAGTTGGCAGCCTAATGACTTCAGTCAAGTCCTTTGACCTGCCCTTGACCTGAGTGAATCATTTCCTCATACCTGGAGGAGGTACAAGAGCCACTGGGCTGCAGGCTGCCAGGAGAATTCAGTCAGCCCATTGCTGCCCCTGGAGACCCTGCTGGAGGCACCAAAAATGGTTCTCTTCCCAAGGATACTTTTAAATATTTTTTTAAACCACGAAAAACTTTGTGCGTGTGTGTGTATATATATATATAGTATATTTTATATATACATATGTATATCCCAGATACATTTTTGGGAATACACATACACCTCACACACAAATGCACTCAGTTCATTGGCATACTGATGGTCGGGTTTTTTACTATGTAAGACAATGTACATGTGTGTATGTGCATATATGTGTGGGTATGTTCAGAGACCAGAGGACAACCTCGGATGCCATCTTCAGGAACACCACTCACCTCCTTCGACACATGGTCTCTCACTGGCCTGGAGAATACCAGTTCAGGTAGACTGGTTGGCCAGCCAGCCCCAAGGATCCTACATGCTCAGCAGCCTTTACGTGGGTTCTGGGGCTTGAGCTCGGGTCCTCGTGCTTGTGAGCAAGTCTGAAGCAGCTGAACTATCTCCCTGGCCCTTATTAGTGATTTAAATCAACTCGGACTTCTGCTGTCCTGAGAGACCAGGACTCAGTGGCTCCATATAAGACCTACCGTGGCAAATGAGTCTCCAGCCTTCATGGGTACAGAACATGATACAGTGTTCCGTTGCCATGACAAAGCTGAGTAATCACTGTACAGGGAGGAAAGGTTAGTCTGGGCTCACAGCTTCAGGTGTTGCAGCCTCTGTTTGGTTGCTCCCATTGCTTTTCAGCTGTGGCGGGGCGGGGCAGAACATAAGGGCAGGGATTAGGTGATGCTTGCCTCACAGCAGCCAAGAGAGCGTGGAGGAGAAGTTAAGATCCCACCGTCCCTAAGGATTTGCTATTTTACTCATTGCTATGGCAGGATACCTGGCAGAAGCATCTTAGGAGAAGACAGTTTTCTCTTGACTCCCAGTTTGAGATTAGCGTCTGTCATGGCAGGGCAGGCATGGCAGCAGAGCGTGAGGCAGCTACTTCCTCTGCGTCTTCCGTCAGTGAGCCGTGACAAACGCTGAGGCTCAACTCGTGAGCTTCTTCTTTTATTCACTCTGGGACCCCAGCCTAGGAGATGGTGCCACCCACATTTAAAGTGATTAAGCTAATCTAGGTAATTTCTCACAGATGTGCCCAGATGTGTCTCTATGGTGATTCCAGATCCTGTCCAGTTGGCAATTATCAACTATCTCAGTCTCCATAGGCGTAACCCCAGTGGCCAAACTTTCTCCCACTAAACCATCCCTTAAAAGTTCCATCATTTCCCCAGAAGATATAGTTATAGAAAAGCACTGGGAAGACTAGACCAGGAGGATCGAGTGGAGAGAGGAAGGAAGAAGGGGATAAAGGAAAGACTACCAGGAGGGATAATTTACACTAAGGGCTGTATGAGGGGCTATAGAGAAACCTACTACTGTGGAAGTGTCCTAAAATATATACACATATTAAAGGAACCCAAATGCACTGTCAAATAGCAAGGGAGATAATGTCCCAACTAAACATCTGCCACCAAATAAAACATCCAGGTCCTGAAATGGGTTACATCTAACTGAGTTGTTGACCAAAGGGGCCCCATGGGAACCCCTAAACAACTCAGGACATTGCCTAGGCTATTGGTTGGTCCCCACAAATTAGTGGTAAAGCCTTTTTACTGACACAACACTACATATCTCGTTGAACACAGAGAAGTCAAGCTGGTGCCTAACTATAGCCTTCACCGCTTCTGACTAGTAGTGTTCATGGTACTGGAAGGTACTCTGCATGCTACCAGAAGAGAAAGGCAGGCACCAGCCCAGCTACAGACCCTGTCATCTACGATAGTGTCCTGCCTGCATGTTACACTACTGTAATAATGGCACAAACATTGTGCAAGCAACCAACTACTATGTGCTTGGATTTAAGGGCTACTCCACAAAATGAAACCAATACCTGACATTGTAAAAGTGGACAAAACCCTAAGACTAGGCAGGGCAGTGGTGGCACATGCCTTTAATCCCAGCATTCAGGAGGCAGAGGTAGGCAGATCTCTATGAGTCTGAGGCCAGCCTGGCCAGCAAAGCGAGTTCCAGGACGGCGAGGGCTCTTATACAGAGAAACTCTGTCTTGGAAAACAAAACAACAACAACAACAACAAAACCTGAGACTAGATAGGCCGTAGACTTAAGGGAAAACCAAATACTATTGTTCTGCCAAAGGAACATAATAATAAAATAACTCCTAACGGCACACTGCTATGTATATGTATATGTATATGTATATGTATATGTATATGTATATGTATATGTATATGTATATGTATATGTATATGTATATCAGCGTCTCACTGAGCCATCATCTGAGAAACTTCCCCTTGCAGGAGATGGGAACAAATTCAGAGACCCACAGATGGACAAGGTGCAGAGAGAGATTTTGGAGCACTCAAGGGATGTCTTCATCTAACCCCTCGCCTCAGGGCTCAGGGAACTATGCGGAAGAGGAGCCGGAAAGGTTGTAAGAGCCAGAGGGGATGGATGACGTCAAGGAAACTGTCTTCCAGACTCAGGAGGACTGACGCACATCTGAACTCACAGAGACTGTGACAGCCTGCGCAGGGCCTGCACAGCTTCAAGCTGTGGGTTCTAGCACTGAGAGGGGGAAGTGGATACAATCTCCCATCCCTAATCAAGAAGTTAATCTCCATTTGACAACTGCTGGCAGAGGAAAAAGAATCAGCTTATACAACAGAGTTTCACTAGGAATTTAAACCATGCTTGAGGGCAGGCCCCATGCCCAGAATGGATGGCCAACACAAAACAACCCAGCGGCATTTTTGTAGACTTTTTTTGTTTCATATTGCTTCATTTGGACATTTTTTATACAGATTTTTTGCTTGTATATTATAGTTTCCAATTTTGTGTTTTTATGGGTTTTGTTTTGTGTGTTTCTTGTTCTTTTTTTATTTTTTGATTTTTTTTTTTGTTATTGTTGTTGGGTTGTTTTTTTGTTTGTTTGTTTGTTGTTGTTGTTGTTTGCCCATTTGTTTTCTAAAGGGAGAAAAAGAAGGCACGGAGTTGGATGGGTGGGAAAATGGGAAGGGATCTGGGACGACCTGAGGGAGGGGAAACTGTAATCAGAATGTATTGTTGAATTTTCAATCAAAATAAAATATCATAATGAAACTCACAAGGGGGTAAAAAAGGTTCCATCGTCTCCCAATAGCTCTGCCCTGGAGACCAGCTTCAACACAAGGACCTCTGGAAACATACCAGATCTAAACTGCATCAGTCACTGTCTTCTGAACTCACACATCTGCCTAACATGGAGCCCCACCTATGCCCTTGGATGTGTCAAAGCCCATTGTAAATGTCCCCACCTCCCAGAAGCCGCCCTTGGTTTATTATCTCCATTACCACGTTCTCAAGTCTAGGAGGATAACAGACTTGTGAATGCTCTTCCGAGGAGTCTGTCTCTCCAGGTAGGGCTACTACTGTAAGAGGCCCAAAGGAGGACATAGGGCCTGGCCTCTATGAGGTATCTATGTCTGCCATCACTGCATGGGGGCAGGGCTTGTCTGTGCATGACCCCATCTGAGGCTGGTGACAGCTCCTGCCGAGGTGCTCACATCTCTACCATCCTCACTGAGGGCTGAGCTAAAGCTCAGAGACGTGATGTAACTAGCTGAAAGCTGCACAGCAAGGAAGAGGTGGAACTAGGATTCCAACCCAGGTCTGTCCGAAGAAGCTCATTTACATACTGTCCACCAGTGCTACCACACTCATCTCTGAATTGCACAGCCTAGCACGGCAGAGATGCAATGGATGGCTGAAGAATGACGGTCGCTAAGACACCCCTGTCCTATAGGATGGCAGTCTCTGAGATACTCCATCTGGGAACCAAACCTTCCAGCTGCACCCTTGTGCGTAAACAGAAGCCCTTTTATCCAAGGTTTGATGCAGATGCCCACACTGGAACTGGCTGCAGGGTGATTCTGTCATCCTCAGGCCTTTGCTTAGTTCTGAGACCTCCTTCTTGTTTGGACTGGGAAGGGAGGCAGTGACTGCTCACGTCTCCTGTGGAAAATGGTTGTGTCTCTTCCCTTTGCAATTCATCTTATTACAGGGAGAGGGAAAAGTCAAGAGAGCATAAGTGAATCCATTGCAGCTGAAGCTCCATTTCAAACTGAGGAAAGGGGAACTAGAAATGAGCAACCTGGAGCCTGAGCACCCAGAGATGGCGCCCTTCATAAAAGACACCCCAACACAACCCTTTCTGTCTAAGTGGATACACACACATAATTTTAACCAAAATTCTGTTTGAAATCCCGCTCAACCCTCTGAAAATACTTTAGTTCTTACACTCAGCTTTTCCTGTTTTGTTTTCTTTTAGAGACAGGGTCTCATGTAAACCAGGCTAGCTCCAAACTTGCCTTGAACTCCTGAATCCCCCTGCTTCCATCCCCCACGTGATAGAATTACCCATGCGGACCACCACACCTGGCTTAAAATGTTTTATGTTAAGAATGCTTTCAGCCAGGTGTAAGGGCACACACCTGGGGGACGAGCAATGAGACGACTTCTGGGCTACATAGACAGTCTCTGTCTCAATGATAATGATTAATAATAATAATAATAAAATTCCTGCTTATTTTAGACACGGCACACACTGAAGCCGCCAGGATGAGTGTGCACAGCTGTGGCTGGTCTCAAGCACGTCCTCCACAGTCAGGCCTGTGTCTATGCAATCAGAGAATACCCGAGCATAAAAATGAGCACATTAAGAGTTTGGCTGGGAGGAGACGGAAACTTTTTTTTTCTTATTCTCAATAAAAAAAAAAGGAAAAAAAATAAGCAAATAAATGTTTTTCTTAATAAAAGAAAAAAAAAAGAGTTTGTCTTTAATGGGAAAAGATCTTCACTAACCCCACATCAGACAGAGGTCTGCTCTCTAAAATATACAAAGAACTCAAGAAATTAGACACCAAAAGAACACATAATCCAATAAAAAAAAATGGAGTACAGACCTAAACAGAGAACTCTCAACAGAGGAATCTAAAATGGCTGAAAGACACTTAAGGAAATGTTCAACATCCTTAGGCATCATAGAAAGGCAAATCAAAACAACTCTGAGATTCCATCTTACAACTGTAAGAATGGCCAAGATCAAAAACACTGATACAACTTATGCTGGAGAGGTTGTGGGGAAAAGGGAACACTTCTGCATTGCTGGTGGGAATGCAAGCTGGTACAGCCCCTTTGGATGTCAGTGTGGCGATTTCTCAGAAAATTATGAAACAACCTTCTTCAAGATCCAGTAATCCACTTTTGGGTATATATCCAAAGGATGCTCAATTATGCCACAAGGACATGTGCTCAACTATGTTCATAGCAGCATAGTTTGTCATAGCCAGAACCTGGAAACAACCTAAATGCCCCTCGACCAAAGAATGGATAAGGAAAATGTGGTACATTTACACAATGGAGTACTACACAGAGGAAAAAAAATAATGACATCTTGAATTTTGCAGGAAAATGGATGGAGCTAGAAAACATTATTTTGAGTGAGGTAACCCAGACACAAAAAGACAATTATCACATGTACTCACTCATAGATGGTTTTTATTTTTTTGTCTAATGAAACATTTATTTCAAAATGCACACTCATAATTAAGAACATTCTTCCTTTCGGAATATACACCTCATTTTTCACTTATCTGCCTGATATTATTTGCTGGAGGAAAACCAATTGTTATGTACTTTGAATTACAAAAGAGAAATCTTAAAATCAGCAACATAGATATAGAGGTGGCAATATATTTTACAAAGTGCAATATCCTGTATTACTCTTTTAAAACTTACTATATTTCACATTTTTATCTGGATGATTTATTTTAGCACTTCCCTTGCCTGTGCTGCAGAAGAAACTGGAAGGAAAGTTCCTGATTGAGTGAACATAGGTGGTTTCTAAACAAAGCAAAGAACACCAGCCTACAAACCACAATCCCATAGAACTTAGACAATAATGAGGACACTAAGAGAGACTTACCTAGATCCAATCTACATGAGAAGTATAAAGTACAAAGAGACAAGATCTCCTGAGTGTATTGGGAGCATGGGGACCTTGGGGAAGGGTTGAAGCGGGGAGAGGAGAGGCAGAAAGGGGAGCAGAGAAAAATGTAGAGCTCAATAAAAATCAATTTAAAAAAGAGCTTATCTTTAAAAATGTGTGTGTGTATGTCTGTGTGTGCGTGTGCACGTGTTTGTGTGTCTGTGTGTGTCTATGTGTGTGCATCTGTGTGTCTGTGTTTGTGTGTGTGTATATGTGTGTCTGTGTTTGTGTGTGTGTCTGTGTGTGTCTATGTGTGTGTGTGTGCGTGGGTGTGTGTGTGTCTGTGTTTGTGTGTCTATGTTCGTGTGTCTGTGTGTGTGTTTCTTCTAGCTCAGATGGGTATATATTTGGGGTGGGGCATCAGGAAACTGAAAGAGGGCCTCAAGACCCTTCCCCCGACGCATGATCATGGGCTGCCACTGGCAACTCAGTGACAGAGTTTTGTCCTGAAGGTCACACCCAAGTAGGGAACAGGTCTTTTCTAGGGTCCCCAGACTCTACTGTCTATCCCAGGTCTGTGTCACCAGCAGCAGCTCAGTGACTTCCAGGCCCATCCAATCCTTCCTCCCCAGGCTTTCTGTGCCATCCATTTCTGAGCTGCCTCCTAGAGCAGCCCACCTCTGTTGCCATGGAAGCAAAGGGGATGCTGGGAATTTTCCCTTTTGGAGAATTCTCCCGCTTTCTTGGGCCTTTTACATTCATAAGAACAAGTCAGAAATTGCCAGGTTTGTTGTTATAGGCTAGACTCAGAAGCTGAAGACAGGAGCATTCCAATTCCTAACGCCAAATTAATGAGTTCCTGTCTTGCTGTCTCAAACCATTTAAAAAGTGTTTAAAGGCCTGGGTGGGAGCTGAGAGACAGCTCAGTGTAAAATGCTTGCTGTCCAAGTGGAAGGAACACATTTAGATCCCCAGAAAGCCATGTAGCCTCCTCTAATCCCCATTCACAGAACCCCCAGAACAAGCTGGCTAGTCAGACTAGCAGACATTGTGAGCTCTAAGTTCAGCGAGAGAGCCTGCCTCACCATAGGAGGTGAGGCGTGATGGATTAAAACACCAGGCGTCAACCTCAGGCCTCTACACGCATGTGCACATACATAGATGAACACCATACACATGTAAACACGCACACACACACACAGGAGGGATACAGAGGAGTGACAGAAAGCCTACCTAGCATGCAGGAGGCTCTAAGATCAATCCCTAGTACAATTTTATGAGAGAGAGAGAGAGAGAGAGAGAGAGAGAGAGAGAGAGAGAGAGAGAGAGAGCAGAATGCACGCACTCTCCTTGGCAAGAACATCAGCCAGCACTGAACCAGAGATGCCCACAGAGCTTCGTGATGCTCCCCTCCCTTCTCCGTCCTCCTCAGTTACCAGTCATGATTACCCGCTTCCTGCCACCCTTGCCCAACTCTTTTGAGACCTTACACTACAGGATGAAGGATCTTGGAGGCCCCAGAGGGGAACTTGAGCCACTATTATCCACACTGGGTTGAGACGTGTGGTGTGAAAATGTCCCCAAAAGAACCTGCACTGCGAACTCCATCCCAGGACTGTGGCATGGAGAGGTGAGGCTGATGTAAACGCTGTACTCTGAGCCTAACAGCCACTACCATCTTCATCAGAGCAACGTGACCACTCCCCACACTCAGAATCAGGCCTGTTGCCAATCCCTCACGGAAGGAATGGGTGATGAGAGACCGTAGTCTCAGGAGGTGTTAGGGTACATCGAAGGGGAAGGTTCACTGAAGGTTCCATCTATGCAGCTACAAAGGCATGGTCAGTTATGCTGTGGGGAGACTTCACAGTGATTCGGTTTTTCGGGGGCTCACCTATGCTCCTTGAAGTAAACCCAATGAGCTAGTGGGGTTGCCAAGCTGGGCTTAAATGGAGCCATTGCTTTGGTCTGTCACTGATGCCCTATCTGGGGTGAGTAGATGTTTGCTCATGTGTCAGCAGAGACAGCTCACACACAGGGTCCTTTAGAAGTGATTTAGGTCATGAGGGCTTTACCCTAATAAGGGTATTGAGTTTATTACTAATAGAAAGATCAACTTGCCCCATGCCCCCTTTCCCTCTACCCATCCCTCCACCTCTCTCCTTTCCAAGTGATATTCTCCATCATGTTATGACATAGCACAAACCCTCATCCGGTTCACCCCCTGGATCTTGCATCTTCCAGCCTCCAGAACCTTCTGTTCTTCATAAGCAATCAAGCTTCAGGTATTCCATTATAGCAACTGAAACCAAATTACAGCAGAAAGCATTAACATGCTACAGGTTCAGGTCTGTGCCTGTCTCGGTCCTGACTGAGCAGAAGCAGTTCTCCCCTAAAAGCCACACAGCCAAGCAGTGACCGTCTAACCCGACATCCCACCTCCACCAGCAGAGTGTGGAAGTCCCTGCTAGGATGTACTAACTGAGCCAGGGCAGCAAGGGGGAACTCAGCATCTTTGGCTCCAGCAGGACAACAGGTAAGCCAGGTGAGGCTGTGTGTTCCTTTTCCATATCACAACCACACTGAGGCACCTTTGGGGACTCCTATGTCCTCCATGATAATGTCAGAATGTCCCACTCTTCAAGACCCTCCCCATCTAACTTCAGCTGCCTCCTGCCTCATCTCCTGCCCCCCAAATTCCAGCCAAACAAAGCCTGGCTCAGCTGTCCGTACCCCATTCATCCTCCAAGGCCAGAGTCCCCCTCAGTTTCCTCATCTCTCTTTGACTCTTATCCTCGGGAAAAGCAAAACCTACCACAGGACTTTGCTCTGACCCTAGACTGGGACCTCTTGGGGGTGCATTGGCTTTATTTCTGTATTCTCAATGGCCCGAGTTCCCAAAGCACCAAGGAAGCAGCTTCTCTGCTTACAGTGAGGACCTAGCAACTGTCTCCAAACGGTTCATGAATTCAAGTCTGCCGAGCAGCGAAGGCAGCAGAGCTCTGGAACGTGTGTGGCATGAGTGTTCCTCAGACACAATAACCTCTGACCTCCCGACTCAAGGAGGAGCCTTAGTCCACCTGGGGGTGTTGGGGAGCACCCCTTCCAGATGAAGCACTCACAGCACCTTTACTAAATTTTATTTTCTAGTCGTCTGGAGTCATGGCAGCCACGTGAACAAGCTTTGGACAGAATGGCAAAGACAGCACACGGGCAGGTGGCATCGTGGTAAGTCCCTTCCTTCCTTCCTTCCTTTCTGGGTGTGTGGCCTCACCAAGCCAGTTGATGCGGAGTGGGAGGGGAGCCTCCACCTCACAAGACTCCTCCTGTCTGGACAGGAGGGGAAGCAGCCCCCAGGTTGCTGAGGAGACGCGTGTGTTGTGGGCTCTTGGGAAACGCTGGGGCCAGGGAGGAGGGAGCAGCCGGCCATCGCAGGTGCCTTAAGCAAGCTCCAGGCAGTTGCTCCATCCACAGAACAGGGTGATGAGGCCCCAGGGTGGGGCGTTGCATCACATTCTTAGAAAGCTGTCTCTGTACCCACATTTCCATCTGGGGCCTGGACAGGGTTTCTTTAATTGCTGCTTTTTCACTTCCAAGTTTCTGAGGACAAATCTGGACACAGCTGTGGTGAAATTGACAGTTATTAGCCAACCTTCCTGAGCGGTTAATCAGAGCTGTGTATGGCTGCGACTCCTGTGGGTGATCTTTGGGGAATCCACATACTCTCCTCCACGGAGGGGATGACACTGGCCCTCAGAGAAACTGAGGCAAACCCAGGGAGATTAAGCGGTTTGCCCCTAGCCGTACAACGTATGCATGGTGGAGCCCGGGAGTGGACTCTGCTTTGCTCTGAGACTGTTAACTATTCCTTAGCTCTGCCCGCCCTGAGAGACAGTGATCTGGCCTGTGGGGTCAGACTGTGGTAGTGTTGGAGCAGTGCTGTGGACCCCTTATTGTCAGAGATGCCCTTTCTCTTCTCTTTCCAAGACTCAGTTTTCCCATCTGTAAAGTGGGAAGCTTGAACAGACCTCTGGTTATCAAGTTTTTATTTTCCCTTGTGCTTTTATTTGCTAGGGGTGTGACCTAGGGCCTTGTTCACACTGAACCATGCTTTCTCACTGAGGAACAGACCCTTACCCTCTCTCTCTCTCTGTCTCTGTCTCTGTTTCTGTGTGTGTGTGTGTGTGTGTGTGTGTGAGAGAGAGAGAGAGAGAGAGAGAGAGAGAGAGAGAGAGAGAGAGAGAGAAAGTCTCTGTATAGCCCTGAATGATCTGGAACTCACTGTGTAGACTGCCTCAGACTTAAGAGCTCTGCCTGCCTCTGCCTCCTGAGTGCTGGGATTAAAGATATTTGCCACCACATTGGGCTCTGTCTTCACTTCCTAAACACTAGAATGCTTCACGCTAAAGTTGGCTGCGAACAGGCAGGAGGAAGCTCTGTGGGATGCAGAGACCTTCAAAGACAGGACTGTGACAACAGCTGTGCAATTCTGTGTGTTTTCTAGTAGACTGTACACTCACAATGAAGGAATTTTATGGTCTGTAAATTCTACTTCAACAAGGCTGTAAAGAACAAAAGGAATGCTCTTTGGAGCACCAACATTCAGCCCCCGGGCTGCACAGATCCTTGAAAACCCAGGAGCTGCACCAAGGTGGACAGCCTCACTCCTGGCCCTTCCAGGGTGCTGAGAACATAGACCAGAAGGTTCCACTAAGGCTCTTATCCCAGCTTGCGTGGCCTACCCAGCTCCCTCACAGCCCCAGAGGGTGCTGGAGGCTCTCGAGTCCTTGCTGGAAGAGAGAACGACCAAAGGAAGAGCTCCTGTGCACCATCTTCAAAAATAATTTTTAGTTTTTTGTTTTGTTTTGTTTTATCGTGTGTGTGTGTGTGTGTGTGTGAGAGAGAGAGAGAGAGAGAGAGAGAGAGAGAGAGAGAGAGAGAGAGAGGCCAAAAGAGGGTATCAGACCCCCTGGAGCTGGAGTTACAGGTAGTTATAAGCTGCCAGAAGTGGATCCTGGGAACCGAACCCCACAAGAGCAGCCAGTGCAGTGCCCTTAACCCCTGGGCCACCTCTCCAACCCTCCCTGTGAATTTTTTACCTGAGACAATCTGGAAGTGGGTAGGTGTGTCCACGACTAATCCTCCCTCCGCTCCTTCCAGCACTGACCTAGTGATCCCCAGCAGGTGTGTGATAGTGGGCTGTTGACTATAGAAAGCAGCGAGGGAGTGAATGAATGAATGAGGGAGTGAATGAATGAATGACTGGATGAGTGGATGCTTGGCTCAGTACCTCTCCTGAGACTGTAGAGGGAATGTGTCTGCAAGTACGGGCACATTGGATGTTGCTCCAAACACCGGACTTGCAAGGAGCAGCCAGCTGAGCAGAGGGTATAATTCACTGGGAAGGTAACAAGATGAGCAACCAAAGCCAGGCCTTGGGGTGGCAGAGGGATCAAGCACAGCATCCAGGTCTAGTAGCAACTTGCCTCTTGCTTCTTTTTTCTTTTCCTTTCTTTTTAGCCGTACAGGGGATGAAACTCAGGGCCTAGGTACTAGGCAAGCAGCCTTCCACTGCACTATATCCCCGGCCCTCCCTTTGGGCAGCCACCACAGGCTTACAAAGGCTCCAGTCTTGTATTATTCCCTTGAGGTGCGGATTCCGAAAGGGCCTCTGATGGGTGTCGTGTGAGCCAGAGACCCTCCCTTGGCCAAAACTCATTGGGTGCCTGTCCTAACAGTCCTGTGAGGACAGCAACTAATGACGGGCTGAGGAGTAGGCCTCCGAGACAAACATGGGCTCTGATTTTGCAAGAAAAGGAGAAAAGTGCTGGGCAGATGAAAATAACTTGTCTCCTCGACCCAGTGGAAAGTTCCACCGTGACAGAAGACGAGAGTGTCTAAATCAAGAGCAGGGGGTTCACAACGCCAGGTAAGCTGGGGCCCCGAGCATGGGACACGCCTGGGACCACAGTCAGTGCAGGAGCAGACGGAACTGTAGACAGGCTAGAAAGGGAAGCCAAGGAGAACCGGATGAACACATTCCTTCTTTCTCCCTTTATACCTCTTGACTAAGTTACTGACTTCATACCGACAGAACTACACCAGGGCCATTTCCTCTGTCCTAAAACCTTTAGGAGCCCTGTGGCTCTGATGAAAAGGTGTCCAAGGGGACGGTCTGAGACAGGCACACTGACAGTACTTACCCGTACGCCCCAGTTCCAACTTAGATCAAGAGTGAATAAGAACTGGGTGGTGGTGGTGCACACCTTTAATCCCAGCACTTGGGAGGCAGAGACAGGCGGATCTCTGTGAGTTCAAGGCCAGCCTGGTCTAGGAGTGAGTTCCAGGACAGCCAGGGCTACACAAAGAAACCCTGTCTTGAGGGGGGAAAAGAAGAGTAAACAGGAATGGATGAAGTCGACCAATGCCTCCATTGCGCATGCTACATACCTGTGTTCTGATCAGTCAAGGGTCCACGGGAGAAAACTGTTGACCCATTTGGTGGTAGAAACAACTGAGGCTGCAAGTGACTGACCCACTGATGAGAGGCAGGATTAGAATTTGAACCCAAGACTGACTAGCTCCAAAGACCCTGCTTTAGTCTCTTTAACTATTCTCAGACAACGCCACCTCTCCAGACTTCCTCAGCTACAGACAACAAGGAACTGAGAGGACCAGCCCTCTGGGTAGATTGAGAAGGAACACTCTAGGTGGGGGCAGCCATCGTGGCCAGGTGGCGGGTGTGTGTGTGTGTGTGTGTGTGTGTGTGTGTGTGTGTGTGTGTGACGTGGTCTTCACATCTGAAGACGACTGGCTAACGAATCTCTTCAGCTGGAGAACCAACTCTCCGCGGGCTGGAGATGAGGCGGAGCCTGTGAGTCACCATCCTCTGTCTGCCACCTAAAGGACAGGGATAACCCCTGCCTGGCCCCCCAGCCTCTGCTCTCCACCCTCAGGAGTGTCCATCCACCAGGCCAACACACTCGGAGTCAATCTGGAGTACGTGCTCAACCACACAGACTCCACAAACAATGCAGGGAAATACAGTTCTGACAGGAAACGTCATCATATTGACTCACGTTAAGCCCATCCATAAAACAACTGGGGTACCTGGGCCAGCTCGGGGCGCAAACCCAGGCCTCTCTCCT
Organism: Alexandromys fortis; assembly: GCF_014885135.2. Lineage (NCBI taxonomy): Eukaryota > Metazoa > Chordata > Mammalia > Rodentia > Cricetidae > Alexandromys > Alexandromys fortis. The sequence continues at coordinate 5,184,216 of NW_026067943.1, forward strand.
GAGCCAGGAGGAAGTAGGTGCTGCTGGGGACAGGACAGCTTCCCCTGGCTTTCTGGTCGGGGTTCTGTATTATTCGTGAAAAAAGGAAAAAAAATATTTTTTTAAAAGAACGAGTCTCAGATCATTGTGGTCTCCATGCCTTGTCTCAGAGGCATATTGCAAAAGCCCCTCTTCAAACCAAGGAGTTTTGCAAGCCATTTGCCCTGTTCAGGAGAGAAACATGGCCCTCTCCGGGGACCTGTGTCTTCATCTGTCCTCCTTGGCAAAGCGGGCCCTGCTGTGGCCTGGATCCAAGTCTATTCTCGGATGCAGGAGGCTGCACAGCGCAGGACTGAAGTGCGCAATGCATGCAGTTACTTAGGACCTCGGATTCCTCATCTTCAGGGTGGAAATGAAGCAAGAGCCCAGGTGCTGATCGCTCGGCACCACGTGCCCTTTCCTGACCTTTCCTGAGCAACAGCCTGGAAGCACAGCCTGGGTCCTCATCCGGCAGCAGTGGCCTGCCAGCCTCCCAGGCTCTGACACGACTGTAGGAAGTGTCTGTCCCTCAGGCTCCGGACACTGACCTGGGAAGATCTGAGGACCAAGGTGATGTATCTGCCTACTGCCATGGCACCCCTCAGCTGTGCAATGGTCATTTTTCTGTCCTGGAATTCAAGCGACTGAGAGTTAGGGCGAGTCTGTGTCCCCTCTTGGTGGCTGAGACTTGAGCTGGTTGCTCTGGGTGGAAGACACTAGAAGTACAGCAGGTAACTTCCTGTCCTTTGAGAGTGCAACCAGGCGCCTTCCAGGCCCCAGTCCTGGCACGGCTTTGGAGTATCGCATGCCCCTGGCCATGCCTAGCACTGGTTAGGCCTTTGTGTGATAACACACTAACCCTGCTCTCGCCGTCGATGGCCACACGTGGAGGCCAAAGTGCCCTCTCAAGACCATGCTCTGAACAGGCCACTCCCCTGCTCCGGCACTCTCAAGTAATAGCCCAGACGCCTTGATTTAGCCCGCAAGTTTCCTTGAATCCTGGCCTCTACTGAACTCACCAGCTTTCTGCCAGCGTGCTACAGACTCATCTGCGCACACGCAGGTCCCTAACCCTAGCATGGTTTCCACCCGGTGCCTCATGCTCTTTTCCATCTTTCTAGAATATTCCATTGAACTTATATTTACCCCTCAAGGCCAGCTCAAATGTTTCCCTTTCTATACAGACAGCCCTAAACCATTGTCCAAAAATGTTCCTTTCTCCTCTGCTTCCTCACATGCCCTGGGCATGGTCCCACCTCCTCTGCTGCCTTAGATTCGCACCAGGAGCGCAATAGGATAAAGCCTTGGTCTGCTTTGTCACCAGCCTCCCAGGCTGCAGGTTAGCCTAGTGAGCAGAGGTATTGACTGGAGGGAGACAGGCCTGGAGAAGGTGTTTGCAGGCCTGGCGCTGACCTCCTTCTGAACTCCTCCTACAGGAAGTGGCAAACACTGATGCTCTCCAGTTTCTCCTTCCAAGCCTTCTTCAGCACAGAATGCTATCCTGAGGCTGGAATGTTCCTCAAAACCCAAGCAAGGTGTGTGGGGCTGGGGAAAGAGCTGTACACAGTTGGGGAGAGGCGAGGGGTGTCAGGGCTCGGGCTGGGTCCTACCCTATCCTGTCCAGCTCTCAGGAAGCCATGCTTCTCCTACACCCCTGCCTGGCAGTCTGTAAGAGTGTGGCAGTAACTGACTTTCCAGGGTTAGGTGAGACTGTAGAGGTCAAAGGTTGTACAGACTCCAGGGGTCATTTTCAACATGTTTCAAGCCTTCCACTCTGGACTTTTTCTGTTCATGTGTGTCTGTGTGTGTCTGTGTGCCTATGGAGGCCAGAGGGTCAATCTTGAGTTTTGTTCTTCAAGCGCCAGCTCCCCACCCCAACCCTTCCTCTTCCTCCTTTTCCTCCTCCTCCTCTCCCTCCCCTTCTTCTGTGTCTCCGGTGCTATCTGAACTGGAACTTGCAATATAGACCAGGATGGCTGACCTAAAGCTCACAGAGAGCTGCCTCCCTCTGCTTCAAACGTGCTGGAATTAAAGTTATACACCACCAGCCCTGGTCATTTTTTTTTTTTCTCTTCTTATTTTAGACTTCATCTCTCACTGGCCTGAAGCTCGCCACCATGTAGGCAAAGCTAGAGAGCCCCAGGGATCTGCCTGTCTCTGCCTTCAGAGACCCTGGAGTTACAAATCTCCCCCACTGTGACCAGCTGTTTTGTCTTTTAACTGTGGGTTCTGAGGGTTGCAATCGGGTCCTCTTCTGTGCAAGGCCAACACTACTGACTGAACTACCTTCCCAGCCCTGCTAGCTATCCCAAACACCTCACTGCCTCAGGCAGCGTTCCTCCCTTCAACAGTGACCGAGCAAGCTGTCCCAGCATCAGGACTCTTGCAGAAGCTCAAATGCACAGCCCCTGTCTACCGAGCCAGCGTCGCCTGGAAGCCCCATTAACTTGTTTGTCCACTGGGTCAGTGTGGCCAGCGCCCATGCCAGCCGCTGCATGCCTGCATTTTAAAAGGTTTTAATGTGTCACTGTTTAACTCTTCCAGGGGAGATATTTTCTAGGCGATAGTGATATTTTGTAAATAATATACTTATTTAGTATCGAGACCATGGGGGAAGGCAAGGTCAGGACACAGCCAGCAAAGCTCCTTTGCAGCCCAGGTTGGGTGGAAAGTGAAGAAGGCTCCTGAGGCCTGAGCAGTGGTTTCTAGGAACTACAGTAGGTCCGACCAGGCAGTGTCTGGGACACTTCTGCAGACCATGACCTGTAGAGGCAAGTGTGAAGACATATTAAAGGAAATCAAAAACAAGTGGCTGAGAGATTCCAGATGTTAAAAAAACACAAAGGCAGCCAGCCTAGGACTGCACAGTCAGCCTCCCCAAGAGACCTCCCCTCCCAACCCAAGCACACTTGACTTTGCTTCACCTGACTTTCCACCACTAATACACACTTGCCTGCAGGTGTGGCATTTGTCTCGTTGCTTTTTTTTGTTTGTTTTTTTTTCTGGGACAGGATCATATGGAGACTAGACTGGCCTCAAACTCAATATGCATTCCTGGATGGCCCTGAACCCCTAATCTTCCTGCCTACCCCTCCCAAATCCTGGGATTGCAAGGATGCACTCCCATGCCAGGGTAATGTGGTGGCAGGGATGGAGCTCAGGGGAAAAGAACCCAGGGAATTTACTGTCTGGCTGGACCCAGGTGGGTGATCTCCACCTGAGAAAGTGGGGGACCAGAAACAAAGCAGGATTTCCCAAGATTCAGATAGCTGGACTGGGCCCTTCAGCCTGTGACTCTCCAAACATGCTGTTTGTGCCACAGGCTGCAAACGAGGAGCCCGTGGGCAGCAGCACACGGAACAGAGGTACCCTGCAGAGCAATAACTAGAGGAGTGGAAGCAAGCAGCAGTGGGATGGCCCAGCAGAGGGGGGCATCTAAGGAGCAGCTAGTTAACACTACTCCTCAACTGGGGGACGGGAGTTGACGACCACAGGGGATTTCTTTCCCACTCAGTATATTCAGAGTAGTAGTTTCACTCCTTGGTTGTTATTTTGGCTGCCTAGTGGCTTGCATGCTTGTTTGGTCAGTTGGCTTGTTGATAGACTAATGATTCAGTTGGTTAGTGGATTGGTTGGTCAGTTAATTGGTTAGTTGGTTGGTTAATTGGCTGGTGGTTTGGTTGGTTGGATGGTTATTGATTGTTCAGTTGGTTAGGTGTTCCATTGGTTGGTTGGTTGATCAGTTGGTTAATTAGTTGATGGATTGGTTATTCAGTTCATTGGTTAGTTGGGAGGTTGGGTGTTCCTTTAATTGTTTGCTCAGTTGGTTGTCTAGTAGTTTAATTAGTTGTACAGTTGGTTGAGTGGTTTGTCTGTTGTTCAGCAGGTTAGTTGGTTGTGGTTAGCTGGTTTGTGACTCAGCTAGCTATTTGGTTAGTGGGTGGATGGGTGGGTGGGTGGTTCATCTGGTTAGTTAGTTGGTTGGTTGGTGGGTGGGTAGGTAGGTTGGGGGATTATCAATATGGACAAATATTAGGTTCTGTTGCCTATCTGAAGTATTTTCTGTACTTCATGACTTAAGAACATTCCATCAGAGGCTGGGATGTAGCCTAGTGGTGGGGCACTTGCCTAACACGTAAAAGGCCATGTGTCCATCTCCAGCACTACAAAGCAAACAGAGGAGGAGTGGCAAGAGTGGGGGAAATGGAGAGAGCCAGGGCAGCAGTTCCAGAAGCTAATCTGCCTCCCACTTACACACAAGCATTAGTCCACTGTAGAGAGATTCATCCGGGCCCCCTCTTACAGCCCTGTATCCTGGTTCCCCTCTTACAGCCCTGTATCCTGGTTCCCCTCTTACAGCCCTGTATCCTGGTTCCCCTCTTACAGCCCTGTACCTGGGCTCCCTCTTACAGCTCTGTGTAGGCCATTTGATGATGTAAACTCCTTGTTAAAGTTCATGCAGTTTGTCCACAAAGGAGTTTCACTTTAGTGCCACGGTCATGGATGCAGTAGGGGTGCTACCCACCAGGGACTGCACGTCACACACACACACACACACACACACACGCACACGCGCGCGCGCGCGCGCGCGCAACTACCTGGCTCCCCTGCCTCACCATGAGCAGGCTGGAGGCATCTAGAACGCTCTCAAGGTCTCTGGGCTGCCAGGCATGCCTCCCGGTCTCCATCAGGTCTGGCCTTTGCTGATGGCTGGCGATAGGGCTCCTCCATAGGCCAACCTCCTCTGCCTTGCTTTTCAGCAAACATTCCAGGGGGGTTGGTCAGCCTGTGGTTAAAGCAGATTGTCATTCATTTCATCTGTATCACAGCCTGGAAGCAAAAAAGCAAAACAAACAGAAAGCTGTGGGAAAAAAAAAAAAGAACCTAAATTAAGTCATAAAGGCACAGAGTGTCTGGTTGAATTTGTGAAAACAGATTTGCTAGTTCCTTTGTCTTCTGTGCTGTGCAGGAGCCAGCATGGAGGCCGCGCACTCTTCTGATAGGAAGACCAGGGCAGCTCCAGACTGTTTCTGCCTTCCTGAACTCTGCTGGGGTCCTCCATGTCTCTCTAGAAGGAAAGGGTCCAGTGGGCACAAAAGCAAATAGGGCCTAAACTGCCTGCAGGATCTCAGGCTGCATGGTCACAAGGCAGGCACTTTGAAGAGAACCTTTTCACCCAGCAGAGCCCCAAGCTGAGGAGTACTGGGGAGCCGTTTTGAGGATGCTATGAGCCAGAGTAGGCCTAACAGAAGGCCTGCCTCTCCCCTGTCAGGAGCTAGGCCCTGTGTAGGCCACTTACATCTGTTCCTTTATCCTCAGAGTGAGCCAATGGAGTAGCGTTCCTCGGGTGAACTTCTTTCTCTGCAGTTTCTCCATGAAGCATGACTGGAAAATATTCAGGGCAAAGGAAGGCATCTGTACTGAACATACACAGATGTTTACCCATGTGGTTGTTCCCTAAACACAGTAGATTGTCCATCCCTTCAACATGTGCACCCCATTCAGCATTTCATGTAACCAAGCAGATTTAAGGGTCTCGGGAAGAAGTCCACAGGCTCCATGCAAATACACCTTAGTACTACGCAGAGGGTGTTGGAGTCTCAACCCCATCCCAAGGATGAGGGGGAGGGGAGGGCCTATCCTCCTCTGTCAGAAGAGCTACATGAAGCTTCAGCAAGTCACCCTGTGCTGGGGTCACTGTACCTGGGGTCAGAGCAGGCTGTGAGTTCTGCTAATAACAACCAAGGGCCCAACTCTGAGGTGAGCCGGCAGTTTCCAAAGAACCCCCAGCCTTGCTATCCTGCTTCATCTTCCTGCACCGGGGTTTCTCTATGTCTCACCAGCCTGTTGGTACAAATGAGTCACCTAGCCAGCCAGTAATCATCTCACTAGCCCAGCCCCACCCTGCCCCCACTCACCTGGTACTTTGGCACCCACCTCAGCACTTCAAAGAGCAGGAGTCCCCAAGATGTTCATGGACTCTCTTCCTTCAAGGTTTACTCCGGAGAGGGCACTGTCAAGGAATCTGGCAGAGGGGGCCTTCAGGACCTAGAGAGATAGGACCCACTAGAAGGAGGGGACCAGGCCTCTGGTGGCCCCGTGGGTGAACAACCTCACTGCTACCCCCACCCTCTGGGACCTTTGCTTTTCTTATCTCTAGAGGAGAGGGGTCCTTTTGGGTCTCAGTATGTCCTCCGAACAGCTGCAGACTGGACATGGGCCTCGGTAAGACGTACTAATAGTTACACCACACCGGCCATGTGCAGTGGGAAAGGGAATCAGGCTATGGTGGGAAGGGGTACTCCTGGCTGGGGAGAAGCCTGTACCACCAGTCACAAGGACTTAACTGGCCAGGTTCTCCGCTCTGGGTTTTCACTAGCACTACCCCACTTGTTCCCCCAAGCCAAGTGGGGCAGGAACAAGAAAAAATGAGGCTCTGACCAAGCCACTGATCTGAAGTCACTAAGCTAATGAAGAGTGGAACACTCTTGGATGTGGTCTTTCTGGGAGACCCAGCACTGAGGAATCGGCTCGGCTCGCGTGATCTCCAGGAGAAGCCCTTGTTGCACTGACTGCAGTTCTCAGGACAGGATCCTCCCCCCCCCCCCCCCCCCCCCCCCGCCACGCTGTCAGCAGCACAGGAATTCCCTCAGTTCCAGCAGGAACCCGGGTGGGGGGGGGTGCTTCACTCTGGAGCTGGGGATGCAGCTCCGCTGGTAGAACACATGCCTGGCATGTTCAAAGCCCTGGATTCTGTCCCTAGCACTGCATAAAGTAGGCGTGGGATGCAAGCCTGTAATCCTAGAACACAGGAAGCGAAAGCAGAAAAATCAGAAGTTTAAGGTCATCTGCACCTACTCAGGGAGTTTGAGCCAGCTTGGCTACATGAGACTATCTCATAAATAGGAGAGAGAGAGAGAGAGAGAGAGAGAGAGAGAGAGAGAGAGAGAGAGAGAGAGAGAGAGAGAATGAATAAACATCGACAAAGCCGGGCAGTGGTGGCGCACGCCTTTAATCCCAGCACTTGGGAGGCAGAGGCAGGCTGATCTCTGTGAGTTCAAGACCAGCCTGGTCTACAAGAGCTAGTTCCAAGACAGACTCCAAAACCACAAAGAAACCCCATCTCGAAAAACCAAAAAAAAAGAATAAACATCGACGAGGTTGGGTGACCTTTCTATCCTGAGTGACCAATTTCAGGGGGGTCCAAAATGCCCCATCTCCCACTTGTGTCTTGTGAGTTTTGCACACAGTAGGTGTTCAGTAAACATTTGGGAACAAATTCAGGAAGTGGTTCCTCTGGCTGTGCTGTGTATGCACACAAGTATGTGTGCGTGTGTGCATGCGTGTGTGTTCTTGTATGGAGGTGTTGGCACACATGTGCCACAGTGTATGTGTAGTGTGTGTGTTCTTGTGTAGGAGTGTTGGCACCTGTGTGCCACAGTGCACATGTACTGTGCGTATCTCTGTGTGTGTGTGTGTGTGTGTTCTTGTATGTGTTGGCACGTGTCTACCACAGTCCACTTATAGAGGCCAAAGGATGAACTTCAGGTGTTGGTCCCACTTTTCTGCTTTGTTTGCAACATAGACAGTCTCTTTGTTCCTGCACAAGCCAGGCTAGCTGCCTTCCATTCATTCCCCTGTCTCTGCTTCCCATCTCCTAGCAGTGGATGCTGGGATTGCCACCATTCAGGCTAACACTTTTACGTGCATGCTGGAGACCTGAACTCAGCTCTTCAGTCTTGTGTGCCTGCCCAGTGGGCCTTCTCCCCAGCCCCTTCTGCAGATGTGTCTCGGATGACCCTGTAAAGTCCTGAAGAACTGCACTCTAAGAGGCTGGACCACCTGCCTGGCATGCCAGGGGCCCTGGGTACCCTCCCCAGCACTGCAAACATACCTAAGGAAAGAAACCAAAATAACATACATGGAACCCAATGTTCCAGGGCCTTGCAGGCAGCAAGAGTGTGCCCCTTATACCTGCCTTTCTTTGCATTATGTTTTGACTCCAAAAAATGTCTTGAGGCCAACTGTGGTGCCCAAATCTTTAATCCCAGCACTGAGGCAGAAGCAAGCAAATCTCTGGGTTTGAGGCCAGCATGGTCTACAAAGCAAGCTCCAGAACAGCCAGGGCTACACAGAGAAAACTGTCTGGGGGTGGGGGTGGGGGGAATTAAGAGTCTTGAGGCTGGAGAGATGGCTCAGGGGCTAAGAGCACACACTGCTTTTCCAGAAGACCTGCATTTTGTTCCTAGCATCCATATCAGGTGACTCACACCTGCCTGGAACTCCAGCTCCAGGTGCAGCTATCCTCTGCCCCTCCCCCCACCATGCTGCACTCACACGCCAGACGTATCTACTTTATTTTTTTATAATTTTTTTTTTAAATTTTGTTTTAAATAGAAGTTCCCAGATGCGGTGGTACACGCTTTTAATCCCAGCACTCAGGGAGCAGAGGCAGGCGAATCTCTGTGGGTTTGAGGCCAGCTTGGTCTACATAGCAAGTCCCAGGGTAGTCAAGGCTACCTGGTGAGACCCTGTCTCAAAACCAAGCAAATCAGTCTTTTCCGATTGAAGGGGTTGGAGACGATCCGAGCTGGAGTTTGCATTCACGTTTCCTCGGATCCCAGAGAGGAAGAACTTTTATGTTACACATTAGTCACTTCCATGGCTTCTTCTGGGGATTATCTGTTCCCAATTTACTAATTTACAGCAAAAAATGTCACTGCCAAAGGGACCGGATACATGTGTCCTGCTGCCAGCACTTGAGCTCCCTGTAGGCACAGCACAGTCCACAGGAAGCCAAATCAAATCAGAGTGATACTCGGTAGGCAAGAGGCTGGGGTGGGGGTGGGGGGCTGGTGAGGAGACTCCAGTGGCTAATGGTACTCGAGACCTCCCTGCCTCTATCCGCTGCTTTCTTGCGTGTCCAGCCTCTCTTCAGATGGACATGAGTATTGGAAACATGACTCTAGGTGCATTCCTGTAAGCCCAGCACTTACTCCTCCTCTCCCAGCAGGAGAACAGCTAGGTGTCCAAGACCAGACCAGCCCCAGCTAAGTAAAGAGTTTGGAGCCAGCCTGAGCTACACAGAACTCATCTCAGAATAAGGATAAACGAATACAACCGCACTCAGAGCAGGCCCCAGTCGTCCTAGCTGCTCAAGAGACTGAGGCAGGAGGATGGCTTGAGCCCAAGAGTTTGAGAACAGCCTAAACAGCAGAGCCAGAGAGGGGCAGAGGAAGGAGGGAGAGACGGAAGATGATGGCAATGCAGTCACTTGGGGCTCTCTCTGGTCTAGCACACCCCCACCCATCCCCCTTTTCTTCCCTTCTGGTTTTATTATTTAAAGACAGGGTCTCACTCTGTAGCCCCCGCTGGCCTGGAATTCATGTCCCTCTCGCATCTCTTCCAAGCCATGCGCTTGACCTCTCAGAGGATAAACTGAGTCCTTTGCCTCCTCAGCTGCACAGCCATTCCCAGATCCTTTTTAGAGCATAGCTGATACCTTCGGGGTGTCAGCCTTCCTGGCTGGTCCCAGTCAGAAGTAGTGGCGGGGTCTGTGAAACCTGACGCCGTGTTCCTTGCACAGAAAAACTGTGTACTCAGCGCCTGTAGATCGCCTTTCCTTGGTCTCCAGACCGCTCTCTGACCTCTGCGCAGTTAAATAAGACTCACAGTGACTGAGGCCTTGAGCGTGCAAAGGGAGGGGGGAAGAATGAGAAGAGCCTGACCAGCATGAAGTTCTGGGTTCAAATCCCAGCACCACAGAGAGGGGAGGGACCAGAGAGGGACTCTGGGAGGGAGAGGACTGTAAAAGGCTGTTCATGGAGGTGGGAGGAAGCAGGATGTGGGGTGGGCAAGCCTGGGGCCCTCTTGCCTGCAGCTCCTGACAGCCTCTTCCGCAGGGCCCTGGGCCCTCTGGCTTGTTCTCCACCCCAGGCCGCCACAGCCCAAACCAGTCTGAGTCACTCCCCCCTCCAGCCTTCCAGGTGTGCTTTTGTGTAAAGATCCAAATTCCTAAGGACACCAGGTGAAGCCCTTCACAGAGTGGCCCCAGCTCTTCCTTCCAGGCTCAGAGACTTCGATTCCAGTTCTGGTCAGCCACAGCTTTGGTTCTCAGATCCTTTTGGCCTGTCTGGGCCTGGCTCCTCATCTGTGGAAGAGATGCTTTGGGTCCTCTGTCTTGCAGGGCTGCTGACACTGTAAAGGGGTTTTCTGATGATGAACCACTCAAGCAGTATAACAGTACAATGGCATCAATGGTGCGTGTAAATATGACTGCTCCCAGGCTGGCGGGAGGGCCTCAGCAGGTAAAGGCACTTGTAGCCAAGCCCGATCATCTGGGTTCAATATCTGGGCCGGCTGTAGAAGGACAGAACCAATTCCTGCAAGATGTCCTCTGGCCTCCCATGTGAGCACTCCCACACACACTCACAGACACATAAAAAAATGAATAAAACTTTAAGACTTTAATATAATTATTTCTATTTAAATATAAATATAAAAACTAAAATCTTAAAGCTACTTGAAGCCCCAATCAGGAAGCTAGGGTGGTAGCCATGACCCCTCTGGGGCAGAATTTTAAAGCCCAAGGACATGGTATACTCTGACACGCAAAGTCTTATGGGGCAGTGAGGTAAACACACACGATGACCAGGCAGGGTACAGCTCAGGTCTGAGCTGTGTTACCCTACAGCTGTGTGACCTACAGCAGTTAGGGATCACCTGCTAGCCCTGAGAGTTACTGTGGGACACAGCAGGACATGGAGGGTGTGACTAGTGCAAGCCAGGTCCTCTTTGTCACAAGGATCACGAGCTGTGTGGGAAGAGGGATTGGACAAGAGGTGGGTGCTGGCCCTCTGAGCATCAGTTTTTTTTTTTAATCCAACAATGCAAAAAGGGGAAACTGAGGCCTCCTGCGACAAGCATGCTGGGTGTTCCATGAGTGTTTGTATCTGTCCCAGCCTGACAAGGGGCATAGACACCAGCTCCATGGTCTTGGCAGAAAGCATGGCATTTGGCCCGCTCTGTAGACAGCTAAGGCAGGCGCTCAGAGAAGGAAAAGAGTCTGAGGAAGGTTCCGGAACACGTGACCGGCTGCTTCTCCCATCAGCATCTCTTAAACAAACAGCATGCTTCCTCTGCTTGCAAGTCCTAGGGACCGCACATGAGGAATTTTTTTCTCTCCTCCTTTTTTTTTGCTGATTAAGTTCCCCCAAAACCCCCTTAAGAATTTTAATAAGAAATGCAAAAATCAACAAAAGTGCAGCAAAGCCTTTCCTGTTATTAAATAAGGGAAAGTAAATATTGCAGATCGCACATATTTCATAAGAGGATGTTATGTTTGGGTGGGAAAAAAATGACAGAGAAAAGAAAAGGCTAATTTGCTTTCTGGCAAATGCGTCTTTGCTGAAATTTGGTTTCAAATCTGATGACTGGAGCATTATCAGTGGCTTTCCTGGAATTTGGGCCTTTGACATATGAGGTGTGCTCCAATAAGCAGGAAAACTGGGGTTTGGACTTCTGTCCTGTGAGCACAGAAAAGAATTCTTTAGTCACCCAGGAAATTATGATCCTTCAGGGGCTACATGGCCACAGCAGTCTGAAACAGAGAACAGCTGAGAGGAAGCAAGACAAACGTTCCGTATACCACCTTTTAAGACTGAGGGGTGACGTCCTAAACTGACGCCAGTACGGTCTTGACACAAGGAAGAGGACCTGCCGCCGCTGCCGCCGCTGCTGCAGAACAAGGCTTTGAACTCTGCCTCTGCTTTGTTTTTTTTTGTGTTACCTCGGGTAAAATGTATAGCTATTCTCACTCTTGCTTTTCTCCTCTTTAAGATGGAGAAGCACTCCTGGCAACGCAGCTTAGAGGCTGAGAGCGCTGACTGCTCTTGCAGAGGACCCTGGTTCAGTTCCCAGCGCCCACATGGCAGCTCCCAACCGTCTGTAACTCCAGTGCCAGGAGGCTCCAACATTCTCTCCTGGCTCCACAGACACTGCATGCGTGTGGTGCACATACACACATGCAGGCAAACATCCATACACATAAAATAAACCAAACAAACCCCGAAAGAATGAAAATGAATGAGCTGCGTGTCTACTAAGAGCAGTGAGGCGAGCACACGGTGCTGTCCTGGTTGTTATGGCGGAACTCCTGGTGGAAGCAGCTTCCCAGAGGAAGGGTTTGTCTTTGCTCACAGTTTCAGGGATTGCAGTCAGGTCTGTGCTGGGTGCCTGCAGCTTCTCACACCACAGTAGATCAGAAGGCAGGAGCCCCATGAGCCACTTCTGCTAGCTATGCCATTCCCTAAAGTGCCACGGACTCCCATAACAGCCACTAGGCAGAGGCCGCATGCGCAAGTACACGAGCTAGCGGAACACGACACGGGCAAAAGCCTAAGCTTAAGGAATAAAGAGGAGAAAAATAGGCTTCTGAAGGCAACACTCTCAGCGCACTATGACAAGTGGAAAGGGGGGGGGGGGGGAATGTAAGAGAAAAAGGTCACACAGCCATGCACCTAAGAGTGGAATGCGCTCTGAGGAATGAATAAGAGGTGACGTCGCTGCTACGCAGGCCTCAGCTATCCAACCGGCATTCCTCGGCTGTCCGGTCTAGCCTGCTGCACACCAAGGCTGTATGAAACACCTTGCTACATGATGGGGCTGCATGGTCTAGCCTGCCACACACCAAAATACAGCCTGCTGCCTCCATCTGCCATTGACCAAAGCATCGTCATGCGGCACCTGGGATCACGCGACTGCCTCTTTCTCTGTCCTGAGCAGCAGAACACTGACACTGTGATTTGGCATGCTGGTCAGCACAGTCCTAGAAAACAAAAAGCAAAAGTGAAAAGTGAGTTTACTTTCCGGCTGGAGCACCTGGCACAAGAAAGCGGGTGCCGCCCTGCAAGGGCACATGTTGAGAAATGGTCCGCGTGACCAGGGCTTCAGAGAAAATGGCCAAAGCAAAGGACAGAGGGCAAGGGGGCTCAGAGTGTGGCCGCTGCCAGCCAGCCTGGCTTCCTCTGTCCTCTGTGTGTCGTCCCGTTCCCCCCACACCAGGGTTCTGATGGTCTCACCAGCCACATCCATCTCCCCAGAAGGAGAGACAGAAGCGGGTGGGGGGGGGGTGTTAACCTGGGCCCTGGAAATGCTTGTGAATGGAACCTCACCAGCTACAAATCTCAAAATGTGTTTGTAGAACCAGAACTGGGGCTTGTACTTCCCAGTTGTCCTCAGGCCTCAGAACGCTGTTGCTGCCTTTAGAGCCCAGACAAGAAAGCCAGGCTTGGTGGCATCCTATTTGAATTTTACTTCCCTAATAGTATCCTTTGTATTTACATAAACAATAGGAGAAATAATACGGCAATCACTCGTATACCTACCACCTGGTTTATTGCCATGGTTTACGCTTGTTCTGTTTCTTATTTTAAGAAATAAAGTATTAGAAACAAAGTTAAAGTCCCTTTATCTGCCGCCAAGTACCATAGAATACTGGGCATTGATATGTGAACATATCTTTTTATACATCCAGTGTGTAATGTTGTATGTTTTAGTTTTCAAAAATAAGATGTATGTTATCTTGCTTTTATCATATATTTGAAATTTGTCTATCGATACACTTCTGTAGATACATATTAATAACAGTTTGGGTTTGTTTTTCCTGCTGCACAGTATTCTACTATATGTGTCTATGGTACATTTTATGAATGTGCCTTTCCTTCTAAGGAGGAACAATTAGGTTTTCTCTCTCTCTCTCTCTCTCTCTCTCTCTCTCTCTCTCTCTCTCTCTCTGGTGTTTTGAGACAGGGTTTCTCTGTAGCTTTGGAGCCTCTCCTGGAACTAGTTCTTGTAGACCAGGTTGGCCTAGAACTCAAAAAGATCCTCCTACCTCTGCTTCCCAAGTGCTGGGATTAAAGGCATGGACTACCACCGGCTGGCTGTCTCTCTTTTAAAAACAAACAAACAAAAAACTCTACACGTCACCCATTGTGATTTAAAGGAGTAAGGGGGCTGGAGAATTGCATCAGCACGGAAGAGTTCTTGCTGGGTTTTTTTTTGGGGGGGGGAGTCCCCGTCGGGGAATTCTTGCTGTTTTTTTAAGGGACCTGAATTTCATTCCCAGCACCCACACCCAGTGGTTCAACTGCCTGTCACTCCAGACAGTGGGTCCGATCGCGCCTGTTCTGGCTTCCCAAGCAGTCTGGCGAATACACACAGAGATGGCACTCACTGTTCTGTCCTGCGGAGGACTGGAGAACAATTCCCAGCACCCACTTCAAGCAGCTCACAATTGCCTGAAAGTCATACACAGACACATATGTCGACACAGTTTTAAAAAAGAAAACCTTTGCAGCCAGGCGGTGGTGGCACACGCCTTTAATCCCAGCATCTGGGAGGCAGAGGTAAGAGGATCTCTGTGAGTTCGAGGCCAGCCTGGTCTTCAAGAGCTAGTTCCAGGACAGGCCCTAAAGCTACAGAGAAACCCTGTCTTGAAAAACCAAAATAAATGAATAAAAAAGAAAAGAAAAGAAAAGAAAAGAAAAGAAAAAGGAAAGAAAAAGAAAACCTTTGCATCTTTTTGGGTATGGACACACAAGTTTCTCTAAGAAACTGACCCCACAGTAAGAGATATTTGATTGTTAAATGAAGCCATGAGATAGGTAGGCGCAACAATTCTGGGATCCAGCATCCCCTGTAATGTGTCCCCTCTGTGTGACCTTGGACAAGTCCTTACTCGGAGGATCAGTGTCCCTCTACAAAACACCAGGAATGGACCAGGTGGCTTATTTCCCTCAATAGTACTACGGTGGTTTGGGGTTATTTTGGTTTGGTTTTTGCTTTTCTGACAACCACGATAGACTGGAGGCTAGACTGGATACCCTTCCCAACAAACCAGAACCTTCAGAGCTCCAGCCTCACCGCTCGCCACAGGGCTCCACTTTCTAACACGCAAGTTAAGGCAAACCCCTACTTCCCAGCTCGTGACATGGGCGTGTGGCCAACACGTTTCCAGCTGCACAGGCCTACATGGGTCTCTCCTTTCCTGCGGCTCAACAGATTCTCCCTCAAAGCTGTGAAGGGGAAAATGCTCGCTAGCAGGGTGCGGCTGGGCCAAGTCCCGGGTTGGGTAGATTTGGTGTTTGCTCGCAGCACTGGCTGATTGGGTTGTGGATGGTGCTCAGCCTCAGGGGAGGCCTCTACCTGGAATGGTTGAAATTTGCTGAAATGCTGCCATCTGGTGGTCGCAACACAACACTGCAGTGCCCGGCCTTCCAGAGAAACAATGGGGCGACAGGGGTTGCCCAGCCCTGCTCAGAAATGCAGCCGGCTCCCCATTGTCTGCAGGGTAAAGTCCGAAAGCCAAGCCTGGAATTCAAGCGCCTCCACAATCGGCCCCGCCTTAACTATCCGGCTTTATCTCAGCTCCGACCTCCTGCCCTGGCCAGGTCCAGCTCCTCCCTGAACCTCCAAGCTGGGTCCAGCGTCTCACTAGGGCCAGCCCGGTGCCCAGACTGCCATCAGCCCAGCTTCTAGGCCACCTCCTCCAGGAAGCCTCCCTGATCCATCACCGCATCAAGGTTCCCTACGTCCCTTCCACCAACTCTTACACCGTCTCTTTCAACACTGACACTGTGTGTTGGATGCGAGAGCCAAGCCCTAGTGATCCACGTGACCATTGAGGTTGGGCGCCCATCTAACCTGCTCTGCTCCCAGCCACCTGCAACAGAGACAGAGGTGCTGGCACCCAGTTTGCAGGCCTGCTATGACAACCACATAATGGTCCCAGGAGACGAGACAAGGATGGCTAGATAACGGGACACCCAGTTGATCTTGAACTTCAGGTTAGAAAATGGCTGAATCTAGACACCATGATGCAGGTGTGTAATCCCAGCATTTAAGAGGTGGAGGCAACCTCAGAAGTTCAAGGTTATCCTCTACATGCAGAGTTTGAAGCCAGCAACATCAGACTGTTTCAAACCCTTCCCCCTGACAAAAGGAGGGGGTAACAACTTTCTTTTTTCTTTCTTTTTTTTCTTTTTTTCAGCATATTTCAAAAATTACATGATGATTTCATTCATGGTTCACATTAGGACTTAGAGGCAGAAGCAGGTGGATCTCTGAGTTCGAGGCCGGCCTGGTCTAAAGATCAAGTTCCAGGACAGCAAAGGCTACACAGAGAAACCTTGTCATAAATAAATAAATAAATAAATAAATAAATAAATAAATAAATAAATACTTTTTAAAAAAAAAGACTGGGTTTTATGATTTTTTTTTTTTTTAAATGCTGGGAGGTCCCTGGTGGCTGTAGGCAGGCAGCGGGCTCTGGGAGCAGCCAGTCCCAGGCAGAGATGGCTGCAGGTCCCTGCAAGATCCCCGGTGGGCCATGTGGCAGCAGGCAGTGGGCTCTGGGAGCAGCCAGTCCCAGAGAGAGACTGCTGCTGGTTCCCAACCGGTGGCTGGTCCTGGGCAGGGAGACACATGGCAGGCGGGCAGGAGACAGAGACATGGATAGACACAACATGTAGAGTGAGGTTGAATATTTATTCAGGGGGTTATGGAGGGGGAAAGAAGAAGGGGACAGAGAGAGAGAGAGAGAAGAGGAGAAAGAGACAGAGAAGGGGGGAAGCAGAAGAGGGAAGCACACGCATGCCAGGAGGAAGATGGGGGGGTGGCCAGGAGTGGGTGTGGCTTGCCTCTTAAAGAGCCGAAAACCATAACACTTGGTGTCCATTTCCATCTGTGTTTATGTTTGTAATATAATAAACACTGGCCTTTCTACTGTTAGAAGTGTTTGTTTTAGTCTATAAAAAAAGTTTGCCAGGTACTAGAGAGTTAGCAGCTATTGCATGCTTTCTTGGTAAATAAGGATGTTTATATCCTATCTTCAGATTCACAGTCTGGTATTTTTTAACTATATTAACATAATGTAAGTCCTATGGTTAGTTTAGGGTTAATTGTGAGTAGGATGAGGGCTCAGAGATTAAGAGCACTGACGGGTCTTCCATAAATTCTGAGCTCAATTCCCAGCAACCACATGGTGGCTCAAAAACCATCTGTAATAGGATCTGGTGCCCTCTTCTGGCATGCAGGCAATGAGGCAGAACACTGCATACATCATACATACATACATACATACATACATACATACATACATACATCTTAAAAGAGAATAGTTTGCCTACCAAGGACTAAGATTCCACAGATCTCCCCTACCTGGTAAAACCTTTGTTTATGCAAAGCACTCCCCCACCCCACCCACGACACTTTCCTTCCTTGTCTTTGCCATGGAGTCTTTCAAAACTAACCAATAGCAAAAGTCTGTGAGCTCAGACTCCAGCCAATGGGGAAGAGGCAGAGCCATCACCAGCTGCGTGCGAAGCTCCTGCCCCCACATGCTTGCTAGCCTGGTGTGGGTCTTGGCACACCCTTTGTGCCAAAAAGAATCACCCTGGCAAGCTACTTTCGCTTCATTTGTGTGTCCCCTTATGCGACACCTAGACAATTTTCTGTTTGTTTCCACACTGCTGGATTTCAAAATCGATCTCTGTGTGTGTGTGTGTGTGTCCTCAAAATGAAGGCCTCACCTTTGCAGTCCCTCACAGATTCACACACACCCAGAGTCAGCCATGTGCACACGATTTCTTCGTACACTCCTGTGTTTTTCACTTGTGATTGGAGGGTTTCAAAGGCCTCCAGCGGAGTGCTGAAGGGCCGCAGTGTTGCTCAGCCAGGAAATGCGATTTACTGAAGGAAACACGGCTCAGATAAGCCCCTGGCGTGCATCAGCTACTTCACTGTTGGCCGCAAGTTCGGTGTTAATGAATCAACAGCAGATAATACAGAGGGTGGCTTTAAATAGAACCACCAGTACGAAACAGGGTGATATTGACCACAGGATGAAAAAGCTGTGATTACAGGCTGCCAGAAGCCAGCCCCGTGTTCTCCTGGGAGGAACAGGTCAATATTTGCCAACTTTATAGAATACACATGACTACCAAAAATAGAATCAACTACTACACAGTCGATATGAGTATGTGTGCTGTGATACATGTGTATAATACATTAACAGACACATACTGGAATATCATGGGTGAGGCTTTATGTGATGTTTTGGGTTCTTGATTTCTTATTTTTTTTTAATTTTAGATTTACTTCTTTTATGCATATGAGTGTTTTGCCTACATGTATGTCTGTGTACCATGTGTGTGACTGGGGCCAGAAAAGGGCATCAGGCCCCCTGAAACCGAAGTTACAGATGGCTGTGAGCCACCATGTAAGTTCTGCAAATTGAACCCACATTCTCTAAAAGAGCAGCCGATGCTCTTAAACGTCAACCACCTCTTCAGCCCCTCTTGGTTTTGTTGGGTTTCTGGCTGTTTGGTTAGTTGCTTGTTTGATTGGTTGGTTTGGCTTTTCAAGACAGGGTTTCTCAGTGTAGCCCTGGCTGTCCTGAAACTCACTCTCTAAACCAGGCTAACCTTAAACTCAGAAATCTGCCTGCCTCTGCCTCCCAAAGGAATGTTGTGATCTAAGGCTAGCGCCGCTACTGCTGGCTTCTTCTTGCTCTTTGCCTGGCCTTGAACTCACAGCCTCAAGGGTTGCTAGCCCCTCTGCTTTCCCAGTAACTGTGGCCATAAGTATACTCCACCATGCCTGGCTAGGGGTTATTTTCAAATCCTCCACCAAGGAAATCAAAGTTGGGATGTGAAGCGTATGAAATAAATAAGCTATAAAAGGTTGGAAGTTTGAGAAATAAGTTTTACTTTGTTTTGGTCTATTTTTAATGGACCCCAAGGCCTCTGAATGCTGGGCAAATGCTCTACCACTAAGTCACACCCCAGCCTGAGGAGAAGAAAATTAAAGACGCGGTCTCACTAAAGTCCTGGCTGACCTTGAACTTGCTAAGTAGCCCAGGCTGGCCTTGAATTCTTAGAGATTTGACTACTACTCCTTCTGGCTAGGATCAAAGGCGTGGGTCAAGGTCAAAAACACTGATGACAATTTAAGCTGGAGAGGTTGTGGGGGAAAGGGAATACTCCTGCATTGATGGTGGGAATGCAAGCTGGTACAGCCCCTTTGGATATCAGTGTGGTGATTTCTCAGAAAATTAGGAAATAAACTTTCTCAAGATCCAGTAATACCACTTTTGGGCAGACATCCAAAGGATACTCAATCGTGTCACAAGGACATGTGCTCAGCTATGTTCATAGCAGCTTTGTTTGTCATAGCCAGAACCTGGAAACAACCTAAATGCCCCTCTACCGAAGACTGGATAAGGAAAATGTGGTACATTTACACAGTGAAGTACTACACAACAGAAAAAAATAACGACCTCTTGAATTTTACAGGCCATATGGATGGAGCTAGAAAACATCATATTGAGTGACGTAACCCAGACCCAGAAAGACAATTATCACATGTACTCACTCATAAGTGGTTTTTAAACATAAAGTAAAAAAAAAATCAGCCCACAAATCACAATCCTAGAGAACCCAGACAACAATGAGGACACTAAGAGAGTTGTACATAGATTTAATCTACATGGGTAGTAGAAAAAGACAAGATCTCCTGAGTAAATTGGAAGCACGGGGACCCTGGGAGAGGGTTGAAGGGGAGGGGAGAGGCAAAGAGGAGAGCAGAGAAAAATGTAGAGCTCAACAAAAATCAATAATAATAATAAGCATGCACCACACACCTGGCAGAGATTATATTTTTACCGCTTTTACTCTTTGTTCTTGCTTTTTTAAATATCTTTTATGTATTCTTTGACAATTTCATATGTGTATACAGTATACCTTGATTAAGGCCACCCCCAACACCCCCCACACACACACTCCCACACATCCCTGCGTACCCCCTGCTCGTTATCATTTTTGGTAAACATCCGATCCAATTAGTACCACCTGCTAGAATGCTAACTGATCCTGTGGGCCTGATCATGTCCAAGTCATGTGTAAGTCATGAATGCCATGAGCTCTGTCAGGTCCAGAAGACAGCATTTCACAGTCCTCTTCCCCATCGTCTGCTCTCACCTTCTTCCCACCCCCACCCCCCTTTTCCCAATGTTTCTTCAGCCTTCGGCAGGCAGGAGTATATAT
>NW_026067943.1:5204385-5249296 GCF_014885135.2 Alexandromys fortis
ATATATATCCCACTTAAGGCTGAGCACTCGAGCTGAGCACTCGATAGCCACTTGTTCTCCGCATTTTGACCACTAGCCACTGCCCACTGGAGAACAGCGCTTCTCCGACCATGGGTGAGGGCAGCACTAATCTGTGGCTATAACCAAATATGTAGTAGTTTGACATCCCCATAACAAGACAGCCATAGTAGTTTCCCCTTAGGCCCTGTGACCTCCTGGGACACAGGGTTTTGATCAGGTTTCCAGTACTAGGCATGAATTCTTTCCTGTCAGTTGCCCCCATAACCCTCATGCCCTTATTGCACCAGTGGGCACATCTTCCTGGTCATTATCGTTACACGCAGGGTTCATTACTGAATACAATTTCACATCATCTTGAGGAGGTCAAGGGCAGTATTTGGGGGGCAGGTCACTTCACATCTCATCTGTAAAAACTGATCTTGTGTTAGACCAGTAAGGCGGCGAGCATCTTTAATTCCAGCACTGGGGAAACACAAGATGCAACTCCTTGAGTTCAAGAACAGCCTGGGCTACACTGTGAGTTGCAGGCAAACCAAAGCTATACCGTGATATTTATGTAGCCTCAAGTGAGAAAAAAAAAAAAGCGGATTTGGGGGGATTACTGTGAAGATCAAAGCGGGATGTACGTCCCCCGTAACCCTCCTCCATTAGATCCAGCGAGGTGGGGGTGGGACGGAACGAACCAGCTGCTATACTGTGCGCAGGCGCGCTGCTCTAGGACGCGGTGGGTCGGCTCTGCGGCTGCGCAAACGACTGTTTTTTTTCTTTCTTTCTTTTGCGGCCTCATTGCTTGACGGCTGTAGCACCGCCCCCCCAGGTTGCCCGGGTAACGGTGGGCGCGCGTGGTCGCGGAAGGTAAGGCTGACTGGAGGCCGGGCTGTCCCATGTGTCCCCGTGCCGAGAGTGTAAGCGTCCTCGGGCGCGAGTGGGGTGGGGGCTGACTGCCACTCAGGCGCCCATGGGCACAGCGTCCTGCGGGCAGCAGAGCACTCTGCTTGGCTGACAGGTGCCGGCTGCCCCTGACCCAAGCTGGTGTGCCTTGGCCCTCAGCGCGGGAGCTGTGTGTGCAGTGAGGAACACAGACGCAAAAGGGTTTTCAAATGATGAGGCGCCCTCGAGGGCCGAGGATGGGGCTGAGCTGGCAGCGTGTTTCTGTGCCCGGCACCGGCTCAGATCGAGCGTGCTGGCCCACCTGTAATCCCAACGTTTGAGAGGTGGAGGCAAGGGATCAGCTGTTTTTAAGGCCATCCTCAGCCACGTGTCAAGTGTGAAGTCAGTCAGGGCTACGTGTGGCCTCGTCTCGAAAAGAAATAACTGATAAGAGATCACGGGTGAGTTTGTCATAGGGAGGCTTGTTTGGCAACTGCTCCAAGAGTGTTGGAAAACTAAATGCGTCTTCATTGCTAGTGCTTGGATTGACATTTTGGAGCATCTAAAAGGGGTCAGGCTGACCAGTGGGTGTGATGTTCATGGTTTTAACCCCAGTACTGGAAGGCTGAGGCAGAGAGATCATAATGAGTTTAAAGCTAGCCAAAACTACATGGCAGCACCGAAACTTGTAAATGTAAGTTAGGCTAGCAGATCAGGGAGGGGAAGAATAAAGGACAGGCCTAGCTTTTGGTGGACAGAAATATGCTCTGTGATGCTTTGGCGCCAGGCGTGCCCAGGTTTGGGAAGTGAAGAAGTAACAGGTACACTCAGCCGTGAGTCGCTTTGCTCACCTGTACAGGGGAAAAAGAATAATGCCAAGGCTAGGACTGTGGCTCCTTCCATAGAGAGTTTTCTTTGAATGAGCCAGGCCCTGGGTTCACACTCCAGCACTAGAAAAAAGCAAATTACAGCCTTCCAGTCCTCCACAAGACTGACCTGGTGGTCCTCCCAAGACATTAAATGTGCCTCGGACACATAAGCAATGTTCTTCCACGCCCCGCCTTCCTCTCTGCTTAGGCACCTACTTACTGCTGTTCTTTTGAGACAAGGTGTCACTCTGTAGCCCAGGCTGGCCAGGATCAGAACAGTCCTCCTGTCTCAGTCTGAACACTAGCATTACAGGCATGGACCACCACATCAGGTCTTACCTCTGCGTTCCCTAGTAACAGCACTGAGCAAATGGCTGAGCTCAGCTTCTTTATGGAATAAGGACCGTTCTCCAGTGCCATTTGTGTGTGTGTGGCCCAGTCAGTGTCTGGAACCCTGGACCTGCTGACAATGGCTTCCGTTGTGCCTTCACGTCGGGGTGTTCTGCCGGCATGGCAACAGGAAGAGTTTCTCTCTTTTTTTTTTAAAGCGATTTTTATTTTTATCTGTGTATTTTGCCCACATGTGTGTGCTGTGCACCACATGCAAGAACAGACCAGCCACTTGCAACATAACCTCTGTCGAGAAGCAGAGTGTGGCTTCTGGGTTTGCTTTCACCTTTTTCTGTGCTCTGAAATCCCAGTCCGTGGGGTGGTGCCTCCTACATCCAGGGTTGGCCTTCCCATCTCAGCTCATCTAACCTGGACATGTCTGTCAGACTGACAGTCATCTGGTGCTCTTGGGTGAGCCCTTCAGCTCCCTTCCCATGCAGCAGCCACGGTCATACATGCTGTCAGCAGTATACATGTCATGCACAGAAATGCTCGGGTATGTTCATTGAGAAGCCTAAGAACTTATTTTGCTGTGTTCCGTGTGGGACACTGTCAGTTCTAAGAAGATACATCCTGGTGATTGCTTTCATAGACATATATACACACAGCCGTATATGCTGGCATGGATGCATGTGCTCTGTGACATGCAACACTTGAGTGTTTGTCTTCCTGAGGAGGCAGAAGGGTGGGTCTGATTCCCTGGAACTGGAGTTGCAGGTGGGTGTAAGATACCTGGTGCATGCTAGGAATTGGACCCATGGGTATCTTTGTTGCTCACTTGTTAGTTGGTCTAACTTCCTAGGTCTGTTTCCCTCTTCTTATTGAGGTTTCTGGCATCATGAGACGTTCCCTGCAGCTCTCATCCCATCGTGGCCAAGGCTTGTCATTTCTCTTATTATTTATTATTGTTAGTTTGCAGTGTCTTTCTGTCTTTATGTCTCATCTCTGCACCACAAGCATGCAGTGCCCACAGAGACCAGAAGAGGGCGTTAGGTCCTTGGGACTGGAGTTAAAGATGGCTGTGAGCTGCCATGTGGGTGCTGAGAATGGAACCCGAGTCCTCTAAGAGCAGCCAGTGCTCCTGCCTCATCGTTTCTTTATAATGGTCATGAAATGTTGAAGCCACCCCCTCCTCAGGCTCAACTCTCCCTTGCCTAATAGATGCTAGTTTGAGGTCAGGAACACCCACATCATCGTATTTTGTCCTTTGTGAGGGGTTTTGTATGTGACCTTTAAGCTCCACATAACTTCCTGGTTTAACTCATGTGCAGACCTGACCCTAAACAGCTGCAGGTTTGAATCCCCTGCCCACCTGGTGACAGCATCTCTGTCAACTGGACTATACACATTTGCGTGGACTGTGGTTCAATAATGCTTCCTGCAGTTAGCTATTACCTGGCAGCAGCCCTGTGTTACACCCAACTTGCTTTCGTGTGTGTTCCACACTTGTTTTATCTCCTTGGGTCAGTGTGAGACCCAGAATAGAGAGGTGTTGCCTTCAGCTTCCTGGCTCTGGGCCTGGTTGGTGGCTGTGTGGCATCTCACGCAGACCTAGTCCATAGTGAACAGATACATCGTGTATCTGAGCAGGACCCACAGAGAGGACCTGGGCTCTGGCCCCCACAGCCCCGTGCTTAGCCAACACACCCGTTAGAGGCCTCACTGACGCGAATGTTCCATTGGCTGTGACGTGACATTGCTGGCACTCACTTCATAACCGTTATACCCAGTGTATGGGCAGTGCCAGTATGCCAAGCACTCTCGTAGTTGGCATTTTCTTTGGGCTGCCAACCAGATCCCAAATAAAGACACAGAGACTTACTAATTATTATTGTTGTTGTTTGTTTGTTTGTTTTTCAAGACGGGGTTTCTCTGTAGCTTTGGAGGCTGTCCTGGAACTAGCTCTTGTAGACCAGGCTGGTCTCGAACTCATAGAGATCTGCCTGCCTCTGCCTCCCGAGTGCTGGGATTAAAGGCGTGCACCCCCAACACCCAGAGGGACTTACTAATTATGAAAACTCAGCCTTAGCTTAGGCTTGTCCCTCTAGCTCTTTTAACTTAATTTAACCTGTTTCTATCCCTCTACATTTTACATCAGGGCTTTTGTTTTGTTTTGTTTTGTTTTGTTTTTTGAGACAGGGTTTCTCTGTGGCTTTGGAGCCTGTCCTGGAACTAGCTCTTGTAGACCAGGTTGTCTCTTACATCAGGGCTTTTTATCCTACTTCCCTGCTTCCTCTGTGTCTGTCTGTCTGGCCCCTGGCATCTGTCTCCCTATCATCTCCTATTCTTGCTCCTTAAGCCTAAATTCCTCCTCCTACTTACTCTCGCTGCCCAGAAGTTCCACCTATACCTCCTTATTTGCTATTGGCCATTCATATTTTTATTAGAACAATCAGGAGCCTTAGACAGGCAAGGTAAAACAGCAACACACCTTCACATGGTTAAACAAATAAACCACAGCACACTCTGTGAGCCCTGACTCTGAGGCCGGTTTTCTCTCCCTTTGCAGAGGAGCTAAAGCCCCGAGAGGCTGGGGGAACTTTTGCCCAAGGTTTCACATCTAAGGGGCAGCAGCTTCCTGATTTTGGTGTGTACACTGCAGAAGCTAGCACTAGGTAGATCACAGCGTTCAGAGTTGCTACACACACCCACTGGCATTTGGTGGAACATAATTGGCCCTTAAATCACTCAGATCTCAAATCCCAGCACTTGGGAAGTAGAAGCAGGGGGTCCAGGAGTTCATGGTCATCCTCACCTACATAGTGAGTTCATCAGCCTGCATTACACAAGATCTTGTCTCAATTAAGCAAACAATCAAACAAAAACAAAAAAAACCACTGAGAACTGACCACCCCAGGTCTTACAATGTACCTTAAGGTCGGTCTTTGGAAGATGGAGAGCTAACCAGACTCACTCCACTGAGGATACATTCTTGCTTGGCTTTATCTTCACACACACACTCACACCCATACATCTGATTAGCAGTCCTTGGGGGTCTCTGAATGCCTCTTGATCAAGGAAAGGAAAGTATGTTGTCCTTAAAGACAGGAATCCTCAGGGTGTGAGGTAGGCCTTGGTGCTGCCAGCTTCGCTTAGGTGATGGCCCTAGCTTCTTGGAGGTCTCAGGCTCTGAGATACCCCTGGTTACCCATCTGTGCCGTCATGACCTAGTCACATGGAGTCTTTTAGTTCTGCCTTCCCCCAGAGACCACATAACCGGGTTCTGAGTGTGCTAGCCCTGTTGGTCCGTGGTTACTGTCTGGTTCTCTCTCCTCTAGAGGCCTGTTATCCTTGAAGAATGGCAGAGGCAGTCTTCCGTGCCCCGAAGAGGAAAAGAAGAGTGTATGAGAGTTACGAGTCACCACTGCCCATCCCCTTTGGTGAGGACCAAGGTTCCAGGAAGGAATTCCGAATATTCCGAGCTGAAATGATCAGCAACAACGTGGTGGTGAGGGGCGTGGAGGACATGCAGCAGCTGTACGGGAAGGTGAGCCTGGGGACCCTGGGGACCTCGGCTGTGGGGCTAAGAACTACACGCCTCGCCACAAACCCTCATCCTAGCACCACGTAGGATGAAACCATTTATATTAAAGACAAGCAAGTAATTTACAGAAATGTAATGGGTAAAACTGGAGATCCTCCCCAGTGGATTAGGGCCTGTGGGAAGTTCCCCAAAGTGTCTGCTCTCTTTCTGTCCTGGGGACTTGTTGGATGAGGACAGCCTCTAGTTCTGGTTGGAGGGAGGGCCACTTGTTCTTTCCGGCCACCCAGACAGCTTACACCCGAAATAATCACACAGAAACTGTAATTATTTAAATCACTGCTTGGCCCATTACTCTAACTTCTTATTGGCTAACTCTTACATCTTAGTTTAACCCATCTCCATTAATCTGTGCTTCACCACGAGATTGTGGCCTACCAGCAAAGTTTCAGCAAGTCTATCTCTGGCGGCAGATCCAAGGCATCTCTCTGACTCCGCCCTTCTTTCTCCCAGCATTCAGTCCAGCTTCCCCATCTACCTAAATTCTGCCCTATCAACAGGCTAAGGCAGTTTCTTTATTCGTTAATTGTAGTATGGAGCGCAGGGCCCTTTGTTCCATCCCACCCAGCTAGCGTACACCCGAAATAATCACGCAAAAACTGTATTCATTTAAACACTGCCTGGCCCATTAGCTCTAGCCTCTTATTGGTTAACTCTCACATCTTGATTAACCCATTTCTATTAATGTGTATCTCCACTGTGGCATACTGGCATGAGTCTAACCAGCATCCATCTCAGGCAGGAGAATCATGGCATCTGCCACACTGCCTTCTTCCTCCCAGAATTCTGTTCTGTCTACTCCACCTATCTAAGTCTGCCCTATCGAAAGGCCAAGGCAATTTATTCAACTAATGAAAGAATACAAATACAGAAGGACCTCCTACACCAATTAATGGTAATCATAGCACACAGAGGGGACTCCCACATTACTGGCAGTTATGGACTTCAAGTGGTAGCTGGCTTCCCCCGACCTTCAACCCAGTACACTCCCCATATCTTTTTTTTTTTTTTTTAATCACTGAGGCATTTTAAAATGCAGCCTTATGGAAAGATGGCTCAGCAGTGAAGATTCTTCTTCCAGAGGCCCTAGATCCAATCCACAGCACCAGTCTGGCCTCCAGCAGCCATTTGTAATTCCATCCAGATGATCTAGTGCCCTCTCCTGGCCTCTGAAGACACCAGACACACATAGTATATACATACATCCAGGCAAAACACCCATA
The DNA here is from genome assembly GCF_014885135.2 of Alexandromys fortis. Lineage (NCBI taxonomy): Eukaryota > Metazoa > Chordata > Mammalia > Rodentia > Cricetidae > Alexandromys > Alexandromys fortis. The sequence continues at coordinate 5,211,300 of NW_026067943.1, forward strand.
CACATGAAATTTAAAGGAATGGATTTTTCGTTTGTTTTTGTGTTTTGTTTTGTCTTTGTTTTTATTTTTTGAAACATGGTTTCTCTGTGTAGTTCTGGCCATAGGAACTTGCTCTATAGGCCAGGCTGGCCCTAAACTCATAGAGATCTGCCTGCCTCTGTCTCCCTAGTGCAGGGATTAAAGTAACTAGCAAAAGTAACTTTTTAAGCAGCCCAGATGAGGCGTAGCTGATAGCCAAGAGTTCACCCTCATGAGCATACCTTTCATTCAGTGACATCGTGAACCTATAGAGTGGCTCCCTATCGCCACAGTCCAGTCTTAGTATTTGTGTGTTTGCTTTGGTGCTGGGGATTGGCCCAAGGGTCTTGTATTCCTCCCCTGAGCTGTACCTGCCAGCCCCACTGCAGTCACTCATGCCTGTGACACCAAGCCCTGCTCCCACCCCAGGACAGGACAACCGGTGGGCACCCTGCCTCTCTTCTACCTTCTCTAGAGTTTGCAGTAAGGTCAGTGGGCTCTGGTGCGTTAAGGCCTTGCTGGTCCCTGTCTGCCTTCAGCTCACTGCTGAGACCTTTGTTCACAGTGTGCAAGGTGGAATGAGGATTATCATAGGCCGGGTACGTTTTAATCATCTATTATAATTTTATTTTTTTATGCTTGTTGATAGTCAAAAGCGGGGGAAGTGTGTATTTTGGGGGAATCAGCAGGAAAGGGAAGGATACTTTCAGTCCAGAGTAGGATGTAATCCAAGGAATACTTCCTGCCCCCTCATCCAGTGCACTCCTGGCCACATGTGAGAAGAAGCTGGCTCTGGTGCCTTCAGATGCCAGACACAAGCCAAAATGGTTCCTCATCACATGGGCGAGCTGGTACTGAAATCTGTGGGGCTTGGAGATGATCTATGAGTAAAGTACATGAGGTCCTAAGTTCAGACCCCGGTACCCACGGGAAACACTCAATATTGCTGGCATGCAGACGTGTGCACACGTATACATGAACACCTACATACACCACACACCTCAGAGGTGGGACTGTATGAGCATTAGAGAATCAAGGAAACATGGGGCTGTTGAATAGTCCTAACAACTGAGCATTGACCATGTTTTCTTCTTGGAAGGGTTACTTTGGAAAAGGCATTCTTTCAAGAAGCCGTCCAAACTTCACGATCTCCAATCCTAAGCTGGCTGCCAGATGGAAAGGTAAGGCCTGCAGCTTTTGTTTGACGCTTACATGTCTTCGTGAGATGGTAAGTTCTGGAAGAGAGGCACACTGACAGTGTTCCTGCCTGGAAGATCGCCTACAAGAATTACATCAAAACAGTTCTTGGTTTTGTTTCAGTTTGACTAAGAATGGCTCAGTACTTAGCCCAGGCTGGCCCTGAACTCAGGCTCTCCCATGTACCAGCAGACCAGGCAGAAAGATCCTTCTGATTCTTGGAAATGTGTTTCACATTCCTTGGAATAGTCACAAGTCCTGCTCACACACACTGCCCTGATTTCCATCCTTTGCACCTCAGAAGACAGGGGAAAGTGTTATTCTGGCTTTTTTGTTATGCCTTGCCTGGTAGGATGATGTGTGTATGAAGTTCTGCCTGCCTGTGCTACTGTCAGAATGAGGCTGGGGTTTTATTTGCAGAGGTAGAATTTGCAATAGCCTTGGCATTGTTGAACATGGGGTTGGTTGGTGGTGAGGCAACTTGGTGGATAAAAATGCCTGCCACCCACCCTTATGACCTGAGTTAGTCAGGGTTCTCTAGAGCAACAGAATTGATAGAATGAGTGCGCGCGTGCGTGCGTGCGTGCGTGTGTGTGTGTGTGTGTGTGTGTGTGTGTGTGTGTGTGTGAGTGATTTATTAGTGTGGCTTACAGGCTATGGTCCACTAATCCAACAGTGGCTGTCTGTCTCCTGACAGAAAGTCCAAGAATTCAGTAGTTCAGCCCATGATGCTGATGTCTCGGCCGGGCTTTAGTATACATGGGAATCCGAAGGAAGTGGGCTCCAGGGGAGAGGAACTTGCCGGTGACAGTGGAGGCTAGCAGGTGAAAAGCACGAGCTTCCTTCTTTCATGTCCTCTTAATGTAGGCTGCCACCAGAAGGTGTGGCCCACATTTAGGGTGGGTCTTCCCACCACAAATAATCGAATCATGAAAATTCCCTCACCTGTGTGCCCAGCTGCTTGAGTTTTAGTTAATTCCAAAAGTAGACATCACAGACCCATATGGTGGAAGGAGTCCACACATGAAACGGCATCACAGACCTACACATACGAATAAATGGAGTTTAAAACCCAAAACTAATTAATGTGCATAACTCTTTAATTTACAATTCTTTTCTTCTAATACATTTTCCAAGGCATCCTTATAAATAATACCAGAAGGTTAAGACATAAAAGAATTGCCAGGCATAATAATATTTATCTTTAATCCCAGCACTTGGGAGGCAGAGGCAAGTGGATCTCTGTGAGTTCAAGGCCAACCTGATCTCCATAGTGAGTTCCAGGACAGCCAGGGATACATAGTGAGACCCTGTCTTGAAAAATAAATAAATAAATAAATAGATAGATAGATAGATAGATAGATAGATAGATAGATAGATAGATAGGATTTCTTTAGGGCTAACTTCAGTACAATGGTCCTCAACCTTCCTAATGCTGCAACCCTTTAATCCAATACAGCTCCTCATGTTGTGATGACCCCTGACCATAAAATTATTTTGCTACTTCATAACTGTAATTTTACTACTGTTATGAATCATATTGTTAGTATCTGAGATATATAGGATATCTGACATGTGACCCCCCACAGGGGTCATGCCCCACAGGTTGAGAACTGCTGGTATAGTGGTTCAGACCTATAATCCCAGCAAGTAGGAAGCTGAGACAGGATTACCAGCTAGAGAAAAAAAAACAAGGGGTGGGGTTGTAAGGTGATCCATGTAAGACACTGAGGTATTAGTTCAGCAGCTGCTCACGTCCCAAAAGCCTGACTGTGTGCTGAGTTGGTGAGTCCATGGCAAACCTCTATCACCACAGGTAGAGGTGTGTGTGTTTGTGTGTGTGTATATGCACACACACACGCATGTGCAAACATTCAGCGCTTACAAAGGGAATTTGGCAAAATTATATTTGTGTTCTCCCTGTAACCTAGATTTATCTTAACAATACACTGGAGCAAATAGGAAGAAAAGCCGCACAGACTCTCTGAGGCCCTGTTTGTAATACTTGAAGAACAGAAACAACCCAGTTGAAGGAGAAGGTGTGGATTGCAAGCACTAGTGTGTTCATGTAAAGAAATACATAAGCTGGGCAGTGGTGGTGCACACCTTTAATTCCAGCACTTGGAGGCAGAGGCAGACAGATTTCTGAGTTTGGAGCCAAGCTTGGTCTGCAAAGTGAGTTTCAGGACAGCCGAGGCTGCACAGAGAAACTTGTCTTGACAAACCAAAAAGAGAAAAGAAGAAGAAAAAACAAAACAAAATGTAGATTACAGTAATGTTGAGGGCTTACTGTGATGTTATTAAATGAGAGGGTCAGGCTGTGAGCTGTGGGTGATGCAAAATGGAGGCCTAAGAAGTATGTATTTGGGGGCTAAAGAGATGGCTAAGCCATCAAGAGTACTGACTGCTCCTGCAGAGGACACGGGTTCAGTTCCCAGCTCCCTTATGGCCGCTCACAATCTGCAGCACCAGCCCCAGGGGAGCCAGTGTCCTTTTCTGGCCTCTACATACACACAGTGCACAGGCATTCATGCAGACAAAACACTGATACACATTATTAAACAATTTTTTAACAGCAACCCATACTTAGTATTTTTGAAGATGAAAGAGTTTGAGGAGGTAGATATTATACCTGACTGAAAAATTACACAAGTGCACATGTGTAGTTAGGTTACACATTGTTAGTACAGCTTCTGTGTTTTGTATGCCAGATGAAAAGGAAGGACAAGACCAAGCATGGCTGTGCAGTTCTGTAATCCTAGTATTTGGGAGACTGCGAGGAGGATTGTGAGTTGAAGGCAGCCTAGGCTACCTGCTAATGGACCCTGTCTAAATAAATAAATACTGGAATGAACACATAAGCCAGGCATGGTGAGACACACAGAAATCTCAGCGCTGGAGGCACTGAGACGGGACAATCGCTGTGATTTTGAGGCTCCCGTGTTACATAGCAAGACCCTGTCACTCAGAGGTACAGGATTTGCCTAGTGTGTGAACGTCCTGTATTCTGTACATCACATTGCAAAAGCAGTGTGGTGGAGCCCAGGAGTGAGGCCAGGCATCACAGCTCTGCCTTGGAAAGCTCATCGATACATTGTATATGTGTGAAACTTAAGTATTTCAAAGTAATTCTTCCTTGTAGAAATATTAGGAGCTGGGAAGATGGCTTGGCCATTAAGAGCACTTTTGTTTCCCAGGACCTAAGTTTGGTTCCCGGTCCCAACTGTCTGAGCTCCAGCTCCACGAGATTAGACTCCCTCTTCTAGGAGCTTGCCCCCACCCCCACCCCAAACCTACACACACACACACACACACACACAGTGCACATAAATAAAAATTTTAAAGTCTTAAAGCCAGTCACAGTAGTGCACACCTTTAATCCCAGTACTCTGGAGGCAGAGACAGGATGAACTCTGTGAATTCAAGGCCAGCCTGATCTACATAGAAAGTTCCAGGACAACCAAAGCTACATAATTGACTCTGCCTCAAGATAAATAAATAGATAGATAGATAGATAGATAGATAGATAGATAGATAGATAGATAGATAGATGATAGATAGATAGATACTTCTTTTTTTGTTTTGGGTTTTTTTAGGGAGTGGGGATTAAGGTTGTTTGTCTTTTCGAAACAGGGTTTGCCTATGTAACAACTCTGGGTGTCCTGAAACTCAATTTGTAGATCAGGCTAGCCTTGAACTCACAGAGGTCCTCCTACTTCTGCCTTCCAAGTACCAGGATTAAAGCTGTGTGCCACCACCACCCAACAATTTTTTTTTTTAAACAATCGGCTAGGTATATCCAGTTGGTTATATAACCACGCTGGTGGTACCTCTCTTAGGGAATAGTCACCTGTTGTTCAAGCCTTGTGGAAGAGACTTTGGCCATTTTCTCCTGTCAGAGTGCCTCTGCTTCATAAACTGCCCCAGAATCCATCCCTCCTCCTCAACAGACTCATTGCCTCCTTCCTAAACTGAACAGCCTCCTGCCACGCCTTCTTAACCTGCAGATGAGACTTATCTTGGTGTTCTATTGCTGTGAAGAGATGCCATGACCATAGCAACTCCTATAAAGGAAAGCATTTAAATGCGGCTGTCTTACAGTTCCGAGGTTGGTCCGTTGTCATCATGGCAGGGAGCATGCAGGCAGACATGTTGATGGAGAGGTAGCTAAGAGTTCTACATCCACAGGCAGCAGGAAGAGAGAGAATCTGGGCTTGGAATGGGCTTTTTGAAACCTCGAAGCCAGTGACACACTTTCTGTGCCACACTTCCAAATAGCGCCACTTCCTGGTGACCAAGTAGTACAAATCTGTGAGTCTATGGGGCCTTTCTCATTCAGACCACCACAGTGCTGAATTTGAGAAAGGAGACAACTTTCCTCAAGGCAGATTGAGGGGGTCCCAGGAGTAAAAGCAAGGCTGCTGAATGACTTGAAACACACTTTAGAAGAAAGGGCTGGTCCTACTTGGCACCCAGCAGTAGAGCTGGAGCCCCCAGCCCCATACCCCAAACTTCACCACCATCAAGTGTCTCTGCAGCCCTTCCTGCTAAGCTCATACACAGGGCCCAAGTGTTCTGACGGATGAACGGTCCCCTCACATATCTGTACTTCTGAGCTGGGGCTAAGGCTCTGAGGGCCCATCTGAGCCAGCAGGAGGATGTGGGTGCAGGGGAGGGCGGCCATCAGAACAAGCCGGCTGTGGCCGATACACATCACCATCCAAATGTATGACGGGATCTCGAAATTACCTGTCTTTTTAAAGTGGGTTTTGTTCCCTCTAAGGAAGTCTGTCTGGAACTAATAGAACGTCTTTCTGTTCCAGGTGTGCAGACAGACATGCCTATAATCACCTCAGAGAAGTAAGTGAGGGTGACCTTGGCTCTGGTGGGGCTGGGTTAGTCTGTGTGGCACAACCTGGTGTCTTTGTTTTCTCCTGACAGAGGATAATACTTGAAAACTGAAACTGAGCTTAATGTGGCTCAAATCCCATCTGAAATGTGTTGCTTGTTCAGGTCAGCCTCCCGCTGCCATGTCGAGAATGTGTTATGAAGTCCAGAGACACCGGGACTTGGGTTCTGAGTAGGCCTCCCACCCATGTGGGCAGATGGTCCTGCCTTCTTGCTTGCTCTACACACTGTAGGGCCAGAGGGTTTCACAGAACTCCCCATCAGCCCCTCTTAGACATTCTGGAAGCATTTCCCCTGGCTCCTCAGGCACCCATATGATGCCCATCTAATCCCAGCGTATCCTTGTCCTGCCCATGCATTCATTACCTCTCCTGTTAATTTCTCCCCTGTGGTCCCCTCTACTGCCCGGATGTTGGGTCTACAGCCCTTCTCTCTGTCCCATCTCTCACTTGCTTAGGTTTGGAGTCAGTTCCAGGATATCAAGGCCATACCTGGCATCTCTGTACCCTGGACTTACTGGTCCCTTGATAAGACTGGGCCTAAGTGGTGGCTCATACCTGTAATCTCAGCACTGAGACAGGATTGCTGTGAGTACAAGGCCAGCTTGGTCTACATAGTGAGTTCTAGTCCAGCCTGGACTACAGGGTAAACCCCTCGCTTTGGTCAGGGTTACTATTGCTGTGATAAAACACCATGACCAAGCAGCTTGGGAAGGAAGGGGTTTATTTGGCTTACACTTCCACAATACTGTTCATCATGGAAGGGAATCAGGACAGGAATCCAAACAGGACAGGAACCTGGAGGCAGAGCTGATGCAGAGGCCATGGAGGAGTGCTGCTGACTAACTTGCTCCACATGGCTTTCTCAGCCTGCTTTCTTATAGAACCCAGGACCACCAGCCTAGGGATGGCACCGCTCACAATAGACTGGGCCCTCCCCCATCAATCACTAATTAAGAAAATGTTCTACAGACTTGCCTACAGCCCTGTCTTATGGAGGCATTTTCTTAATTGAGGTTCCCCTCTCTCAGATGATTCTAGCCTGTGTCAAATTGACATTAAAACTAGCCAGCACATCCCTTTCTCATAAAACAAAATAGGGGTCTATTCCTCCCAGCTCTTATTTTTATGCTCTAGTTCAGACCCCAGCCCTTCTGTAGAGCCTCGCAATAGCAGACTCTCACAACCCTGTGCCCTGCTGGCAACAGACTGTCAGGGAGGTATATATTCCCAGGTTAGGCTGGGAGTGGGACTTAGAACTTGGCAGACCTCCCATCCCAAAAGGGCCACAGTACACAGGTCACTGCACTCAAAGCTAGGATTCACAAACAAGACAGCGACTGAAGATCTCTCCTCATCAGTCTTGCTGTGTAGATGACATGAGGTCAGCCTGTCTGAGGAAGTGAGTCCCACCTCCCCCAAGACCACCACTCAGCAGCACTGCAGTGTCTGCAGCATGAGGGCCCAGCAGTGTTTCCTCTTCTCGTGTGTGTTACCTTCGGCTGCCAGCCCAAAGGATTGCAGACGCGGTGATGCAAAACAACAGAACTGGATCTTCAGTTCTAGAAGCCAAACGACCAAAGTGCAGGTTTTGGCAGGGCTACCTCCCTCTGGAGGGCGTGGGAGGGCTTTTCCTGCTAATCTAGGCTTACAATGATCCTGCAGTCCTCAGTCTTCTTGACCAGTCCCTGCTTCCAACAGTGTGTGTGTGTGTGTGTGTATCCTTCCTTCTCTTAAGTACACCGGTCCAGATGACCTCATCCTAGATTGAAAAGATAGACTAATGGACTAGCTTTCTCGTGACTAAATGGGCTCAGCTCCAGAGTGAGAGGCATTGACACACGAGAACAATAAAGCAGCTATTCACGGCACTGATGCTGGGGCATGTTTATGAGAGGTGCTGTGCACGTGATAGACGTCTCTCTGGTCTCCTAAGTCGTCACCCAGCCCATGAAGATCCAATCCCTCAATCCTCTTGATGTCCATGTTCTGCAGGTGAGGAGCTAAACCATAGGAAGTTAAGTTCCTCACTTGGTCACAGAGGTTGGAAGACTGTCACTCAGGGAAGTGACGATCAATTGAAGTAACATCTTGGCATCTGTTTTTGTTTTTGTTTTTCCTGGGTTTCTCTGTATAACTTTGGAATCTGTCCTGGAACTCGCTCTGTAGACCAGGCTGACCTCAAACTCCTAAAAAAATCTGCCTGCTTCTGCCTCCTGAGTGCTGGGATTTGAGTTCAGAATTGGGCCGGGCCTTCCAGAGCCAGCTCTGGAGTGGCCCAGATAATAGATGATCAGGTAGAGGAGGGTGTCTGGCCAGTGGAGAGGCATGATCAGGGCCTGGAGCCTGAGAGGTGTGGGGTTCTTGCCACCTTGAGTGAGTTTGCTTCAAGTTCTAGCTGTCCCCCCTCCCTCTGCCCTTCTCCCGTCTGCTCCCTGACACCTAACTCTTCTCTGTTCTTACCCTCCTCCAGAGGACTTTTTAAGGAGTTCAGCCAATAGGAGGACAGCACTCTGGGACCACATGCCACACACCTAGGCTATCTGCTGTTTGTCTCTTTCATCTCTGGCCTTACTTGGGATTTCTTCCTCACAATCCTGTGGCCACTCATGTTGTAGTATTAGGACATCTGAGATATGACGAGGTGGGAGTGTGGTGGTTGTGGCATGTGGCAGAAGAGGGGAGAAGCAGAGGTGCCATAGGCTAACTCAGACTCAGAAGAGTCAGGTCCAGGGCCACATGTAGGTTTTAATACAGTGTGCACCGAGACAAACTGAGCTGTGTTTTATGCTACCCTGAAGCCCTTGCAGCAAGAAAGCAGATGTGTAACTCCTACCCAAGAAGTGTTGCACACTTCACAAGCCTCCTCTCAGTTCACCCTGTCACAACCCCCTGAGGTGGCACCCTGAGTTTGTAGGTGAGTTCCTGAGTCTGAAAAGGGAGGGTCACACAGCATGCATGAGTCTGTGTGGAGCAAGGGTCTGATGCCACATCTGCCCTGCCCAGGTGGCTGCACAGAGTGGAGCAGAGCCCTGTGTGTTTGCTTACTCTGGCTCTGTGCAAAGGAGGGGATGGCTGGACCTCAGTTAAGTGGCTCTTTCTATGTGTTTTGGTTTTAGGGTTTTACTTTTTTTTCTATGCTTTTGATTTTGTTTTTTCATACCTGAGGTCTTACCTTGTAGCTTAGGCTAGCCTAAAGCATGCAGTCTCCCTGCCTCAGCCTTCTCTTTGCTGGTGTAACACACTGGCACCACTGTGACTAAGTCTCATTTTTAAGTCAAGGAATCTACACTTGCTAGCACAAGAAAACGTCTTTCTAGATCTTTCCAGCTTTTCTGCTATGTGTGTATGTTGGTCACTGGACCACCATGTCCCCTAATGACAAAAGGTTGTATGTAACAAGATCTCTCTGAGGCAGTAGGCTAGTATCCCCAGTTTTGTGGGGGAGGAAATGGAAACAAAAGCTAAGTAATCTACAGTAGTAAATGATGGAGTTCAGGCTAAATCCCAAGCGTGAGATCCTCCATGTTTTATACTGTAATCCTACAGGTTTTAGAGTAGCCTTGCCTGCCATGTTCTGGTCTTTAAATATAAGATTCAGCCCAGCCTGGTGGTGCAGACCTGTAATACCAGCTACTCAAGGAACCAAGGCAGAAGAATTGGCAAGTTCAAGTCCAGCCTGGGCAACTCAGAAAGATCCTGTCTCAAAAAAGGAGGGGGATATGCCCAGTGGTAGATAGTTGCTCTTGCTTGTGGCCCTAAGTCCAATCCCCAGAATAACAATAAACAAATGAGTCAAAGATTCAGTCCCAATGTACAGGGATGTTCTGCTCTGTGGGGTGCCAGCCTCCAGCAGCACAGGGCTGTGAAAAGAACCCACGGAGTCAGCGGCCTAAGCTAAGACTTTTCTATCTGAGGGGGTTGGGGGAAAAGACACACACTCTCTTGATGACTTCCTTCTTTATTCTCTGTTCTCATGTTCTTTCCATGTTCTTTCTCAGTTGTATGTAGCTTATATACCCCAACAAAATTTTTCAGGCAGTATAGGACTGACAACGTGGTTACATCCTATTTTTCAAATAAATTATTATAATGAATAATACTGGTTAAAACATGGTTTTCATGTCTCCTACATGATTAAACATTATGTATTACAGGTGAAAAACATCCCAAGAACCCGCATGCATTCATATCCAAGCAATTTGTTATAAGTTAACTGTGTGGGCAAGCAAGGTGTTCTTCTCAGTTAGGTCTTTTACTGGCAGTTTGCATTTTGTGGTTACAAAGAAAGGGCCAATTACTTTATTACTTAACTTGAAATAATCTTAAAGGATTCACAAACCTAAACTTTCATATATGAAAAAGAATCAACCAGCTCCTCTTTAAATCTTTAGGGTCCATACCCACCCATTAGTAGTTTTCTATCAGGAGACTGAGGGCAGAAATGGGTATAAGGAATTAGTCAGCTAATGATAATTGGGCTGCTTCGTTCTCATTCCCTGACCTTAACAGTTCCACATTCAATTGTGGGCCTTTCTAAAGCTTTTGGTTGTCCTCTTGGGTTTTTTTCACCTCAAAGCTTTCTGGCAAGAACATATTAGTCTAACTTGGTTATCTTCAAAGCTTTCTTTCAGCTGTGATTCACTGTGAAACCGAACACATTGCCCAACATTAAGGTTAAAAGAATTTAAACTAGCTGGGCTACTGGGACTCAGTTGCTAGTCTGTGCAGCTCCTTAGGTGAAACTCACAGGCCCTGGATGTGAAACATAGCCTTGTATTTACTTTTATTCATCAAAGGTCTGTATGGGCTATCATTATTATTATCAGTTTAAACAGTACAGCTTAGGAAGGGGTCATCTTGACAACCCACAGATTAAAATGCCCAGTAGAATGGGATGTTTCCAAGAAATAAACTCACTATATTACAGGCCGTGGAGATCTCCCCACATCCACTCACACTAGATACCAGAGGAATATTGCAGTAACAAGCATGTAAAGGTACAGCAGAAACAAAGGACATTCTAGAGTCTGTAGTCCCGTGACCTTGCCTAAAAGAGATTCACACATCAGAGTTACCTCTTGGTGGGCCAACTATAGGGGAATGTGTTGCAGTAGTGGTATTGGGATATCCTGACTTACTGGGAAGCCAGGATATACTTAGCCCACAATAGGACAGCTCTGGAGGGGTAGAACCACAAAAGATCAGCTCTAGTGGGGTAGAACCGCAAAAGGACAGCCTCTGGCCTCCAGAGCTGCAATAGGACAGCTCAGCCCTGGAGGAAAGATGTCCTGACTATCAGGAAGCCAGGACCTCTGAAGCTGGGGTGAGGTGGGGGATGGTCTCCCCGCAGGATATAATGATCCTGCTCTTCTAGAGAACCACTACAGCTGAAGTCTGCTCTGCTCCCTTACAGAGCGTCCTAGCAGAGCTATCTGCTTCTTCTCTAGCCCAAGATGTTTCTTCTGCTAACACTCTGCTAAAGGGAAGCCCCCTGCAGAAATGTAGCAATCTCTTCTGGCTCCCTCAAAAAGTTGTTACTTTTCTTCTGCTGGCTTTGCTCAGCCCCCTTAAGTAGCGTCCTAGCAAGGATGTTCTGTTGTGCTCCACCTTGCTGATGCCCCCTAGGGAGGTCTCAGCAGGGTTTTTCAGCTCAGTCCCCTAGAGATGTCCCAGCCAGGTTCTTCTGCTTTGTACTAGCAAATGAAGGTCATCACCCAAGACTCTTTTGAAAAAGAGATTTGTTTGGGAAGGAGGCATTCAGGAGAGTGGCTGTCCGCCAGGGCAGCTCTTAACTGAAGGGGTGGAGAGGCTTATGTAGGGCTTCTTAGGGGCAGAGTTTTTCCAGGGAGACGGGATTGGTTACTTTTTCCCTACTCAGAGATTGGTCAGTTTATCTGGTCAGGGGCAGAGATGGCCCTGACTTCATAGCCAAACTGTGTTTCTTGCACTGGTCCTTTTTAGCTTTTTGACTTTAATCTTAGGACCAGGACATATTTCTTTCACTGGCTCTAATTCTAGGGACAAAGTGTGTTTCTTTGACACTAGTTTCAGAGCCAGGACACATGTCTTTAGTTCTGAGTTCAGGGATAAAGATGTTTCTTTCACTGGCTCTGGGTTTAGAGTCAGGGTGCTTAGTGATTGGTTGGTTTCCTGCTCCAGTTGTCCCTTTTACCCTACACCAACACCATAAACTTCTATTGCCACCTGCTGCTCCTCTGACATGGCCACCGGCAGGGATGTATGGTCATCCATGTGTAGGAAGACCAATGTGAACAGCTTGGGGTTCTGATGAGCCAAGGGGAAGCATACACAGGTCTTTCTGGGTGCAAAGACAATTTGCCTGCTGGATCATATGAGGCACGACAGTTCCTGCACCCTGATATATCTAGGCATCTGAACACAGGTGTAATAAGGAGAGGAATGAAATTACATGTGTCTTCTTGGTCGAGGGCAGAGCCATGGATGTTGGCTGCTGTGGTCAGCCTTCTGCTGGTCTTTGGTTGGCAGCAGGTTCTGATGTCACAGGAACGCAGACCAGCAATGTCCTGATACAACACTGTTGTCTTCACCATAGTCTTTGTACCTTGGTGAGTGCTCAGCCCTCGGAGTGTATAAATTTAATATGTTACTATACTCTCAAGATTCTTATGGGGAATTTATAATTAGTGGTGGCTAATCTTGAATATCAGCTTGACACATGGGAAGAGGAAACCTCAGTTGGTGGCTTCTGTCAGAATAGTCTACAGGGCATTTTCTCAACTGATGGAGGAGGGTCTAGACCACAGTGGGTGGTGCCATCCCTATGCAGGTGGGCCTGAGCTGTATAGGAAAGCTAGCTGACCCCGAGCTAGAGAGTGAGCTGCTGGTAAACAAAGTTGCTGCACAGCCTTTCCTTCCATTCCTGCCTCCGGGTCCTGCCTGGAGCTCCTGCCCCAGCTTCCTCATGGAGCCTGTAAGCTCTAAGGTGAAATAAACCCCATCCTCCCCAAGTTGCCTTTGGTCAAAGTGTTTCAACAGAAAGCAAAGTCGAGCCATATATAAGGCAAATCATTTCTTTCCCTATCCAATGATGTTCTTGGGTGCTGTGAAAAACATTGATTCAAATTCACGTTCCAGTGCTATAAACGAAGGGCCTATACTATGAAAGGGGTGCCTTAAGGAACAATGTGATAACCAAGATTAAAAATAAGTCAAAATGGATCCCAGTAAAAGGTGGTATTTTCTCTGCCTTATTTACCAGCGTCTCTTGGTTTTAAATTATATAAATTTTCACACTTTGTTAAATGGGGGTTAATTCTGTTAAAGTAAGCAAATGATATCAAAGGGCCAGTGATCCATGCTTGTGGCTGGACAGTTAGAAGTGGGAGAATGTGAAGGAGGCAAGCTCTGCCTGTAATCCACCGTTCAGGAAAACTCAGCGTCTTCCCAGGCCATCTTGTAGGCTTCTTGGTCATTTTGTTGTCTTAGAGTTGAGACGGGTGTGTTATTGCCGGTGTTTCTGTTGGCAGGTATCAGCGTCGAGTGGAATGGGCCATGGACTTCATGCGTAGACAGGGCCAGGATGAGAGCACTCTGCAGAAGATCCTTAGAGACTACACAGAACCACTTGAGCCTCCTTGCAGAAAGGGGAAAGAAGAGGCCCCACAGCGTGATCCACTCAACTCCGAGGCCAGCTCCTCCCTGGAAGGCAGAGTGGGAAAGGACAAACTCTCTGTGACCACTGGAGATGCTGGACCATCAGAGGGTGAGGGTCTCAGCACACGCTCGGACTGTCCACAGGGGCCTGGCCATGCCACACTCACTGTGGCATGTCCGTCCAGCCTTAATGGACATGTGATAGAGGACACCACGGTTCTGCCCCAGGTCCCCTGCCAGGATGGCATTTGGCCTGATGACAGCAGCCAGGTGGCAGGAGAGCAAAGGGCTGCTCACGAGTATGTGCTCGTTGAGGAAGAGCCGTGTGATGTCCAGGAGGAGGAGGCCTCAGATGACAAGGTATGTAGAACAAAGTACCATGCTCCCTCTGAGCGTCAGTGACCATCGGCCAGTCTGAGGACGCTGCTGTCGGTCTTGGCTTTGTAAAGAGAGAGTCCGCATCCGTTTCAGCTCTCACTTTGCTCTCTGTCACTGTTAGTCCCTCACTGACACAGACTCGGCTGTGACTGGATGCGGATAGGAAGGGTATAGCAGTGGGGTCAGTGCTACCCACTGTTGCAGCGTCCCCCAGGACTTTGGGGACATGTCCCCTGGAGATACAAGACTGTCCGTCATTCCTCCACAGCCACCTGCTGCTGGCCAGCAGATGTCTGCCCACTGGGTGCCCTTCACTCACTACTGGGCAGGCCTGCTGTCGCTCTGGGCCTGTATGGTGCTGCTGAGGCCAACACTGAAGCCCAGCCCCTGTTGCACGGCAATTGTGCGGACAGTTTCCACTAAATTCAAATTTTAAACAAAATTTTTTACAACTAAGTTAAAACAAGTAATTCTCTGTGTCTTGTTTGGGAGAAGAAACACAGTGTAATTGCCTGATCTCGGGTACAGCTAAGAGGATGAAGATTTTGACATCTAAGAACAGGTACACAGCTTGGGCGCGGGAGACACTGTTCAGCTGTGGAGTTGTCACATCTACAGGGACAATCCATGGGATAGTGTTAGCAGCAGAAAAACCAGACCCTCCTTTTCCACGAAGGTTGTTTTACACAGCAGTGTGTCAGCATTGAGTGTATAAAGTGTTTGTTTGTGGATTCAGTCTTCGTGACAGGTGGTGCTCACCTGTGTGCAGGTGGTTGATTCTCTTCCTTTCTTCCTTCCTTCCTTGTAGTTGCTTCAAAGAAAGAGACTGGTGTGCCGGAGAAACCCATACAGGATCTTTGAGTACCTGCAACTCAGCCTAGAAGAGGTATGTATGCATTTCGCTGTCTCAGCCCTGGGTGAGTCTCGCACTGTGCGCTGTGCACCTGAACCCTCCTCAGAGAGTGGTTCTGCATAGAATGCTGAATGTTGAAACACCTGCCTGGATGCTGGTCCTCAGCCTCTTCCCTTGGCTCTGAGAGTGTGTTGGAGTTTGGCTATAGCTCACAGAAATCACTGAAATGGCGTGTGAGAGCCCCGGGTTCAAACCCTCAGCCAGAAAAGAATAGGAGAATTGAACATTTAAGGGGTTTATATGAAACCTCCCTCTCCTCCCTTATCTCTCTTCTCCCCCTCTTTTTCCTCCTCCTCATTCTTCCTTTTTTTAAGATAGCTTATTGCTACATAGTCCAGGCTAGCCTAAATTCACAGCCCTCCTGCCTTGGGCGTCCTAGGATTTGGGTATGTACCACCACACCCAACTTGAGTTCTTTTCTCATCAAGGTTTGGGAATATTGTCGGGATGTTCTGTTCTGTTCTGTTCTGTTCTGTTTGTTTGTTTGTTTCATGGCATAACTCTGGCTGTCCAAGCACTCATTATATAGACAGTTGGCCTCAAACACACAGATTTCCTGAGTGCTGGGATTGAAGGTGTGCATTCATGCCCAGCTAATTTTCATCAGCTTTTTAAAAATTCATCTTTATTAAGATCTAATTAGAATACCTGTTCTTTCACTTGAAGTGTGTAACTCAGGCTGGCAACAAAGGTCATTGACCAAGTACCTGCCTGGATCAATCCCCAGTACTGAAAAAAATAAATAAATAAAAATACACCTTCTACCTGGTGTGGCCACATGTACCTGTGGTCCTAGTTGAGAGACTGAAGATGGGTGATCATTTGAGCCCAGAAATTTAAAGTCATACTCTTTCAAAATAAAAAAAAAAAGTGAGAGAGAATTAGAGTTTTTTAAATTGCAGAACCTACTGTTTTAAATATGCTGTGTGAATCTGATCACGTACTTCCTGCTGAGTGAGTTGGTTCTAGGCATTTCCATCTGCAGAATCACTTAGCGTGCTTCCCTCACTGAATCAGCTACGTTCTGAAGTGTCCTCCAAAAAATGACCTCACACTGCCCCTCTGATGTCTTCCTCTAGCTGTGATCCCATGCGGTTGAAACCCTCCCTTCTTGCTCCCATTCCTCTGCACACAGCTGTCTTTCCGCTGTGGGAGGCAGTGGGCCCTTCCCTTCTCCGCGGCTAGGGACAGACATGTGGGTCTCCGTCCCCTGGACTGTGCTTCTCTTCCTTGCAGGAAGGCCAGTGATAGAGCTCTGAGTGGGGAGGCTGTTGGGGACATCACCTTATCTTTTATTTTTTCCCCTGAGGCTGATGGTATACCTTGAAACTCAGTAGCCACTGGCCTCATGTGACTGTTTCAGTTTAAACTAATTAAACTTGAATAAGTTCAAACTTCCATTATCTAGTTGCCCCGGCCACATCCCTTTGTACCAACAGGCGCGTGTGACCTCTGTGCTGGATGCTGCGGAGAACATTTTTAGTTTCCTGGACAGGGGAGGCCGGGACAAAAACAAAATGAGCCAGCATCACACTCCATTGATTTGAGTAGCTACAATTCCACACAGAAATTTGTGATCACTTTTATTACTATTAAAATACTGATCCTAACTGTAAAATTACTTTCACCACAACCTTTTGATTGTTGGGGTTTTGTTTGTTGCATTTTTGAGACAGGGTTTCTATGTGTGATCCTAGCTGTCCTGAAACTCACTCTGTAGACCAGGCTGGCCTTGAACTCACAGAGCCTGTCTCTGCCTCCCTAGTGCATGCGACACCACCGCCCGGCCTGAATGACTTTTTTGAGAGCTCGGATTTTCCTCCTTTGCCATATTTAAAGCCAGCTTCACAGTATATGCATGGCCTTAATATATTCCCCTGAGTGGCACTGAGGGTCTGCTTGGTTCAGACCATGCTTGTGGACCAGCAGGAAAAAGAGAAGATCAGCTCTCCTTGGTGTTGGTTCTTAAACTTCTTTTGGAATCATGAGAATCGTGAGAAAGTGCTGCTGCTGCTGCTGCTGCTGCTGCTGCTGCTGCTGCTGTTGCTGCTGCTGGGGCCAAACCAGGCTTTCGTGTAAGCTGGGCAAGAGGAGGCACTGACCTACCCCAGCCCAAGAACAAAACAGTTGAAACAACAAACTTCTTTGTAGCTGGAAGTAAAAGACATGAGGTTAGAATAATTAAAAGTTTAAGAAAGAAAAGATTGGCCCAAAGAGACTAAAGCAGACCACCTGTATGTAGACGGGAAATCAGTATTCAGTGAAAATCTCATTTCCTGTCAGTGAAGAAAAGACAATGGATCCGCAATGTTGGGCAGCTCCTTAACCATGTGGAAAGAGACCCACGATCCTGCCTCCTAGTGTATGCCAGATACAGCTCAGAGCAGTTAAAGAAGGAGGTGCCAGGCATGGTGGCACATGCCTGTAGTCTTGCTTGGGAAGTGGAGGCAAAAGGATCAGGAGTTGGGCTGGAGAGATGGCTCAGAGGTTAAGAGCACTGGCTGCTCTTCCAGAGGTCCTGAGTTCAATTCCCAGCAACCACATGGTGGCTCACAACCATCTTGTAATGAGATCTGGCGCCCTCTTCTGGCGTGCGGGCATATATCGAGGCAGAATGTTGTATACATAATAAATAAATAAATCTTTAAAAAAAAAAGGATCAGGAGTTGAAGGCCAGCTGTTTCACATAGATTTGGGTTTGGTTTTTTACTTAAAAATTTAAGCTAGCGTACAAAGTATGCTTCATTATGTTCATACATGTGTCGATATGTTTTATTTCCGTTCTCATCTCATTGCCCCTCACTCCTTTACCCCGCCCTTTGTCCCCTTACTGCCCTCAGAGAAACACCCCTGCTCTCACCTGATCCCATTACCTTCTTTTCTTTCCTGTCCACCCCTGGAAGATCTTAGCTTCTCACTCCGGCATCCTTTCTCGTGTTCTGCTAACACATGCAAATGTAGATACAGAGTCTACATTTGATTGGGGTGGGGGCTGCAGAATTTGGCCTTCTGAGGCAGGCTGATCTCGCTTCACACAGTAATCTCCATTTTCCTGCAAATGTATCGTTTCACTTTTCTTTCTGGTCGAATGAAATCCCTTTGTTCGTGTGTACCATGATTTCTCTATCCTTTGCACACAGTAACCATCCTTAGGTGGTGAGAGCCTCCTTGTAAACCCTGTGACTGGCTGTTGGGAAAAGGGAAGCTGGCGGGGCCTTGGGGGGTGACGCCAGCAGGGGTGTGTCCCTCCCATTGTGGTCATTTCCGGAAGACCTCCTGTGTGGCGGCCAGGGCAGGGTAGGTGCTGGAGATGTGAGCAGGAAAAATACTTCATCCTCCCTGTTCTTCTGGGGATCTGCAGTTGGGCCGGGGAAGGGAGCTCCTGTGCAGCACCTGCCCCGTCTCACCTGCACCATCCGCTCCAGATACGGGGTTGCACTGTGCTTGTTCCATTTCATGGAAGAGGGAACATCCACAGGGGTGCTCATTGGCCCATGATTATGTGGGCTCAGCTCCAGGACTCAAGAGGAAGTCACACATAATGAGAACAATGGAATAGTGTGTGTGCTGGTCTCAGTGTCTCTGCTAAGGATCTATTTGTATTATCTCGAGTCCTCATATAGCCCTAGATCCTATTGTGAGCTCTCTGATGGGGAAGAAACTGAACCTCAGGTTGGTTAAGTTCCTTGCTCAAGATCAGTACTTGGACCTCAGCCCTCTGACTCTACAGCCTGAACTCTGAAGCATTTGCTGGGAACTGCCAGTGATAAATGGCAATAAGTAAGATGACGGTGATTGGGATCACACCTCCGTGGCCCGGAGATGACGGTGATTGGGATCACACCTCCGTGGCCCGGAGATGACGGTGATTGGGATCACACCTCCGTGGCCCGGAGATGACGGTGATTGGGATCATACCTCCGTGGCACGGCATTTGCTTAGCATGCCTGCAGCCCCGGGTTTGCTCCCACTGTGTTAAAGATAGAAGTGAACTAATAAACAAAGATAAATGGTTCTGAGCAAGGTAGCCCACACCTTTAATCCCAGCACTGGGAGGCAGAAGCAGAGGGATATCTGTGAATTCCAGGTCAGCTTGGTATATATATCAAGTTCCAGGGCAGACAGGGATACACAGTGAAACCCTGTCTCAAACACAGAAAAGGTAAGGAGGGAGAAAATGCCGACCTCATCAACATAGCACACAAGAGGTTTTCGGATGGTAACATTCCGGGATGTTTCCCTGAGAAGGTCACAGTGAAAGTCAGATGAGATCTAGCATGTGTCAGGTGCCTGTCCTGGAAGGCATGCAGCGATGAGCACATCTCTCACTGGGATGGTGCATCCTGGGTGGACTTGGCCCCAGTTTAGCTTCTGATTCTCTCTGTTGGCCTGGCACAAAATGACAGGTTCGTTCATTTGTTTGTTTGTTTGTTTGTCTTTCCTCTTAATTTAAAAATGAGCTCCAGCAAAATTTGGTTTGACAGTAGCTTGTAGAAGGGTGTGGCTTGCTAAGGGAAAGCTTAAGGAAGGGGCAGGTCTTTCAGATGGGCTCCCTTCTGCTTGCTGAGCTTAACAATTCTCTTTGAGTTCATGTTCAGTATCAGATATCACATTAACAACGCAAATGCTAGGCCCTTGCGCACGTCCTTCCTGGCCGCAGTTCCTGACTCTTTGGTAGCCCACATTCCCTCCCCCACAGCAAGTCCTCTTCTCTCTAAATTATTGACGCCATCATAAATTAAGAATTCACAGTGACTGCATCACCTGAGAGGCTTTTGCCTGTCCCTCTGCTGGACTCTGACAGCTGTAACACAGATAGCGTCTTCCACAGCCGGCGTCTTCCCTGTCGGGCTCTTGAACCATGCTCATGGCTAACTACCACTTGGCTGAGCTGATTCTGTGTTCTCTCTCTCTCTCTCTCTCTCTCTCTCTCTCTCTCTCTCTCTCTCTCTCTCTCTCTCTTATGTCTTCCATTAAGGAGTCATGTGATCATTGAGCCAGGCTGTGGGCCCTGACCTGAGTAGCCCTATGATGGGAAAACTGTCACCAGGTTCACATCCACTGAGCACCTGAAAGTGGAAGAAGCTTGCTGGTGATGCCAGCTTCACAGACCTCCCTCTCCTGTCTCGTGAGGATCTGACTCCAAATAGAAACACCTCAGGGAGATGGGAGAGATAAGGGTTAAGGGCACTGGCTCTTATCCTCAGGAGAACCCAAGCTGTTCCCATTACCCACATGGTGGCTCCAGTTCCTGGAAATCTGATGCCCCCTTCCGGCCTCCTTGTATTCCTGGCACACACGTGATACACTTAACATACATACATATAGGCAAAATACCCATATGCATAAAATAAGAATTGAAAATAAAAGCAATTTAAACCACCTCAATGAAAGCTTGAACCCAGGTCTGCTAGACCTTATTCCATCTCCACTCTGATCCTCTGAGGCTGACTTACTTTCTTTTTCACCTTTCTGAAATAAGAAATACAAATTTACCAAAAAAAAAAAAAAAAAAAAAAAAAGGGAACTTATCATCTGGGGCGACAGCTTTATCTTTTCCATTGTGTTTCTGATCACCTGGTCCATCCAAAAACTGCGGTGTTCAGTAGTAATAAAGGTAAAGACAAGGGTGAGGCCAAGACAAGTTTGTGGGGCCTGTGGGGCTGTGGGCAGCACTAAGAGGACAAGACCAGCCTCTGGGCGGATTGGCCCCTGGAAAGCAAGACAAGCCTGTGGGGCCATGGGCATGGGCAGCAGAAAGAACCAGCCCTCAGGACGGGTAGGCCCTGGAAAGCAAGCCCAGCAGGTGCAGAACACCCAGTGGATCTGACTGCCTGGACCTAAGCCAAGGCAGGAGTCGGGGTTCCTTTCATTCTTTTAGCACAAGCATTGAACCCTCACCAAAGGGAAGCGAGACACTCTTAGAGGCTGAGGGACAGCATCAGGCTGCTCTGCCTGCTGTGATCTTCTCCTCAGAGACGTCCATGGGCGAAAGACATTTCCAGACAAAAGCAAGAAGACTCTGGGGGAGACAGGCAGAAGAGTTGCTTGAGCCTACGGTGAGGAAAGGGCCGTTAACGTGGTAGACAGCCAGAGTGGAAGGGCTGGGTGTATTCCAAGAGCAGGACTGAGACACCATGCCTGCTCTGAACAGTATTTCTATGAGAATAACTGTTTCCCTGTGGTTAGTGTTTGACTCTTTTTACTCTTTGCTCTTTGGGGCCACCCAAATGAGTGCACGGAGACTTATTATCACTTATAAATACCCAACCTTAGCTTGACTTACTTCTAGCCAGCATTTCTTAACTTAAATCATCCCATCTACCTTTTGCCTCTGGGCTTTTACCTTTCTCTGGTCTATATTCCTTCCTTTTCTTCTTACTCCATGGCTGGCTGGGTGGCTGCCCTGACGTCCTCCTCTCCTTTCTCTGTTCCTCCCTCTTCTCCTTCTCTTCGATTTATTTTCTCTGCCTGGCAGCCCTGTCTGTTTCTTTCTCCTGCCTCACTATTGACCAGTCAGCTCTTTATTAGACCAATCACATGTTTTAGACAGCTTTGCAGAGTTAAACAAATGCAACATTAGAATGCAGCACATCTTTGCATCACTAAACAAATATCCCACAGCATAAAGGAGTGTAACACATTTTAAACTAATATTCCACATTTTCCAAATGAGTGAGAATATTGGTACTATTTCGCAATCACCGTGAGGTCTGGCTGTGATGGGCTCTGCCATGGTCTCACCAGAGGCTTTGGGCTTTTCTGCCTCTACCTGTGTCCCCCACCTAGCAGGAACACGAATGAGGCAATAGCTTTTTGAGTTTAAGATCTAAGACCTGCAGACAGCCTTGAAGAGCTGCAGCTCTGGAGAGCATCAGCCCAGTGGCTCTGGGTGGTTCCAAGGAGGTCACTGAGGGGCTACACTAATTCACCTTTCCGCTTTCTGGCCCCTTGTTGCTACACGTACCCCAGGTTAGGACAAGAGGGGACAGTGAGGAAAAAAGCCAAGTCCTGTTTGTACTCCAGGGCCCTCCTGCCCTGAACCTGGAGGCAGGGACTCTTTGTAATTATTTATGGGCAGCGTGTCTCATGCCTTTTCAAATACTTTGATGTTAGAAAAGTCAGACTGGGATGTTGTTTGGTAGGGTAGTTCAGCCATGCAGGAGGAGGTCCTCAGTCTGCAGCACTAGTGTCAGTAAAACACAAAGTAAGCAGTGTCACTACAAGCTAGCTTTTAGTGATGCCCACCACCCCATCTCCGGGCGCCTGAGACCTGAGGACCATAGTAAATCCTGACTGCCTGGGACAAAAGCCACAATGTGTAGCTGTTGGGATTGGATCAGCATTTGAAAGCATGTTGGCTTCATCAGAAAGCTATTTTTATTTCTGTTGGGTGGTGCTGGGGTGAACCATGGGCATGCAAGGTGGCTGCTTACCTGCCCACCCTAGAAGACTGCTTCTAATGGGAACTCCCCTGCTCTGTTGTAGGCTTTCTTCCTGGCATACGCCCTGGGATGCTTAAGTATTTACTATGAGAAGGTAAGTTTCTGTATGCATATAATCTCACAGTTCCCCTGTTGACAGTAGGTTGGGCCCCTTCCCATGGAGCTGCAACACAAATGTGTCAACTTTGACTGAAAAAAGTAGGAATTATCTTTTTCCTGTAAGTTTTGGGTTTGGAGCCTCAGCTGGAGCAGTTCAGGCACAAGCCAGGGTGAACCTTTCAGAGTGTGTCTTTCTCAGAACCTGTGGGAAGTGCAAGGATGGTACTAGAATCACCAGCAAAAAGTAAAGCTCTGCAGGCTGGGAGCAACTCAGGAGCAGAGAGCCTGCTCGACATGTTTGAGACCTTGTTCCATCCCCAGCACTGGGAGAATAATCAAAGTCACCCATGTGTGGTTCCTACACGTGTATGTATAGGAACCCTTTAAATTCAATGGTCTTTGTTTGTTTGGATCTTTTATATTTTGGTTTTGTTTTTTGTTTGTTTGATTTTTTTATGTGTATAGGCATTTTGCCTGCATGTTTGTGCAGCCCATTCGTGTTTGGTCCGCAGAGTCCGCAGAGAGCCTTGGTCTCCTGGAACTGGAGCACAGACAGTTATGCTACTATGCAGATGCTGAGACTGGACCAGGGCTCTTACTTATGACAGAGCCCTTTCTCCAGTCCTTCGCTTTTGTTTTTGAGTTGAGATCTCCCTTTGTAGCCTAGGCAGGCCTGAAGCTCACTGAGTGCTGGAATTACATGTGCGAGCCAGCCCAGCTTGCCTGTGCTGTTTCCGATCCTTTCTGCCTCTTGGTAGGAGCTGCAGTAACAAGCTGACTGAGGCCCTGGGGAAATAGTAACTCGGCCAAGGCCTCCTGGCTAGTGTGGTTAGAATCCGCTGGTTAACCCATACCTGGGTGACTTCAAAATCTGTGGTTTCACCTTGGCCAGGGCGTTGTCCTTGCTAACCTCTAGGCAGATGAAAGGGGGTGGCCTGTCACTGGACACGCTTTGTCCTTTTTTTCCTTGATGTCAAGCCTATTCAAAGTATGTAAGATACAAGAAAGAAGAAGAAGGGAGACAAACAGCAGAGGAAGCACTTGTGTCTGCTTCTTAGGGATCCCCAGGCACCCTGCTGGGACTCCACCTCCTTAGGGAGACTTAGTGAGGAATTGAAGCCACACATACAGGAACAGAACTAACCCGAGGTGTTTATAAGAGCTATTTGTGACCTAGGGACGGAGTCCAGGGCCTTGATACTATGCACATGCTCTGCCAGTGAGCCGTGGCCCAGCCAGCTGAAGGGTTAATTCTTTCCCAAGCAATAGAATCAGGAAAGGCCCTTTCCAAACCCATCCAGTTACTCGTGACTGTTTTCTGAAGGAACCTGAAAAGCAGTCTTGTTCTGTTCAAGTCTCCTTTCTGGACACAGCTGGGTTATGCTACACCCTCAGGTGGCCTGAACACAGCCAGGTTAGCGCTGTACGGCCTGCTGTGCCCACAGCTGGGTTATCAGACTGCACCGTCAGGTGGCCATTCTCCTGTCTGAAAGCTGAGGTGGAGCCAGGGATCATCTTTGGGTCTTGAATGAAAACTTCACTTACAGAATTATTTTTTACTCTTCCACACCTGGCATGGCGTTGCAGTAGCTGCTCACTAAAGGATAGTGTATGCTAACACACTCCAGTGGGCTTGTTGCGCTGGAGCTCAACACTACACGCTGGTTCCTTTGCCCAAAATGTCATTACCCAGATCCCCACCTTTTTACATGGCCTCTGACCCCTTGACCTTTGCTGTTTCTCATTGAAAAGTTTTTGCACCCTATAAGCCTCTCCAACAACACAGCAATCCAAATCAAACCAAATCTGATTGAATTAGAAAAAGCCCATGTTTAATGAGTAAAATGCTCCTTGATGATTTTCAGGGAAGAGACCAACAAAATCCACATGTCTGTATTCTGGGGGGCAGTTTAAATACCCTGTGGGAATGGTCTTGAACATCTCTAGGGGAGGGGTCATCATTTGGTGGGCTTCCTGAGATGCAGCAGGGTTTGAAGAGAGATGGGGGAAAGGGCTTAAGGGGAAGCTTCCACCAGAATATTCCAGACTTTTGGGTATATGGATGCCAGGGGCCGGGGTGGTGCTTCCACCAGAACACTCATTCCTTTCCTTCACCCTCTCCCAAGGATGGAGCCTGGAACGTATGTGTGCTGAGCCCATGCTCCATCACTAAGCTGCACCCTGGCTTCAGCATTTCCTTTCCTGGGTTCTCTAATGTTGGCGAAGGCCACTTGTTCATTCCCAGACCACTAAATAATCACTCAATAACTATACTCTTTGGCCAATAACTTAAGCGTATTGCTAGCTAGTTAGCTCTTACATCTACAATTAACCCATTTCCAGTCATCTGTGTATTACCACATGGCTGTGGCTTACTGGCAAGGTTCTGGCTGGTGGCTTGCATCTTTCTCCTCTGCGACTCCATGGTGTCTCCTGACTCTTCCTACTCCATGTACATATATGTGTGTGTATGTATGTGTGTATATATATATATCTTCCAGACTGGCTGTATTCTGTTAAGCCATTAGCCGAAAGCAGCATCTTTATTCATTAACCAATAAAAGCAACACATAGAAAGACCTCCCACATCATTTCCCCTTTTCTGTTTAAGTGAAAAGGAAGATTTTAACTTTAACATAGTAAAATTACATATAACAAAAGTTATTAAGCAAGAATTACAATTATAATATTTATATCTATTTTATCTTTTATCATAACTAAGGAAAACTAACTATAATTATAAATTCTCCAATTCCATCAAAGACTCCAGAAGGATATAATATTACCTAAGTTAACAGAAAGTTCATTGTAAGCAACTTCCAAAGTTCTAAAATTGACAGAGACATCTTGCTGCCTGGACAGTCACCCAAAGTTCTTCTGTAATGATGGGGCATCCATATTCAGCCTACAGGCCCATAGTATACAGCAGACTTTTCCATGAAGCAGGATTTTCAAAGACGGTTCCACCTATATCGGCAGTTTGTCAGTCACTTTCTTCTGTGTCCTGCAGAATGTCTAGCAGACTCTTTCATGAAGCAGGAACCCGAAGGATCATCTCACCTTTAGGCAAGTTCAGCAGTCATTTCTCTGTGGGTCCTGCATGTCCAGAAGAGGGCACCAGATCTTATTATAGATGGTTGTAAGCCACCATATGGGTGCTGGGAATTGAACTCAGGACCTCCGGAAGAGCAGCCAGTGCTCTTAACCCCTGAGCCATCTCTCCAGCCCTTTTTTTTAAAAAAGTTTTTTTTTTTATTTTACATTGAATTTTTAAATGAGCTGCAAAACACAGTACCTTAATCAAGAGCAAAAATATACATATAACAAAATTGACCTAAAATTTGTATTGGTAGACCAAGATCCATACCAATGCAAAGTATTCATATCTATATATCCCCCTTTAAATGTAAACAAACATTTATAAACAATATTTGGGAATTTGGACGTAGTTCTCTCCAAACTACTTCCGACTGTTTATTTGGCAAAGTAATTGGGGGGGGGGCATTGACAGTGACCTTTGGGGGGGAGTCTTGGTCCATCAAACCACATTAGTCTGGAAGGAATCCATAGGTTCTCATCTGTGGAAACAAAGGGAAAACCTTTTATCCAAAGCAACAAATTCTTAGACCCAAATTCTGAAGTTGTAATACGTTTAAGATATATGTTGGTTTAGCTTAGCAGCCAGTACAGTGAAGTGCCTCTCTGTACTTAGTTCCTTCACTGTCAAAAAATTCAAAGAAAACACAATAATATACATAATCCATCTTTACATTACTTATTTTTATTTTTTTAATCTATGACTGTCTGTACTCTGTCTCTCTAAAGACTTTGTTTGCTTCTTTTTATAACTCCCTATATTCTTTTTCTTCTCTCTCCCAAGCCTATGTACATTTATCCAACACTGCCACCCATTTAGAGGTCTTTTCCATCTGAATTTGTCTTTATTGCATATCTATAATTATCTTTTGACCAGAAGTGCCCCCCTTTTTTAAATGCTAAGCAGGCATGGCTAGGGGCCAACACGGCCCTGCCTGCTTGCTCCACCCAGTCCAACATGGCAGAGGCATGTTTGCTGCCTCTGAGAGCATTTTCAGGCACACAGCAGGTCTGTGTTGCCATTAAGCAAGTTGTAGCACTCTGCTCACAGACCTCATTAAATTCTCTGCATCAGGACCTCCCGAAAGACTCAGAACCATTTAAAAACCAGGAAGCTTCTAGCAAAGAGACCCACCTGAGAAGATGCTACCAAAAAGCCATGCCTAACTCTCTTCTTTTGTATCTAGAATTCCTTTTTAAGCTTTCTCAGGTTTTATGTGGATATAGTTGACACACTGGCATTCCAATTTGTTGTTGGAAGCTGCTTGTTCATTCCTGGCTTCCCAGACTCGAAATAATCACACAGAAACTGCATTAATTAAATCACTGCTTGGCCTATTAACTCTAGCTTTTTATTGGCTCACTCTTATATCCTAAACTAATTTCATTTATCCTAAACTAACCCATTTCTATTTATTCTGTGTATCGCCACGTGGTTGTGGCTTACCAGCAAGGTTCCTCCTCTGGCGGCTCCATGGCGGCTCCTGACTCTGTCTATATATATATATAATCTTCCAGTCTGGTTATATTCTGTTAAGCCATTGGCAGAAAGCAGCTTCTTTATTCATTAACCAATAAAAGCAATAAATACATAGACAGAAGGACTTCCCACACCACTCTAAAGTCCTGCTTCAGAAGAGATGAGTGAGAGCCTTAGGTGGGCGCTACGTGGGTCGTTGGAGACTTTTCTGGTAGTCCATGGGAAGCAGATACGAGAAGACTGCAAGTACAAGGCTAGCCTAGGCTACAGCTGTGAAACTCTGTCTCAAAAAAAAAAAAAACTATTTCCACACCCACAAAAACAATTCTGAGAATATGTGCATAGCTTTTTTAACTGCACATATGTAGGATGGCTGGGCTGTAGCTCAGTGGTAGAACGCATGCCTAAGTGCTCACAAGACCTGTTTTGCATACCCAGCACTGAAGGGGAAAAAGTGTGATTAAATTAACATGACCCAAATTACCAAGGTTGCTCATGTTGCTTTCTCTTGTTTGAGATGGACCTCACAGTAGCA
The DNA here is from genome assembly GCF_014885135.2 of Alexandromys fortis. Lineage (NCBI taxonomy): Eukaryota > Metazoa > Chordata > Mammalia > Rodentia > Cricetidae > Alexandromys > Alexandromys fortis. The sequence goes on from NW_026067943.1 coordinate 5,239,006, forward strand.
CCTGTGTTACGAGGAGCCATACATAGTGGTTGCTGTCATATAGTCAGTGTGGGTCAGGTCTCCTGAATGAAACCCCTCTTGTTTGTCTCCATTGCTGCTGTGGTACCGTGCTAGTCTAGATGTATACTCGCTTACCGAGTGGGAGTGAAGACACACAAACTAATGTCTTTTCTTCAAACAACAACTCTAGGAGCCTTTAACGATAGTAAAGCTCTGGCAAGCCTTCACCGCGGTCCAGCCCACCTTCAGGACTACCTACATGGCCTACCACTACTTCCGAAGCAAAGGCTGGGTGCCCAAAGTGGGGCTCAAATACGGAACAGATCTGTGTGAGTAGCTCTTGGGGTGTGTGTGTATGCGTGTGGCAGATCCGAGGACAGGGTCAGCACATTTTGCCTGGGAGGGTGGGCTAGCTATCTGTGCTGTTGATGATTTGAATAGATAGAAATGCTGGGTATTTGGATGGGATGGGTTAAGTCCACAGAGTGAGAAGGCAGTATGTTGAGGAAGCTACAAGCAGACGCAGGCTTTTCTTACCACAGACGAGAGTTCCGTTGGACCTGCTGACTGCACCTCAGCCATGGTCTTGTGTGATTTTGGTCAGCTGTGTCCTTGCAGCTTCGCTTGCCTCACCCCCAAATGAGAAGAGTCCTGGAGTTGCGTTGATGGTCCCAGCTGTCATCTCTTGAACACTGTCGGTGTGGCGCTGTACATCCTGTGACACTCATTCCTCGTGGCAGCCTTTGCTGTTCTGTGTCCCGGTGCTCATCACTCCCGTGGAGAGGAGCGGTCATGTGCCTTAGTGGTTTCCAGGGCCAGTCATTTCCAGGCTTTGGATCCTGGTGTGCAGGCTCATGGGAACTTCATGTCAATGCCTCCGCGGGGATCCCCTGGGGGCTGTGAGCATATGAGAGAGTTGTATCTGGGAAGGGCTGTGAGGATAGTGTGAGAGGGTTGTATCTGGGAAGGGCTGTGAGCATATGAGAGAGAGTTGTATCTGGGAAGGGCTTGCTGGGCAAAGCAAACAGCAAGCACAGAGGCGAAGGCCAGTCTCAGGAACTACACAGAGGTAAGAGTGTGGAGAACCCGGGTCCTGAGGGGTTCAGGCTGGGCCTGGATCTGGGATTTGGACAAATGAAAAGTCTTTAAAGTGACCTGGTTTAGTGAGACCCTCTGAGTGCTGTCTTACCTGTGACTGAAGAGGCCTGGAATGGAGGAGAAACTGGGTTTGATTCCAGCACACACATGGCGGATCACACCCATCTGTGACTCCAGTTCCAGAGAATCTTACTTCCTCTTGAGCCTCTGCTGGGCACCAAGCACACACTTGGAGCACAAAAACGCATGCAGGCAAAACATCCAGATAATAAAAAATTAAAAATAGATCAAAATTGTCATGCTCTAAAGTAGACTGTGCTTAACCTGGTGCTGCTAGAATTCTTTCCCAGGTTGAGGCATAAGCAACATCCACCCCTGCTTATGTCCTAATGTCCCAGTGAGGAACTGAAGGACAGTTCTGCCAAAGTTCACTCTGGGGAGCCAGTCAGTTGGTTGTTTTTTTGTTTTTGATTTTGTTTTGTTTTGTTTCTGTTTTTTTAGGTGAGGGGCTACTTACAGTGCTGTGGGTGCTGCTTTCCCCAAACAGGCCACACCTAGCAAGGATGAGGGCTCATCACATAGACCCATAGATGGGCCCCACCCCACACTGTGCCCTAGTCTTCCCAGGCCTATATATGCTAGTCCCTCCCCTAGGCCACATACAGCAGGTAGTAAGGAGTGCTGGATACTCAGGTGAGGGTCTCATGACCATCCCCACCCCTCCATGGTGGGCATAAAGAGTCAACAAGCTTAGCTGAGATGACCCATTTCCAAGGGGGCACAGCTGAAATCCCCCCCCCCCCCCAGAGAGTTGCCTGGCTCTGAGGATAGTCACAACACCTGGAATTGTGGGATAGTCTTCAGGGGGTACCAGCAGCCCAGAACTCTTCTGGACAGCAGCCGGGCGTTTGCTATGTGCCCTTCCCTATTCCTTCCATCCTGGATGTTGCACATGTGGCTGATGGGGTGAGCTGAGCTTGCCCTGAGCTGAGGATGGCCTTGTTTTGTTTCTTTTGACTTCCTCTCATCCCACTCCTGAGATCACAGCCACTCCACCTACCTGACAGGTCTCCACCATTCTCATCCCGAGAGCGGAATAGAAGCTGAAGCGATCAGCAAGGCTGTCCAGTATGTTGAGATGCAGCGTGGGTAACAGAGCTCTTGGGTCACAGCTAGATCTACTTCCTATTGACTGCGTGGCCTTAGCTGGCTTCTTCATTCACCTGAGCTCTGTCATATCACCGTCGTGTGATGCTGAGGAAACATCTGTGTAGAGCACTTCTGGAAAGGGCTGTCCGAGGCATGTCCACATGACTCATGACTTACTCTAAGCATTGAACCCCCCAGAATTTGGGGTGAAGATACAAATTTGGTTCCTGACATGGATTCAGGGGGTAGAGAGGACCTTCATTTCTTGAAGCTTCACCCTTGGGTGATTAATTTTTTTGTTTGTGTCTTGAAATGGAGTTTCATCACATTGCCCAGGCCACTCTCACAGCTAAACAACCCTCCTGGCTCAGCTTCCTGCCTAGCTGGGATTACATGTGTGTGTCACTGTGCCCAGCAATGCCCTCATTTTAGACTCTTGGAAAGCAGTTCAGAGAGGTAACTGGTCTAAAGTCTCACATCCTGAGTTGTCAGAGATTGGGCCGGAAGCAATGGTCCTGAGTCCACCTTCATCCCATTGCTGTACCCCCAAAGTGGAGAGTTGTTTGAATGTGAGTACTCAAATGGCAATGAATGTGACCACAGGAAATGGACTAGAAACAGCAGGCTAGGTGAAGGGGTTCTGCAGTGTTCTGGGGTCCAGAACTGGCTCCAGGATCACTGTCTTCCAAAAGGAAGTTGTGGCTATTGCTCAAGGGGAACGGACTTTCCTTGACCTTTCCTTTAATGGGGAGTAAAGGAGCAGCCAGTGTCACGGGGCTAGCATGTGGCAGCAATAGTGGCATAGCTGTGGGTTACTTATAGATTCTGGCCTTCGGCGCTTGGCTGTGGCATTCATTGTTTGTTTATTTAAGGCTTAGGGGCTTATTATAGAGTTCCCTTTATTTTACATGAAATCCCATGAGCATCTCCGGTTAGCTCCAGCTGAACTCTGTCGGGTGCTCAGGGTCCCGGCTTCCGGTTGCTGTCTTCAGCACAGGCTCTTAGGATCACTCACTGTCAGGTGCTCAGGGTCCCGGCTTCTGGTTCTGTCTTCAGCACGGGCTCTTAGGATCACTCACTAAGTGCTGAACTCTTGGCACATGACACAGCACAGGGCCAGGCCTGGCTGCTCAGAAACTGCCTGGAGGAAGCAAGATGAACTTGGCAGGCAGCTAGCCAGTACCTGCCACCAAAGGCTCCCTGTGGAGGTGTACAGTCCTTAGGCCCAGGCTCCTTCAATGAGAGACTCTTTTTGATCTCTGCAGTATGGCTTCACTCCTTCATGTGTCAGATCCCCACGAGAAAGGCAATCTAGTCACTGGGTGGAGTGTGTGGTTATGGATCTTTATAGCCTCTTGGCTGAATTTCTTTCTTATTTATTTTAACTTTTATTTCTGTGTGTGCATGGGCTCAGGTTTGCAAGGGCACATGTGCCATGGTGTGGGCACAGTGTATGGATATTCATACCAAGCATTTTTACCTGCTGAGACATCTTGCCAGCCCAAGCATGTGAGTGTGTGCAATATATGCATATAACTGCAGGCAAGCATGCATCAGGAGGTCAGAGGAGGATGGCAGGTGGCTTCTTCTGTCATTCTTTGCCTTATTTCCTTATCTCACAGTGAACCACAACAGAAGCTCATTGTTTTGGCTGGGCTGGCCAGCAAGCTCTCGAGATCCACTTCCCACAGCCCACAGCACGCCACACCCCCACCTCTCCATCCCTGCTGCTGGGGTTACAGGCATGTGTAACCATAATCCACCTTTATGTGGTGTTGGGGTTTGAAACTCGGGTCCTCATACAGTGCACTTACCACTGAACCATCTCCCCAGGACCTGCATTTCTACACTTCTGTAACCAAGAGGCTGAGAAGTGACCCTTGGCTTCCCCTAAAATAAACCGGAAGTTTGCTCATCTGCCGTGCTCACCTGCCACAGCAGACGGGGCTACCCTCGCTCTGAGTTATCACAAATACTGTACATTTTATGGACTTCATGTTTTTCCTACCACGTTACACACTGGACTCAGTCCCAACACCAGGAGGAGAGCTGCTTATGGGGTGGACGAGGATATCGAGGTTTGGCAGCGGATCTGACTGACTTCTTTGTTTCTGGGAAGGAGTTTGGGTGTGAAGCCAGCCTGGGGGGCAGAGAACAGAGTGTCCTCGTGCAGAAAGCGGAGTGCTTGCCTCACTCTGGCCTGGCTATGATGGGTTAACGTCTCCTTTTTCCTCTTTGCAGTGCTGTATCGGAAAGGCCCTCCGTTTTACCATGCAAGGTTTGGAAAATTTTTAAATTAATTGAAAAAACACAAGGAAATTTCTGGCTTCAAGTTTCATTTTCAATGTCTCAGAAACAATTAAAAGTCATATTCCTAGCCAGGTGGAGCACTCAGTAGGCAGAGGCAGGCGAATCTCTGAGTTCAAGGCCAGCCTGGTCTACAAAGGGAGTTCCAGGACAGCCAGGGCTGCACGGTAAAACCCTATCTCAAAAACTAAAACAGTAGTATTGCTAGAGCTAGAGAGATGACTTGGTGGTTAAGAGCACTGGCTGCTTTTCCAGAGGCTCCAGGTTCAGTTCTCTGTACCCACATGGTGGCTTTCAACAAGAGGACCCAATATCTGTCATCCACAGACAGAAGCATGAATGTGGTACACAACACTTACAGGCAAACACCTATATTACTTCTTCAATGGTTTATTTTTATTTTATGTACTTGATGTTTTGCCTGCATATGTGTCTGCATAAGGGTATCAGATCCCTTGGAACAGGAGTTACAGACAGTTGTGAGCTGCCATGTGGGCGCTGGGAATTGACCCCGAGTACTATAGAAGAGCAACCAGTGCTCTTAACCTCTGAACAATCTCTCCAGCCAAACATAATACTTATAAAAATAAAATATATTTCTTTAAAAAGTCATACATCCAGCCAAGTGTGGTAGCTCATGTCTTTAACCCCAGCACTCTGAGGAGGAGGCAGGTGAAGCTTCTGTAAGTTTGAGGCCAACCTGGTCTACATTGCAAGTTCCAGGCTAGCCAGGGCTACAGAGTGAAACTGTTTTGCACTGTATACATTATGTATGTGTTAAACACCAGGTTAGTCTGTGCAGTCTTCAGAGCATCCAAGCAGCTGTATGAACTGACGCTTTCACCTAGAGAGAAACGCTTCTGTTCCTATGTCAGTAAGCATGCGATCATCTGGAGCGGTAGCTTCCCGCCAGTTTGTCATTAGTGATTCTCTTTAATGGTCTGGGCTCTTAGCAGCACAAGAAATCCTTGTGTCTTGGTTTTAGTGGGACACACTGCTCTCTGAACAAGGTGATTTTGGGGTTTCCCAGGATGCCTCTCTTGTCTCCTAGCTATTCTGTCATCGTTGAGCTCGTGGACGACAACTTCAAGGGCTCCCTCCGCAGGCCTTTTAGCTGGAAGTCGCTGGCTGCCTTGAGCAGAGTCTCTGGGAACGTTTCTAAGGTAACACGGCTTTAGCCTTGCCTGTCATTTACCTAGTTCCTTTTTAAAATTGGAAATGTAGGAGATGGAGACATGGTTCCATGGTTAAGAGCACACCACAGTGTGTGTCCAGTGTACAAGGGATGGGTACACACCACAGTGTGTGCGTCCAGTGTACACAGGGACGGGTGCACACCACATTGTGTGTGTCTAGTGTATACAGGGACGGGTGCACACCATAGTGTGTGCGTCCAGTGTACACAGCAACAGGTGCACACCACAGTGCGTCCAGTGTACACAGGGACGGGTGCATACCACAGTGTGTGTCCAGTGTATACAGGGACGGGTACACACCACAGTGTGTCCAGTGTACACAAGGATGGGTGCGTACCACAGTGTATCCAGTGTACACAGGGATGGGTGCGCACCACAGTGTGTGTGTTCAGTGTACACAGGGACGGGTACACACCACAGTGTGTGTATCCAGTGTACACAAAGGCAGGCAGGGGTGCCTGATCCTCTCCGCACACTGGCACATGGGTCTCTCTGTTCCTGCAGGAGCTGATGCTGTGCTACTTGATTAAGCCCTCTTCCATGACGAGCAAAGACATGGAGACCCCAGAATGCATGAAGAGGATTCAGGTTCAGGTGTGTGCAGCAGAACTAGGGCCACAGCCTCCTGAGAGTTTGCTCGCACTACATCTTCTGGAGCCTACAGGAAGGATCTTTTTTTGACAGAAAGCTTCTTCTGGCCCTGTAAACCTCGCTCCCTTTCTTCCCCCGGAACCTGGTAGACTCCACCATTCCACAGTACCAGGCTCTCTCTTGCTTCCCCTTCTCCTGCTGTAGCCAGGCCAGGTCTCCCACAGGTCCCGCGCCCAGAGACTAGCTGTCTATCCCTCCTCAAACTTCTTCAGTGTTGAGAGTGAAAACAGGGCCTCGCGCACACCAAGTGCCTGTTCTGACACTGAGCCTCGCACGCCCACACAGCTCACTCCAGGCGCCTCCAGTACTGGCTGTTTTCCTCTGCTAGTGCTGCAGAGTTCATCATTGAGTCCCTAGTGCTGTTGCTGCTTCTGTGCCCTTCCCTTTGCCACTGCCCAGAAGACCTCCCGCACACAGCCAGTGTGGCCTTGCTTTCCTTCTCTCGGGAGGCTGTGTCCTCCTTGGTCCCAGTCAGAGTTCCTGTCAGTCTCCAGGGCCCCAGTGCCACCTCCCTCCATTTGTTCTGATCTTCTCTAGGTTGGTGGTTCATAAAAATGTCAACCAAAGTTCACATGGCTGACCAACAAGTGCCAGTACCCCTCAGACCACCAGTCCTAGGGGTCAGGCACTAGCCTTTGTCGCTGCTGTGTGCTGGGACACTAGTTCAGTGGTGACAGTGGACAGGTTCCCGTGTGAGGGTCATAGTGTCACATGCCTGGGACTCCCGTTTCTTTTTCTGACGCCCAGCCCTCTTTTGCTTGGCTGCAGGAGGTGATTCTCAGTCGATGGGTTTCTTCACGAGAGAGAAGTGACCAAGATGAGCTTTGACCTTCGATCTCAGAGTCCGCAGTTCACTGGCAACTCTGACTATGCATTATCAATCTTCTCAAAGAAGCATCCACATGTTTGGGGACCACAGCCTCATATTCTGTGGCTTTAAGTGGAAAATCTACTCCTGTGGCTCAGCTAACCCAAGGACTTCAACCAATAACCAAAATGATTGAAAATCAGTGATGGTCTGGAAGCCTTGAAAAGCTGAGTGACTGATGCATTCTCAGTGAACTCATTATTTGATGTGTTTGCTTCTTGAACACAAAATTCTACAGTATTAGCTATTTAAAATGCATCTTGTGCTGGGTGGTGGTGGCACACGCCTTTAATCCCAGCACTCAGGAGACAGAGGCTGGCAGAGCTCTGTGAGTTTGAGACCAGCCTGGTCTACAGAGTGAGTTCCAGGACAGACTCCAAAGCTACAAAGAAACCCTGTCTCAAAAACTCACCAAAAAAAAAAAAAAAAAATTGCATCTTGCACCAGGCCGTGGTGTCACACACCTATAATCCCAGCACTTGGGAAGCAGAGGCAGGCAGATCTCTGAGTTCAAGTCCAGCCTGGTCTACAAAGTGAGTTAAAAAAAAAAAATGTAGGGGCTGGAGAGATGGCTCAGTGGTTAAGAGCATTGCCTGCTCTTCCAAAGGTCCTGAGTTCAATTCCCAACAATCACATGGTGGCTCACAACCATCTGTAATGAGGTCTGGTGCCCTCTTCTGGCCTGCAGGCATATACACAGACAGAATATTGTATATATAATAAATAAATAAATAAATAAAATGTATCTTGCTTTTGCTTTGAAGAGCTTTTTATAAAATAAAGATGAGCAGTGAAGCCTTTGGAAAGATAACGAACATGGCTTACATTTAGCAGAATATGACATTCTCCTCTTCCCATGGGTTAGAGAACAGAGAAGCTGTTGGCATCACAGAAGCTGAGGGGCATTTGGGCATCTTAGTCAATTTTTGTGTCTTTAGCAGAATACCTGATGATAGCACATAAAGAGAAAGGCTTACTTGGTTCATCATTTTCATGGCTGGAAAGTCCAAACACATGGCACAGGTCTGGCGCTTGACAGCATCATAATATTCTGGAGAAGTAGAAACGGACATGAACCAAGCCACCAGCTTCCTGACTCCACGCAGTCTGTGCATGGTGCCACATCCTAGTTGTGTGTGTCTGTCCAGACCTCGCTGCTGCCTTCACACATGTGTGATCTGCAGAGCAGGCTCAGTAGTGCAGCGCCTCCCTGCCCGGACTCCCAGCTAGCATCAGTGGGCTGTGCAGACATGTTTGCTCCGAGTTCATTTTGGTGACTTTTTTTTTTTTTTTTTTTTTTTGTCATTTTTACCATCGTGTGCTTCCCCCCAGGCTCCTGAGTGGAGATTTTCTTGTTTTGAGTCATCAATTTTCAGAACTTTGAAAGTGAACCAAAAGTTTGAGGAGCCACTTCACACTTCATTCAGTCCTGCTCAGTGCTTGGATGCCTTGCAGTCCGAGCTCTCCCAGGGATGCTTCATCCCACACTGTCACCCTGTCTCAGCCTATCTCAGGTGCCTTATCATCCACAAGGGCCTCCAAGTATGCAGGCTTCAGTAACCGGGTGGTATGGAAAGCCCAGGAGACCACAGGTACCACTTGTCACTGGAAGACGTGGGGGAGCATCCTGGGCTGGGACACAGTGGGCAGCCACCTGCAAAGAGAGGCCTTGGGTTTGCTGCCACTGTGAAGGGAAGGAGAAGGCAGCATTGCAGAGGTGCCATCCTCACTTGGTTTGGTTGGAACTGCTGGGGACTCAAGCCTTGTCCATGCTAGGTCAGCGCTTATGGCTGATAGGTCCCCAGCCCCAGTAACAGCATCTCTACTCAAGCCTATGTGGAAATGTATCTTCTTTGCATAGTGGCTTGGCCATCGTATAGCAAGCCACGTGCTCCTCAGTGTTACCATAGAGCCCTTGGGGTGCTAGACTGAAATACCAGCCGGGGTGTTGATTCAATACTACCTGTGGCTTCCAGCCAAGCGTGTCAGCTCACCCTTGGAGGGCTTGTGCCCTGCTGAAACTAATGTGCAAGATGAGACATTTGTTTAAAAAGCCCAAGTTCAGCTGGGCGGTGGTGGTGCACGCCTTTAATCCCAGCACTCTGGAGGCAGAGGCAGGCGGATCTCTGGGAGTTCGAGGCCTGCCTGGTCTATAAGAGCTAGCTCCAAGACAGGCACCAAAGCTACAGAGAAACCCTGTCTCGAAAATAAATAAATAAATAAATAAATAAATAAATAAATAAGCCCAAGTTCATCAAGATTAGAAGTCTGCCCTGTGACAAAGCCACCTTCAGGACTTTCAACAAGTAAGATGTCATAAGTTAACTCAGATGAATTCCCTCCCTGCACCTTCATAGCCTCGGGCTCACAGGAGTCTCTTCCAGGTGGGCATTTACACAGAAATAAATGCTCAGGGTTGAAGGTCAGAGGACTTGCAGGAGTCATCTCTCTCCTTCCATCATATGTGTCCCAGAGATCAAACTCAGGTCATAAAGATTAGCCACAAGTGTTCTTGCCAATTGAAACCCACCAGCCTAAACTCAAGATGTTTAACACACCAATTTATCTTAAGCATGTTTTGAAGCTAGGCAGTAGTGGTGCACACCTTTAATCCCAGGAGGCAGAGGCTAGCGGATCTCTGTGAGTTCAAGGCCAGTCTAGTCTACAAGAGCTAGTTCCAGGCTGGAGAGATGGCTCAGTGCTTAAGAGGACTGATTGTTCTTCCAGAGTTCAATTCCCAGCAACCACATGATAGCTCACAGCCATCCATAATGAGATCTGGTGCTCTCTTCTGCCCTGCAGGTGTACATGCAGGCAGAACACTACACATAATAAGTAAATAAATCTTTAAAAAAAAAAAGCCAAAGAGAGAAAAGTGGTGGAGCATAACTAAACCTAGTACCAGCAGGCTGAGGCAGGAGGATTGCTGGCCTGTGAACCTGTCTCCAAACAGAAGAAACCCAAACAAAAGCCACACACGTCTTTAAAAAAAAAAAAAAAAAAAAAAAAAAAAAAAAAAAAA
>NW_026067943.1:5249462-5250199 GCF_014885135.2 Alexandromys fortis
AAAAAAAAAAAAAAAAAAAAAAAGCATGTTGTTTTGTAAAGTGCTAGAAGGTTGAAAAGCGTTGTGCAAAATATAGGGATCCCTAGCCTAAGAACACATACTGGAGGAAAGCTTTGTAAACCCGCTAAAGTAATGGCTGGTGTGTGCATTTCTTTTATGTGAAAAGCTGCTTGTAGCTTGAATAGTTGGTGTCTTCATATGAATTTTTGAGGCACAGGATGCAGGCTTCTGCTAGGTTACGTGAGCTGGCATCAACCTGTCCTGATGAGCCTCCCTTCCCCATGCTGGCTAAGTTCCCACACCACATTTTATCAGCGATGGTTTGTCCTAAAGTCTACCTGAGTGTCACACACACTAGGTAAGTGCTCTGCCGCTGACATCCAGCCATAAAGTCAGGTTGCAGTTTGAGTGTCCTATGGTAAGGTGTTGGGTGTGTCCTGTCTGTCAGGAGGTGTTGACTGTCTTATCTATCAGTCATGGGATGCTTCCTGTTATGCACAAATTCTAAAAACCAAATCACCACCAGGAGACTCACTCCGGTCCAAGAACAAAGAGTCTATTCATGCCGGGTGGTGATGGCACACTCCTTTACTCCCAGCACTTGAGAGGCAGAGGCAGGTGGGTCTCTAAGTTTGAGGCCAGCCTGGTCTACAAGAGTTAGTTCTAGGACAGGCTCCAAAGCTACAGAGAAACCCTGTCTCAAAAAAAAAAAAAAAAAAAAAAAAAAAAAATTCACT
>NW_026067943.1:5251637-5262917 GCF_014885135.2 Alexandromys fortis
AAGAAAGGAAATTATTGAAAACATGAGACCAGCTTTAATATATTGGTATAGGAACTATCCTGAGAAAATGAGAAAACTATTAGGGAATATGGAGCAAAGAATAAAAAACTATATAGATGGAAAGCTAAACACAGGACCCTGGGAATTGGTCTCCCACGGTAGAATGTAAATAATGGTGTGAGACAGAATTCTAAGAGACAAAACAAAACTAAAAGTCCTTGCCAGCATCTTGAGCACGTAGAGGGGAGCACGTAGAAAGGAGCACGTAGTAGAAGCTCTATTTTGATTATGCTTAACCTTGATTTATGTCTGGAACCCTGAGTGGGGTGATGCAGTGAACCTGCCAAGTTCTTTGATCTGTTTTGTACAAAAACTGAAGCTTTGCAGAAGTAAAATCGCAGCAGATTTTCACTACGCAGTGTGTCTGTCTGTCATTTCCCTTGCATCGTATCCTGGCTATCCTATCCTTCACCCTGTTCTCCCGTGGATAGTGGTCTCCGAGAGGGACGGTCCGTGGCACCCTATCAACAGGCCAAGGCAGTTTCTTTATTCACTAATGAAAGCAACACATAGACAGAGGACCTCCTACGCCAGGCCTGGGTCTCTCACTGGCTGTCTTGTCAGTGTTCATGGGATGTTGGATGTCCTATCAGTCATAAGGTGTTGGGTGTGCTTTCATGGGGTTCTGAGTGACCAGTCAGTCATAGGGTGTTGGGGGGTCCTGCTTTCAGTTTGTTCTCCCTAGAATTTGAAATCATCTAGGGAAGGAAAAAAGCCCAAGGGGAGAACAGGTCAGAGAGAAATGAGGTCTGTTAGAGCAGTGGCTAGCTCCGTCAGGGTGAAGGACAGTTTCAAAAGCACTTCCCTTATAATTGGGGGTTTTGTCATATTAATTTTGAATTATTATTTCATTTAATGTGTATGGGCATTTTGCCTGCATGTATGTCTGTCCACCTTGTGCCTGGTGCCCACAGTGGCCCAAAGAGAGTGTTGTATCCCCTGGAACCGGAACAGGTGGTTGTGAGTGGCCGTGCAGGAACTAGGAATTTACCAAGTCCTCTGCAAGAGGAACAAGTGCTCTTAATGGTTATATTTGTTTCTGTTTTGTTTTATTATTCTTGACAATCCAGAGGTTACTCTGCAAACAGATTTTCTACCATTTGGCTGCATCCATAGCCTTCCTGTGCAGATGTAAGACATGCCTGCTTACATCTTCAGAACCAGTGTCTCCCTCTCCTACCTTCAGTACCCTCTCTGGTCCCTCTCTGGTCAGTCATTCTTTTCAGTCACATCAAAAAGTAAATGTGTTCAGTTTAAATTAATTGATACAAAATGTTTTCTTTGGTCAGTGAATAAGGTTTTTCCACCTTGGTAGTAGCAGATTCTCAACTTAAAAACACAACTGTTGGAGAAATTTAATTGTAAAGAATGTTGTTGTTTTTTTAAACCCAGTGCAATTTAATTTTTTTGTTTTCTTTTTGTTTGTTTGTTTTGTTTTGTTGTTGTTTTGGTGTTTCGAGGCAGGGTTTCTCTGTATGTAGCTTTGGAGCCTGTCCTGGAACTAGCTCTTGTAGACCAGGCTGGCCTCAAACACAGAGATCCACCTGCCTGTGCTGGGATCAAAGGTGTGTGCCACCACTGCCTGGCTTTAATTTTTTTTATTAATTTGGGAGTGTGGTACAGGGGGCTGAACCGAGGGTCTCTTATATGATAGACAGGTGGTTCTTCCATTGAACTGTATACTCTGTGATTTTATTAGTTTTGTAAATTTTTATTAATTTTACAAGATTTTATAATAATACTTAAAGGAAACTATACATCAGTTTTATTAGCCACAGTAAATTCATTACAGATAGAAATCTGCAGTACTATTTAAAGGTAGTAAACCTGAATGTCCTGTCCCAACTACCATCGCATGCAGCATTCAGCACAAACTGCCTAAGAGGGGCTTGTCACTGGATTGGGATGGTCAGCCACGTGGAAGCCCCTCTCCTGGACGGCCCTGTAGAGTGTGATGTACTTGGAGGCCAGGCGCGTCCTCGGGATCACGTACTTCTCTGTGAACGCCCTCTTGTCCAGCTGCTCTTTGCCTTCCATGGCAAGGACACAGTTAATGAAGGCAAGGGCGAAGCTGGAGCAGTTGTGATGGTCCTCTTCGTACCTTGAGAAAAGAGGGAGCTCCAGTGAAGTGAGACAGCCAGCCCTGCTCCCCAGGCTGGCCTTGAACCCCGCGGCAGCAGAGGCCTCCGTGCTGGCCCTCGACAATGTGCTCGATGGTAAAGGCACCTACCACCAAGCATGACAATCTCCAGGTCTCACATAGAGGAGAGAACCAACTCTTCCAAGATGTCCTCTGATGATGGAGGAAGGTCATTGGCTAATAAACTGCCTTGGCCCATTTGATAGGCCAGCCTTTAGGTGGGTGGAGTAAACAGAACAGAATGCTGGGAGGAAGAGGAAGTGAGCTCAGACTCGATAGCTCTCCTCTCTGGGGCAGCCAGCCACCAGGTCAGACATGCTGAATCTTTCCCGGTAAGACTGGTGCTACACAGATTACTAAATATGGGTTAGGCAAGATTGTGAGAATTAGCCATTAAGAAGCTAGAACTAATGGGCCAAGCAGTGTTTAAAAGAATACAATTTGTGTGTTGTTATTTGGGGGCATAAGGTAGCCAGGCAGCCAGGAGCCAGGTGGCAGGAACGCAGCCCGCAGCTCCTCTTAAACACTCTGAGCTCCACACATGTGCACATATTCAGGGGCACGCAAAATAAATGAATAAAATACATTTCTTAAAAATTTTTAAATGGAGACCAGGCACAGAGACTTGCATCTTTTTCAAGACAACGTTTCTCTATGTAACAGCCTTGGCTGTCCTGGAACTCCCTTTGTAGACCAGGCTGGCCTCAAATTTACAGAGATCCACCTGCCTTTGCCTCCCGAGTGCTGGGATTAAAAGGCATGTGCCACCACCACCCAGAGAGATGTCTTTAATCCCAGAACTGAGGAGGCAGAGGCAGGCAGATCCTTGTGAGTTCAAGGCCAATCAGGGCTATATAGTGAAACCCAGAGAAAAAAGAATGAAGAGGGAACAAATTTGAGAAATTAATTTCAAATTGCTAAAAACACAAAAAATGGCACTTAAATATTTGCACACTATAAACAATATTTTTAAAAATTTAGGAATGCCAGGTATAATGGTACATGCCTTTAAGCCTAGCATGCCTGAGGCAGAGGCAGGTAGATCTCTTAAGAGTTCAAGGTGTTTCGAGACCAGCCTGGTCTACAGAGCTAGTGCCAGGACAGGCTCCAAAGCCACAGAGAAACCCTGTCTCGAAAAACCAAAACCAAAAAAAAAAAAAAAAAAAGAGTTCAAGGTGTGTCTGGCCCGCATGGTGAGAACCTGTGTTGTCAAGAAATAAAATTATGAGCTGGGCATGCACCTTTAATCCTAGCACTGGGAGGCAGAGGCGTGCAGATCTTTATGAGTTGGAAACCAGCCTGAACTACAGAGTGAGTTCCAAGGTAGCCAAGGTTATGTAGAGAGACCCTGTCTCTAAAAAATAAATAAAATTATGAAACATAATATCAATTTTCTGTGTATGTTTAAAAATACATTCTCGCCAGGCAGTGGTGGCGCACGCCTTTAATCCCAGCACTGGGGAAGCAGAGGCAGGCGGATCTCTGTGAGCTCGAGGTCAGCCTGGTCTACAAGAGCTAGTTCCAGGACAGGCTCCAAAGCTACAGAGAAACCCTGTCTTGAAAAACATAAAATAAAATAAAAATACATTCTCATAGCTGGGCATAGTGGCATTGTTCTTTAATACCAGCACTCTGGAGGTTGAGGCAGAGGACGGTTATCTTGTAAGCCTCGGCTACACAGTGAGACCTTGTCTCGGGAAAAATAATGATTAAAAACATTTGCTCAAGGATGGCTCAGCAATTAAGAACCCTGTCTGATCTTCAGGAGGACCCAGGTTCTGTTCCCAGCACCACACAGCTGTTGATGACATCTGTAAGTCCAGTTCTAGGGGACGCGACCCCTCATCGTTCCTTTTCAGGTGCCGTGTGCCTATAGTGCACTTGCACTCGAGTAAAACAGCCATATGCATTTAAAATAAACAAAAATTTTAAAATAAATCTTAAAAATAGCCAGGCACAAGCCTTTAATCCCAGCACTTGGGAGGCAGAGGCAGACAGATCTCTGTGAGTTCGAGGTCAGCCTGGCCTATAAGAGCTAGTTTTCCAGGACAGCTAGGGCTATTGCACAGAGAAACCCTATCTCAAAAAAAAAATAACAATAATAATAATAATAATAATAATAATAATAATAAATCGTAAAAATAGAAGGAAGCCTCCTCCCACATCCGTGAACTGACTAAGCAGACACAAAGTCCTCAGGACACTGACAGCCACCGCTTCGCCCTCCAGCGTTGGCCGCCCCACTCCTCAGAAAACTTCCACGGCTCCAGACTTTTGTCCGTTGCTTTTCTAATGACTGTGGCTTTATCTGGGCCCTGAGGGACCTGTCCAGCCTCGCCCCTGTGGGAAGGCTGGTGACAGCAGGACACGAGGCTGCTCTCACTTCTCCAAGGAGTGAAAGGCACAGATTGGGCGGGAAGGAAGGCAAGCTAGAAACCCTAAGGCCCATCCCAAGAGCCCCACTTCCTCCAGCCAGGCCCCACTTGCCCAAGTTCCACAGCTCTCGCTCAAGATAGCGCCACCATCTGGACAAGTATCCAAACACATGCATCTTGGAGGGACATTTTCTGGTAACTGGATTTAACTATTCTCACAGATTGACAGTCTCAAGGCAGACGGACTGTACTTGACATACCGCAGTGACCACAGAGCAATGAGGATGCCACTTACATGACAGGTGGGTGGCAGCGGCTCGCAGTCTTTCTGGACACCTACCTGTGAGGCAGCCAGGCCGGCGAAGTGGAGAAGTCTTCCAGGTACACGTCCCACTGGTCCATGAGTCCGAACATGCTGGGCTGCACTAGCGGGATGCTGAGACTCTGCTCCCATCCTGCCTCATCGCGCTGTACGCCGTCTGCATTGTAATTATACACGACCCCTGCAAACCCAAAGCAAAGGCACTCTGGCAGGTGCTCAGAAAGTGACAGCAGCCGTGGACCCTGTAATCTGAGTCACGCTTGTCTACAGCTATCAGACAAGTCCATTTGGGGCAGTGGTTCTCAGTCTTCCTAAGGCTGGGACCCTTTAATACAGCTCCTCATGCTGTGGTGACCCTCAACCATAAAGTTATTTTGTTGCTACTTCATAACTGTAATTTTGCTACTGTTATAAAGCATAATATAAATATCTGATGTTCAGTATATCCATGACCCCCAATGGGGCGCAATCCACAGACTGAGAACCCTGATCTAGCGAGCTATAGAGGGTTTTTTTTTCTTTAAAACGTTTCTATTGTTGGGGTCAAACTCAGGGCCTCATGAAAGCTAGGCAAGTGCCCCACCACTCTGTCTCCCGGGAGTAGCTCAGCGGCCTCTAAGCTAAATCCTGCCCACCAGCCATGGTGGGTCCTTTGCTTTTGACCCTGACTCAGGCTCAGGCTAGGCCAGTGCTCTGACACGGCCACCCCAGTCCAGCTTTCTAAAGCCAAAGGCTGCAGACCTCACCAGTCACATTTTATTCTTCAAGCCTAGAGTATGGGGACCCAGCATAGTGGGACACTCTGCATAGTGGGGGACTCAGCGTAGTGGGGGGACTCAGCATAGTGGGGGACTCAGCATAGTGGGGGACTCAGCATAGTGGAAGACTCAACGTAGTGGGACCCAGCATAGAGGGGGACCCAGCATAGTGGGGAGACCTAGCATAGAGGGGGACCCAGCATAGTGGGAAACTCAGTGTAGTGGAGGACTCAGCGTAGTGGGTTGTGAGAGTTGGGAATCAGAAGCCAATAGCAATCTGATTCAAACAGAAGAACTGAGATCTTGGTCAACTCAACTTTTTTTTTTTTTTTTTTTGAGACAGGGTTCCTCTGAAATAGTCCTAGCTGTCCTGGAACTCACTCTGTAGACCAGGCTGACCTCAAACTCACTGGGATCTGCCTGCCTCTGCCCCCCCGAGTGCTGGGACTAAAGGTGTGTGCCACCACCGCCCGGCTCAACTCAACTTCTAACCATCTGTTTCTTTCTCTTTAAATCCAACACAGAAGTGTGCAGGTTTGTGACGCTCTGAGAAAACATTAGACCTTCCCAGGGGCCAAGGGTATGGCTCAGCAGTGGCGTGGGTTGATCAAGCAAGAGGCCCTGCCTGAGTTCCATCCCAGCAACACTAAAGTGTCCTTAGTCTTCCAAATATACAGACTGTAAGGAGCGCTGGCTTGCCCGTCACACAACTTGCTTGGGTTGCAGTAGGAGACACAAGGAAGGCAGAATGGTTTGCTGTTGCTGTGACATCATGCTGTCTGGAAACCCTCCTTTTCCCTTAATGGTGTTGTGGGGTTTTCTTAGGCTGGAAAAATGCAAGAAGTGCTCACCACGTGTGTTAGTGAGTCCAACGTGCAGGTCAGACTTTCCATCGTACTCCCTGAAACAGAGGGATGTTGGTTTGGTAAGAAGTCTTGCCACATAGCCAGGCTGTCCTGGAACTCAGGATCTTCCTGCCTCAGAGCCCAGGGCAGCTTCAACCACAAGTGTGCCACTGTGCCTATTAACAAGCTTTTCATGCCGCGCTTGACTATGAAGCATGGGCATTTGAAAGAGCATGCACCCCACCCCTGAAGCCTGCACCAGGCCTCGCCATTGGTTGTAGGCTGGCTAAAGAGTAGAGCAGAAGCAGGACTCAGGACCCACCCCCCCACAGTCTTATGGGGGAGGAACTTCCTATACCCCTCCGGGAGTTCACTTACTACCCCACCAGCTAAAGTGGGTGAGAGGGTCCTGGAGACAGCTCAGAGACTCTCAGCCTTCTTCACCGCAGCTCAGTGCAGCCCGCGGCCACTGTACTCCCGGGACTGCTGTTTCTTCCGTTACTCTGTTGGCTTGAGGTTTTTCTGGTTTGGATTGCTTAGTTCTCGGAGCAAACCCAGGACCTTACTTGTGTTCAGCACATGCCCCCTCTGTCCTACACACACCCTTAAAATTGTTCTTTTTAGTTTGTTTTTGTTTCGGACAAAGGCACACCGCGTAGCCCAAGCTGGCCTTGAACCTGTAACCCAACATCAAATGTTCTGTTATTTGAACATTAACAAAATAATAAACTCAGCAGTGGTGGCAAACTCACAGAGATCCACCTGCCTCTGCCTCCCAAGTGCTGGGATTAAAGGTGTGTGCCACCACCACCCAGCTTTGTCACAAGTTTTGTGGGACTGAAGGCAGACTTGGAAACGTGGATGAAAGGGAAGAACTCGGTTTGGAGAGTCCGGTGGGAGGGGCTGCCATGGTTTCTGCCAACACAGTATACAAACAGAGTCCACACCTCTTTTCTCATTCTGCCCATGTCGGAAAGGACCATACCCGTCAGTATTAGCATTTGCCCGAGAGTAAACAAGTTCTCATTACAACAAGGGAAGAGAGTGGAACATCAGACTTCTTTGCCAATGATGTCATAACCTTTCCTGAGGACATGAATCTAGAAGGGACCCTGTCATTAGGAGTCTAAGGAAGCTAGTGCTGAGAGAATCAGAATTCAAGGCCAGCCTGAGCTATATACCAAGTTAAAGGCCAGCCTGGGCTAAGTTACCAACAACTAAAAGTTAAGGAAGATTTTGAAACAGAACAGAGATGATGGAAGATGGAGACTTGGGTCTCCCCAAAGGAGTGAGGAGGTTCCAGGGAAGTTGAATATTCGAATAATATCAAATATATTTTTATTAAAAGATAATTGTATGAAATTAAAAATAACCTACTTATATATGGATTTTCCTGGTTCTTTCTTAATATTGCAAGTTTTTAAGATTTATTTATGAGTACAGGTGTTTTGCCTGCATATGTGTGTGTGCAGTGCCCACAGAGGCCAGAGGAGAGATGAGAGTCAGATCCCCTGGGACTGGAGTTACAGGTGGTCATGAGACACCATGGAGGTGCTGGGAGCTGAACTTGGGTCCTCTGGAAGAGCAGTCAGCATTCTTTCAACAGCAGAGCCATCTCTCCAGCCTTAACATTTGGCTCCTGCCAAATGTTTTCAGAGTTATCACTAAATTAACTTTGCACTTCCAGGGGGAAAAAAGTACACTGTTTTTTTTTTTTATTGGAATTTTATTAATCTGCATGTTTTAACTCCTGGAAGAGCTGCATGTGTTGGCTCATGTCTGTGATCTTAGCACTAAAGACACTGCGGCATGAGGATAGCATGTTCAAGACGACCCCGGTCAACACGGCAAGCTCCAGGCTAGTCTGTCACACAGCAAGGACCTGTCTGCCTCGGGGGAAAGCTAAGAGCAGAGGAGCTGGAAGTGCAGCTCAGCTCTGGGCACTGGCACAGCACACAGGTTGTGTGAGGCTTTGGGTTTGATCTCTAGCACTGTAAAGGGAAGAGAAAATAAAGAGAAGGAAAAGGGGAGGAACCCTTAGACTTCACTGTTGATTTAATTCACCTCCATCTAGAACTGTGTCTCGGCGGGGGGGGGGGGGGGGGGGGCACGCCTTTAATCCCAGCACTTGGGAGGCAGAGGCAGGCAGATCTCTGTGAGTTCAAGACTAGCCTGGTCTACAAGAGCTAGTTCCAGGACAGGCTCCAAAGCCACAGAGAAACCCTGTCTCAAAAAAAAAAAAAAAAAAACAAAAACAAAAAACAAAACACCTAGAAATGTGTCTCAGGGATTGTACTTTTTTCTGCACACTGTACCTGCTTGCTACCTAAGTATGAGCTGTAAGCAGTGTTTCTCCGGTAACATTCACTTCCAGGTTACCCCAGTCAATCGCTCAGCACACACCTTTTCCCTAAAATCAGGTATCTTCATACACCATGCACCGTCTTTCGCATACTACACAAAAGTGTACACAAAACCCAGGACCGTCCCAAGGCAGGCAAGCCATGCACTCTGGCCCTGCATCACCCACTCCAATGGACAAACAGGCCCGCGGCTGAAGACATGAGGACGACAGTCTACCCTAAGCAACCCCCACACACTGCACAGCATGGCACATGCCCTTCAAAGCCGGTGTAAGGGCTGACACACAACAGGAAACATGCTCGGTATAACTCGAGCCACTGTACCTCAGGAATGTCCCTCTCGTGGGTTTGAGGAGGAAGGCGCATTTCTCTTGATGCCCATTGGAGAACGGATCTGAGATGCTGATAGGTGCGTCCTCTATCCTGGTGGAGCCCACGTCCCCCTGGCACAGGGGGCAGCATTGGGGTACACTGAAACTGTAGATGGACTTCTCACAGTGCCTGAACTTAATAAGAGGCTTTCCGGACCCTGCGAAGTGCATCCCTCTGAAGCCTGGGCCACCAGCACAGGTTTCTGGCAACTTCCTGTTCTTCGTCACACAGTTGGTAAACACACACCACCTGTGTAATCTGATCGATGGTGACATCATCATGGATGGAAGTTTCAAAAGCTAAGCCAGGTAGATTAACCAGTAACTAGGCTCTAGTCGCTGGGCTCTTAAAGAGCTAGCGTTCATTTGAGCTGCCTTACCGAGTTTCTTTGTAGACGCTACACTTTCGCAGCCCCGCTTTCCCATGCAACCTGCCTCGCCATCCCTCAACCTTTGCCAGTGGGACCAACAGGAGGCCCATTGCCACTGCCTTCCTGATGGAAGATAAATTGTTATAGTCCATTTCCAGTGTTCGGCGGCCTCAGAGGCCATCAGAGAGTCTTCAGATAAACAGGGCACTTCCTCCCTCTCCTCTAGCTGGCAGCCGGTGCTCAGGAGACTCCGAACTCTGAAAGTAAGAAAATCATGGGCAGTATGCTGCCTGACTCAGCCCTCCTTCAGAAAGGGGGCAGTCTCAAGCCCCAAATTATTCATTAGATAAGTCTTTGTGTCCTGAGCCAATTGAATGGGACTTTAGAGAGGAGGTAAGTCCTGACCTTAAGGAAAAGGGAGCAGGAATTCCTTGTGATTATGGGGACTTTAAAAACTACTGTTTTATGTCAAATCAGCAGGAGGCCATTTTTGCCTTTTCCCAATGCTAATGTCCTGTCTCCAGAATGGTATATTAAAATCTGCTTTGTTAGCTGGGCAGTGGTGGTGCACACCTTTAATGCTAGCACTGGGGAGGCAAAGGCAGGCAGCAGATCTCTGAGTTGAAAACCAGCATGGTCTACAGAGTGAGTTCCAGGAAACACAGAGAAACCCTGGCTCAAAAAACAAAAACAAAACAAACTGCTTTGTTTTCGCTAGTCTCTTGAATCTATTATCTTACTTCCTACATTTCCTTCCTTCCTCTCTCTTTCCCAGATAAACAGACTGTAATTGTTTCCCCAAAGCTTCATTTCCCCCAGACATATTCATCTTACAATGTATATAAATACAACAGCCAACCCAGTGTACATTAAATAATAGTAAAAAAAATTTAAATCTGTCGCAGAAGGAGGGGGGCTCTTGCTGAGCACCTGAGAGACCAGCAGTACACGGTGTTCTCAAGGCCACCAGCCAGGGTCCCAGCAGAGTGGCCGCTTGCTCTCAGCAGTCATCCTCAAATACTTGAAATAGTTCAAGGGGGTTTTATTGTTGTTGCTTTTCTTTCTTTTATTTCCTTTAGCGTTTAGAGTAGCCAGGCCTGTCTTGTAGCAGGTAGAGCTATGGGACAGAGGAGGAAGGATGTAGGGACCCACGAATCGGCCTCGCTCCACACACAGCATTCACTAGTAATGGGTGCAGTGGCACCTGGATGGGTAAGGAAGGAAACTTGTTTCGGAGTTGTGTTCCTAGCTGTGTACAAAATGCTGCATTCTCATCAGACTCTATTGAGGTGTGCCAGCTACCAAACGGCCTGCGTCCTGTCACCGGCAGGGTGGGTCTGCCTGACCACTGGTCGTGGAGCGAGCCCCCTCACATAGCCTCCGGAGAGGGTGGAGACACAGCCAAGGAAGGCAAAGTTGTCTTTAAAGAAGTTAGGAGGCTGAGGCCTGCTGTTCCTTCTCGAAGTCCCTGTGCGCAGCCCTGTTGTTTCAGCTTTGAAGCTTGACACCCATACAGAAAGTCTCTGGGGAGTGTTAGCAGCAGACGCTTCCCTGAGCAGACTCCTCTAACTTGCCTCTGGCTCTTTGTCAGTTTTCTCTAGACTGACCAGTTTGCGGTTTTTGTTTTTTTTTTTTTTTTTTTTTTTTTTTTTTTTTTTTTTTTTTTTTTGTTTTT
>NW_026067943.1:5262996-5302113 GCF_014885135.2 Alexandromys fortis
TTTTTTTTGAGACAGGGTTTCCCTATGTAACAGTCCTAGCTGTCCTGGAACTAGCTCTTGTAGACCAGGCTTGCCTCGAACTCACAGGGATTCACCTGCCTCTGCCTCCCGAGTGCTGGGATTAAAGGCGTGCGCCACCACTGCCTGGCCCAGGTTGCGGTTGTTATTTCTTGTTGTTTGCTCCCCAGTGCCTTCACCTTCAGATTTCTGTGACCCTTCTTCTTACGCTGTGTGGTCTAGACTCTCCTCATCTTCATTTTGTAGACAGCTGCTCTCCTGGTAGGGGACTGGAGTCTCTGTATGGGAATCTAAGGGAGGGATAGAGTTTGCACAGGGCAGGATCAAATGTCTTCGATGCTGCCAGCCAAGGGAATGTCAGCCTCCCTGCTCATGGCAAGTGCAGAGGCCACACAACTCCTCTGGCACTTCTTAGACCTCACTCAACTGGATGAGGTTGGCAGAGGGACAGCACAGTTTGCCACTATCTAAATCATGAAGAAGATGGGCCAAGCCGTTTCCCTTCCCACACCAAACAACTCATTTGAACTCAGTACAGAACTCTCTAGTCGATTATTCATATTTAGTTTTGTGTTTTCCCACTAGTCAGAGAGGCTCTTAGATTTGGGGAGTGACCTTTTTTATTTTTATGTTTTCAGAGAAAAAAAACCCACACAATTAATACTTTCAGGCTAGCTCGGTTGGTAGGGCCCTTGTAAATCCCCAACACGGAAACAGAGAAAAAGAGAAAGAATGCTGATGAGCCCAACCTTTTTTTCCTTCCAGACAAAGTCTCACTATGAAGTCTTGGCTAGTCTGTGTAGACTAGGCTGGCCTCAAACTTCCAGAGATCTAACTACCTCTGCCTCCTGACTAAAGGATTAGCATTAAAGGCGTGCACCACCGCACCTGGCCACAGGCCTAGTCTTGCCTGCGCTTGCCACACCTGCTGTATATTCATGTGTCTAATACTATGCGTGACAAGAATATAGCATTTCTTCTTTTTTGTTTGTTTTTTCGAGACAGGGTTTCTCTGTAGCTTTGGAGCCTGTCCTGGAACTAGCTCTTGTAGACCAGGCTGGCCTCGACTTGCAAAGATCCACCTGCCTCTGCCTCCCGAGTGCTGGGATTAAAGGCGTGCACCACCACTCTCTGGCAAGACAGCATTTCTTAGCATTCCTCCCACCTCCAGCTTTTACATTCTTTCTGCCTTTCTTTCCATGATGTTCCCTGAGCCTTGCTTGCAGGGTTGGGTGTTGACATAGATGTCTTATTTACATGTGTAATACACTGCACTACCTTTATACAAATGGAAAAAATAAGTACAATGTTTCCAGGCCAATATACTGTTAACTTCTATGCAATGCCAATTCAACACAATAAACGGGAGATAACTTTTTCAAAGCAGACAACACAACTATAATTTGCAAGAATCAAAATTATATGTGTGTGTGGCACATATTGCTTCAATTTTTGTCTTCAGGTTTCTGCCTTGAATTATGCATGTGTTTTCATAAAAAGACCAGAGGGAGAGGGGCTATTTAAGATGGATATGATCAAAATACATAATGAAATTACTAAAAAAAAATAAAACATTCTTATTAGAGGATGTCTCAGTGGTTAGGAGCACTGGCTTTTGCAGAGGTCCAAAAGTTCAGTTCCCGGCACCCGCATAGCAGCTCACAACCGGCTGAAACTCCAGTTCCAGGTAATCCAACTCCCTCATCTCGCTGAGCCACTGCCCCCACACGGTGCATAGCCATACATGCCGGCAAAAACACTCATACCATAAGATAAAAATAAATAATAAAACTACTTTTGAAAAAGTCTGTCTTGGAAGATGTGGCAGATGACTGGCAAGTCCAGGATGCCAGACACGCTACGCCCTTGAAACGTGAACCCGGAGGGCTAAGGAGTAAGGACCTTCCGGCTCCACGCCCCGGCGGAACTAATTGTGACGGCTAAGTTTCCGGCCGGCACCCTATAGGTGACGCACGCACGGGGGTGGTGCGCGCTAGAGTGACGCAACTGCGCGCGCGGGCGGGGCCGGGCTGGGCCGCGGCGGTAGAGGCCCTGAGAGTTCAGTGCGACTCCAGCCCGTGTCCCCGCCGCCATGAGCACCAAACAGGTCACCTGCAGGTGAGTGCGCTGCGCCGCGGGGCCTTGGGCGCTGCCGGAGGGAGGTGAGGGGCCGAGCCCGACTGTGGCGGGCCGTGTACAGCGGGAATAACACGCAGGAACCCAAAGGCCGAGGAGAGGCTGGAGCGGCCAGAGCATCTGCAGCGGCGGCTTGCAGAGAGTGAGCCGGGAGGGATTGCGGGGAAACCCGGGCCGGTCGCATTCCTTATCCTGAGATGAAACCGAGACCACCGAGAGAGGTCAAAACGAAACCCATTTAGGAGCAGAAAGACAACATTGATGGATGGCTTGTTAGACGAGGTGGAGAACCAGAAAGCTATTCTTGTGACTGCTATTTTGAAATTAAAATAGTTGGGTTGAGTAGCAACGTCGATAACTCGGTGACGAGCTTGTGGCTGTTCTTGGGCTTTAGTCCTGTGGGTTTGCATGCTTGGGAAGTACAGCTTGTAAGCATCCCGAATGTGGAAATCCAAATTTTGAAATGCTTCAAAATTCCAAGCTTTTTGAGTGCCGACATGGTACTACAAGTGGAAAATTCCACACCATAATATTTTGTTATATTAAAAACAAAAATTATCGGAAATACTGTTTAAAATTTTCAGGGTATGTGTATACGATGAATTCCATGTTTAGACTCTTGTGCTATCCGCAAGACATGTAAATAAAAATACTCTAAATTACAAAAAAAAAAATAAGACATGCCCAAGCATTTTTGATAGAGGAGCTTCGGCTAACAAAAATTTCAGTTGGTTTCAGTGAATTAAGAAACATGTCCCGGGCGTTGGTGGCACATGCCTTTAATCTCAGCACTCGACGGGGCAGAGGCAGGCGGGTCTCTGTGACTTCAAGGCCAGCCTGGTCCAGAGTGCGTTCTAGCACTGGTTCCGTACTCCTGAGTAACCCTGTCTCGAAAAACAAACAACAAAAGACAGAACGAAAAGAAGCAGAGATGTAGTTTGGCTATGTGATAAACATTCCATTTACTTCCCTTGTTGCCTCTCATTACAACACCTTTATGAAGAGTTCTTTTTGAATTCGATATAAGGGTTAATTGAGCCAGATACCCAGGGCCCAGGTGGCTTATGTTAAGTAGTTATCAGAAAACTGCAGTTAGTGTCTGTGTGTTAGCTAGTTTTGTTTTCTTGACAGCCAGAGTCATTGGGGAATTGATACAATGCTCCTACCAGACTAGGCTGTTCCCTATGGGTGGTGCCACCCCTGGACTTGTGGTCTTGGGTGTTGTAGGAAAGCCTGAGCGATTCAGTCAGCAGTGCCCCTCCAGGGCCTCATTGTTAGTCCTTTATTGATTTCCTTTAGCGATGAGAACTCTCCTCCCAAAGCTGCTTTTGGTCATGGTGATTTATCACAGCAACAGAGACTTTGAGACAGTCTGTCACAGCCTTGTGGATCATTGGTACTAAAATGTCTTTGTTGAGGGGGAATGTGCATGTATTCACACTTTCTCTTTGCAGGAGGAAAATGTTCCTATCATAGTGTCCTACCTCTGATGTGGGCTACTTTGAAAATAACTTAGTGGGTTTTTGTTGTTTGTTTGGTTGGTTGGTTGGCTTTTTGAGACAGGGTTTCTCTGTGTAACAACCCTAGCTGTCCTGGAACTAGCTCTTGTAAGTCAGGCTGACCTCAAACTCCCAGAGATCCGCCTGCCTCTGCCTCCCAAGTGCTGGGATTAAAAGCGTGCGCTACCACCGCCTGACCTTTTTGGTTCTTTTTGGTTGCTTGCTTTGGTTTTTTGTTGTTGTTGTTGTTGTTATTGTTCATTTGTTTTTGTTGTTGTTTTCTGAGACAGAGTTTCTCTGTGTAACTTTGGAGCCTGTCCTGGAACTCATTCCAAAGACCAGGTCCGCCTTGAACTCAGAGATCCTCCTGCCTCTGCCTCCCAGTGCAATAACTAAAGGCATGTGCCACCACCTCCCTTTGAAAATAACTTACAAAATTGCTCGCTTATGGTTTTGACAATTGTTTGAGGCAGGGTCTCTATTGTAGCCCTGTCGGTCCTTGAACTTGCTGTGTAGATCAAGCTAGTCTTGAACTCAGATCTGCCAATCTCTGCCCTTCCTTGCTAGGATTAAAGGTGTGTACCACCACACCTGACTGCTTTATGGTTTAATTCCACCGCTTAGGCTTTCCTAAGATGTATGACTACAAAAATCTTAAGTCAAGCCATTTTGATTCCTTTTTGGTGTTTTCTCTTTTGTATCTGGAGATAACCTGATCCGTAAGCTCTGTCTCATTAGTAAGAGGGTCCTAAGGGCTGTTTCTGGGAAAGAATAGTTTCTGTTGACGGGCTAACTGGTGTTTGCGGGCTTCTTTCTGCAGCCCTGGCAAGTCATACAGAACGTGGTGCTGTATTGGTTGCGCTCTACCTGACAAGAGCAGCTTAGTGAAGAAAGGGTATATTCATTCTGATCACAGGTCGAGGTTACAGTTCGTGATGAAGGGGGAGTCATGTGATAGGAGGAGCATGAGAGCAATGACTATTGGTGCTCAGCTCACTCTTTTTTAATTCCGTCTTGACCCAGCCTAAGGAATGGCACCACCACATTCATGGTGGGTCTTCCTCCTCTGTTGGCCTAATCTGGATGATCCCTCACAGACTTGGCCAGAGACTTGTCTCTCCAGTGATTTGCAGCCTGTGCTCTGTCAACTGGACAGTGAAACAACCTCAGGATTGTCATGTTTTCCCTAAGCTCAGCTTCAGAGTGGTGCAGGTGTGATGGCTAGTATTGAGTCTCATAGCTCGTGCTCAATTAAAGGATATTTCAGAGCTTTTGTTTGTCTTTGTTTTTCTTTATTATTTTTTACATACCAATCTCAGTTAACCCTCCCTCCATCTCCTCCCACCACCTGTCCCCACCTCATCCCCCATTCATTCTTCAGAGAGGGTAAGCCCCCCCCCCAGGTCATCTAAGTCTGTCCCATCACCTCCTTGAGGCAGGACCAAGGCTTTTCCCCCCACCCCACCCCGTGCCTAGGCTGAGCAAGGTTATCGCTTTGTAGAGAATGGGCTCCACAAAGTCAGTTCATGCATTGGAGTTAGATCCTGGTCCCACTGCCAGTGGCCCCATATGCTGCCCAAGCCACATCATTGTCACCTGTATTCAGGGAGCCTAGTTTGGTTCTATACAGGTTATCCAGTTGTCAGTCTGGAGTCAGTGATCTCCCACTAGCTCGGGGTCAGCTGGTTCTGTGGGTGTCCCCATCATGGTCTTGACCCCTTTGTTCATATTATCGCTCCTCTCTCAGTTCTATTGTACTCCGGGAGCTCGGTCCAGTGGTCAGTTGTAAATCTCTGCATCTGCTTTCATCTGTTTTTGGAAGAGGGTTCAAGCTTCTCTGGAGTTGTGGACTGTAGATTGGTAGTCCTTTGCTTTATGTGTGGTATCCACTTATGAATGAGTATACACTGTATTTGTCTTTCTGGGTCTGGGTTACCTCACTCAGGATGGTTTTTTTCTACTTCTATCCATTTGCCTGGAAATTTAAAGATGTCATTGTTTTTTACTGCTGAGTTACTACTCCATCCACTGTGTAAATATACCCCCTTTTTTTTTTTTAATCCATTCTTCGTTTGAGGAGCATCTAGGTTGTTTCCAGGTTCTGGCAAGAATAATGCTGTTATGAACATAGTTGAACATATGTCCTTGTGGTATTACTGAGCATCCTTTGGGTATATACCCAAAAGTGAGTGGTGTTGCTGGGTCTTGAGGTAGATTGATTTCTAATTTTCTGAGAAATCGCTATACTGATTTTCACAGTGACCGTACGTTTGCTCTCCAACCAGCAATCGAGGAGTGTTTCCTGTACTCCACATCCTCTCCAGCATAAGCTGTCGTCCGTGTTTTGGATCTTAGCCATTCTAATTGGTATAAGATGGTATCTCAGAGTTTTGATTTCCTTTTTCCTGATGACTAGGGATGTTAACATTTCCTTAAGTGCCTTTTGGCCATTGGAGATTTTTCTGTTGAATTCTGTGTTTAGATCTGTACCCCATTTATTAATTGGATTATTTGGTAGTTTGATGTCAAGTTTCTTGAGTTCTTTGTATATTTTGGAGATCAGCCCTCTGTCCGATGTGGAATTGGTGAAGATCTTTTCCATTCTGTAGGCTGCCGTTTTGTCTTGTTGGCCATGTCCTTTGCTTTATAGAAGCTTTTCAGTTTCAGGAGGTCCCATTATTAATTGTTGCTCTCAGTGTCTGTGCTACTGGTATTATATTTAGGAAGTGTTCTCTTGTGCCAATGCATTCAAAGCTGCTTCTCACTTTCTCTTCTTTGTGGTTCAGTGTGGATGGATTTATGTTGAGGTCTTTGATTATTTGGACTTGAGTTTTGTGCATAGTGATAGATATGGGCCTATTTGGATTCTTCCACATGTCGACATCTAGTTATACCAGCACCGTTTGTTGAAGCTGCTTTCTTTTTTCCACTTTATATTTTTAGCTTCTTTGTCAAAAATCAGGTGTTCATAGGTGTGTGGGTTAATATCAAGGTCTTCAGTTTGATTCCATTGGTCCACCTGTCTGTTTTTATGCCAATGCCAAGCTGATTTCATTAATGTAACTCTATCATAGAGCTTGAAGTCAGGGATGGTGATGCCTCCAGATATTCCTTTATTGTAGAGGGTTGTTTTGGCTATCCTGGGTTTTTTGTTGTTGTTGTTTTTCCATATGAAATTTAATATTGTTCTTTCAAGATTTGAAAAATTGTGCTGGGATTTTGATGGGTATTGCATTGAATCTGTAGATTGCTTTTGGTAAGATTGTCATTTTTACTATGTTAGTCTATCCATGAGCATGAGAGATCTTTCCATTTTCTGATATCCTCTTCAGTTTAGTTCTTCAAAGACTTAAAGTTCTTGTCATACAGGTCTTTCATTTGATTGGTTAGAGTTACCATATGATATTTTATATTGTTTGTGGCTATTGTGAAGGATGATATTTCTCTGATTTCTTTCTCAACCCCTTTATTATTAGTATATAGTATATAGGAGGGCTCCTGGTTTTTTTTTTTTTGAGTTAATCTTATAGCATTACTGAAGGTGTTTATCAGCTATAGGAGTTCCCTCATAGAATTTTTGGGATTACATATATACTATTGTATCATCAGCAAATAGCAAAAGTTTGACTTTTTTCTTTCCAATTTGTATGCCCTTGATCTCCTTTTGTTGTCTTATTGCTGTAACTAGAAGTTCGAGTACTATATTAAATAACTATGAAGAGAGTGGACAGCCTTATCTTGTTCCTAATTTTAGTGGCATCGCTTTGAGTTTCTATTTAGTTTGATGTTGGCTGTTGGCTTGCTGTATATTTATTGCCTTTATTATGTTTAGGAATGTTTCTTTTTTTAATTAATTTATTTATTTATTAAAGATTTCTGTCTCTTCACCGCCGCCTCCCATTTCCCTCCTCCTCCCCCAATCAAGTCCCCCTCCCTCGTCAGCCCAAAGAGTCATCAGGGTTCCCTGCCCAAAAAAAAAAAAAAAAGGAATGTTTCTTACATCCCTGTTCTCCCCAAGACCTTTATCATGAAGGGGTGTTGGATTCTGTCGAAGGCTTTTTCCAGCATCTAATGAGATGATCATGTGGTTTTTTATTTCAGTTGTTTATATGGTGGATTACATTAACCGATTTTCATGTTGACCTGTATCCCTGCATCTCTGGAATGAAGCCAACTTGATCAAGATGGCTGATGTTTCTGATGTGTTGTTGGATTCGGTTTGCCAGTATTTTATTGTTTTTGCATCACTGTTCATGAGGGAGATTGGCCTATAATTCTCTTTCTTAGCTGTCTTTGTGTGGTTTAGGTATCAGGATAATTGTAGCCTCATAAAAAGAGTTTGACAATGTTCCTTCTGTTTCTATTGTGTGGAACAATTTGAGGACTATCAGTATAGCTCTTCTTTGAAATTTCTGGTAGAATTCTGCACGGAAACAATTTGGCCCTGGGTCTTTTTGGTTGGGAGGCTTTTGATGATTGTTTCTATTTCCTTTTGGGTTATAGATCTATTTAATTTGTTTATTTGGTCTTGATTTAATTTGGCATGTGGAACTTATCCAGAAAATTCTCAATTTCCTTTAACATTTCTAGTTTTGTAGAGTACAGATTTTGAAGTGTGACCTGGATTCTCTGGATCTCCTCCAGGGTGTTATAGTCCCTCTTTCGTCTCTGATTTTGTTATTTGGATATTCTGTCTCTCATTTGGATAAAGGTTTGTCAGTCTTGTTGATTTTTTTTCTTGAAGAACCTGCTTTTTTTCTCATTGATCCTTTGTATTGTTTTCTTTGTTTCTATTTTATTGCTTTCAGCCCTCAATTTGATTATTTCTCACCATCTGCTTCTTCTGGATGAGTGTGCTTCTTTTTGTTCTATAGCTTTCAGGTGTTCTGTTACCTTGCTAGTGTGGAATTTTTCCAGTTTTTTTTTTTTTCAGTTCATCATATTATTTTTTCTTTTTTAAAAAATTGTTTTTATTGAACTATATATTTTTCTCTGCTCCTCCCCCCCCCCCCCGTCCTCTCCCATGATCTCCATGCTCCCAATTTACTCAGGAGATTTTTTTTTCTTTTTCTACTTCCCATGTAGATTAGGTCTATGTATGTCTGTCTCTCTTAGAGTCCTCTTTGTTGTCTATGTTCTCTGGATTGTGAATTGTAGGCTGGTTTTTCTTTGCTTTGTCTAAAAGCCACTTAAGAGTGAGTACATATATTTGTCTTGCTGGGTCTTGAGTTACCTCACTCAATATGATGTTTTCTAGATCCATCTATTTGCCTGCAAATTTCAAGATGACATTATTTTTCTCCACTGTGTAGTACTCCATTGTGTAAATGCACCACATTTTCCTTATCCATTCTTTGATCGAGGGACATTTAGGTTATTTCCAGGTTCTGGCGATGACAAACAAAGCTTCTATGAACATAGTTGAGCACATGTTCTTGTGGTACGGTTGAGCATCCTTTGGGTATATACCCAAAAGTGGTATTGCTGGGTCTTGAGGAAGGTTGTTTCCTAATTTTTTGAGAAATCGCTAAACTGATTTCCAATGCAGCTGTACCATTTGTACTCCCACCAGCAATGGAGGAGCGTTCCAGCTTCTTTATGTAGGCATTTAGTGCTATGAACTTTCCTCTTAGCACTGCTTTCATTATGTCCCAAAAGTTTGAGTATGTTGAGCAGTTATTTTCATTGAATTTTAGGAAGTATTTGATCTCTTTCTTTGTTTCTTCCTTGATGCAGTGGTGATTTAGGTGGACAATGTTCCATTTCCATGTGTTTGTGTGCTTTCTGAAATTTGTTTTGCTGTTGAGTTCTGGTTTTAAGCTGTGGAGATCTGGAAGACTGGTTGCTGAGTGTTGTTTGGGTAGGTAGCAGTCAGATTTGAAAACTCATCGTTATGTGCTCTTGCACTGTAGCCAGTCTGCTGTCGTCTGTCTGGTAGAACAGGCAACCTTTGGTAGTCTCTACTCTGACTAAGGAAATCTTTGGTCTTTTCCAGAAGACTGTCAAGTGTTTATCTTAGCTCCCTGGGCTTTGTAGTTGTTTTGAGATAGGCTCTCGCTATGTAGCTTTGACTATCCTCTGGAACTCACTGTGTAGGCCAGGCTGGCCTCTGCCTCTCAAGTGCTGGGATAAAGGCTTGGTATACTATACCCGGCCTTCTACTTTTGTAACCATTCTGAACTTGACTGCTACCATGTGTTAGAGCTTGCCAATCCTGTTCTTCACTGCAGGTTGGACTGTTGTGCCAGGTTGTTTTTGTGCCTTCAAAGTTCCAATTTGTGGATGGTTACAATATATTATAGTCATTTTGTGTTGTTTTGTTGAGACTGGGTGTCATTTCTCTGGCCCAAACTATTATCCAATTTATAGTCCCTAACTCAGGGAAAGTGTTGGGATTACAGGTGTGTCCCATCATGTCTTGATCCACTGCTGTCTTGAGTGGCATTTCTCAAAGAATTACCAAGCCTGGTGTTGGGGTATGCCTATCCTCTCAGCCACTTGAGTCTGAGGCGAGTTCAGAGTCAGCTGAGGCAATATATAACAACTTTGTCTCAGAAAATAGAAAGAATTACCCAACTGTTTAGATATGGAATATCTTGTCTGGAAGAGTCCCAGGACTACCCACCCAAACACCTGGAGACTGGCTAGAGTCATGGTGTTATAGTATTTTAGCATACAGCTAGACTCCAGACCAAGGCTGTTACACTGGCTTAGGAAGGATACACAGCCAGGTAGGGTAAGCAGGAGTCCAGAGGGCTGCTTCTACCCCTGCAGAGAAGCACACAACACTTTTTCTCACCGGAGGTACCAGGTCAGGTGCAGTGTGGGGCCAGAGCAGCTTCTGCCTGTGACCAACCTTCCAGACCCAAGAGGAAATAGACTTAATATCAACCACACCATGACACAGTTGAGACACAGTGAGAAATTCTTAAGTCAGTGTAGGGACTTGGACTATACCAGCAGCTTCTAGAAGCCAAAGGCTGTTCTTAGGTTAGCCGAGAGGTATCAGTCTCAGACCTGACTCCTTTCCATGGCCTGGCTTGCTCTCTGTGCCCCATCCCTGCCTGCTAAGAATGGAGCCCAGGGCCTCTGAATGCCACGGGCACTCCATGAGCTTCGTCTTCAAGCCTCCATTCTTTTCCTTTTCTTTTCAAATCAGCCTTCTAGCAAGCTGCTAAGCACTGTCTGCTTTGGGACATGTTTCCTTGGAAATCTGGGGAAATTTTCATGTTTCCTAGAAAAGTCCAGGCAGCTTTCAATTTCTGATCTTGGTGGACTCTGATTCTGATGGTGAGATTGCTGTCCCTTTCATCAGATTCGGGGGACGGGATAAGTGGGCCTAGCCAACTCCCCTGCTTTTGTGGAGGTAACAGGTGAAGATACAAACTTGCTTCATACCAGGAGTGGGGATTTTCAGCAGCCTGCCAGCCCCATCGCTCTCCTCTGGTCCACTGTCCCTACCATGGAGAAGACCAGGTGCTGGACTGTCTGCACTTTGTTCTTTGCCTTTCTGGCTTAGCCAGCTCTCCTAACCCTAAGCCATTGCATTTGCCAACACTGTCAATGTGGACATGCTCAGGGATCTAGTCTTTGGGCTTTAGGACTGTGAGGAGTAGGAGGAGACAGGCATATTCTAATTAGTGTTCTTGGGTGGCATGGACAGGCGTGGACAGAGCAAGTTGTGGGTCCGCTTGCCTCCCTGAGCTCAGGTCTCCCATTTTCCTCCTGGTTTGTAAAATGTTCCTCTCACAAGTTTAGGCTAAGATGGAGCATAGTCACTGATCCTCCTTTCTATGTTTCCTCACCTCATGTGTTCCTCAGGTTCTTACTGTGGGATGTGAGGAGGCTCTACCCAAAGGTTAATTCCAAAGGATTCTTTACCAAAGGGAGGGCCGCAAGGTAAACCAGGCAGGCCAGTAGCAGCACTGCTGGTCCAGGATCAATTCAATCAGCTCAGAATCAGATCTGCTGGTCCACTTCGGCTGGTGAGGGAAATTTCTTGTGTGTGTGTGTGTTTCTTTTTTCTACAAGGTGTTATTTGTAGTCATTCTGGCATTAGCCTGGCATCTTCCTCTTCAGCATCTCAAGTGCCCGACCCATGTGTTCTTATGTAAATTTTAAAATATTCTTTTCCAATAAAGCTGCTATAGAAAAGCATTTCTGAGTCTTTGGTAAAGGGATATTTTACCTTCTTCAGGCAGTACACGCCTGCAGGCTGCTGGCCCCACAGTATGGGCTGTTCTGCGGTCTCCAGAAAACCTGGCCTGAGCAGCAGTGTTAGAGCTGACACTAAGGTGGCCTGGTGAGCACTGGTAGCGCGGTTCCCAGTCCAGCAGGCCTGCCCACACCTCACCTCTCTGCCCTTTCTTTCTGGACATTGTCTGCCATGCAGCATGATCTTCTAGTCTTCTTAGTCCTTTTTAGACCTTAATAAGAGCTAGGGGTGCCTGAATAAGACTGAACTAAATAGCTTACACTGCACTCAGTCATTTATGAGCAGCATCAATGTTAACTACAGTGGAAACGTTGTAGAAACCAGTGTATTGTTTCTCAGCAGACACGTTGTAGAAACCAGTGTATTGTTTCTCAGCAGACACATTGTAGAAACCAGTGTATTGTTTCTCAGCAGACACATTGTAGAAACCAGTGTATTGTTTCACAGTAGAAAAGTTGGGAAGTGCAGGTGCTGAAATAAGGAAAACACATGATGGCCTAGATTCCACCAGTCTACTGTTGGTCTCACCAGCTTTTAAAGTTTTCACCCCTTTATATATTGAGATATTGAGTTTATTCTCCACTTCCTCTTCCCACCCTCCTCCTTTTTTTTTTTTTTTTTTTTTTTTTTTTTTTTTTTTTTTTTTTTTTTTTTTTTTTGAGACAGGTTATCTCTGAAGCTTTGGACCCAGCCTTTTGGAACTAGCTCTTGTAGACCAGACTGACCTTGAACTTCAGAGCTCTGAGTGCTGGGACTAAGGCGTGCACCACCAAAGCCCAGCTCTCCACCCTCTCTCTCTC
This sequence comes from Alexandromys fortis, assembly GCF_014885135.2. Classification (NCBI taxonomy): domain Eukaryota; kingdom Metazoa; phylum Chordata; class Mammalia; order Rodentia; family Cricetidae; genus Alexandromys; species Alexandromys fortis. The sequence continues at coordinate 5,275,665 of NW_026067943.1, forward strand.
TTTTTTTTTTATTGGTATTTATTGAGCTCTACATTTTTCTCTGCTCCCCTCCTGCCTCTCCTCTTCCCTCTTTAACCCTCCTCTAAGGTCCCCAAGCTCCCAATTTACTCAGGAGATCTTGTCTTTTTCTACTTTCTACTTCCCATGCAGATTAAATCTATGTGAGTCTCAGTGTCCACATTGTTGTCTTAAGTTCTCTGGGATTGTAGTTTGTAGGCTGGCTTTCTTTGCTTTATGTTTAAAAACCACCTATGAGTGAGTACATGTGATAATTGTCTTTCTGTGTCTGGGTTACTTCACTCAAAATAATGTTTTCTAGGGCTGGAGAGGTGGATCAGAGCATGTCCACATTGACAGCGGTCCTGAGTTCAATTCCCAGCAACCACATGGTGGTTCACAACTGTAACATGAGGGCCGGGCTCGTTGGGGCTTCTGTCCTGTCTGGTCCCCCAGCCATTTAGTCCCAGAGAAAAATCACACAAGAGTCTACATTAATTATAAACTGATTGGCCCATTAGCTCAGTCTTCTTATTAGCTCTTGTAGCTTATATTAACCCATTATTCTTATCTATGTTAGTCACATGGCTCAATCAATACCTTTCAGCCAGGCAGGTTACATCTTGCTTCTCTGTGGTCTGGGCAGGAATGGGAGAGGAATCGGCTTCCTCTTTTCCAGCATTCTCTTGTTCTCATCGCCCTGCCTCTACTTCCTGCCTGGCCAATCAGTGTTTATTCAAAATATGATTGACAGAATACAGACAATTCTCCCGCACCACACAACCAACTATAATGAGATCTGTTCTCCTCTCCTAGTATGCAGGCAGAACAATGTATACACAGTAAATAAATAAATCTTATTTTAAAAAATGTTTTCTAGCTCCATCCATTTTTCTGCAAAATTCAAGATGTCATTATTTTTTTTCTTCTGTGTAGTACTCCATTGTGTAAATGTACCACATTTTCCTTATCCATTCTTTGGTCAAGGGGCATTTAAGTTGTTTCCAGGTTCTGGCTATGACAAACAAAGCTGCTATGAACATAGTTGAGCACGTGTCCTTGTGGCACAATTGAGCATTCTTTGGATATATACCCTAAAGTGGTATTACTGGGTCTTGAGGAAGGTTGTTTTCTAATTTTCTGAGAAATCACCACACTGACATGCAAAGTGGTTGTACCAGCTTGCATTCCCACCAGCAATGCAAAAGTGTTCTCTTTACCCCACAACCTGTCCAGCATAAATTGTCATCACTGTTTTTTTTTTTTAAGATTTATTTATTTATTTATTATACAACATTCTGCCTCCATGTATGCCCACACACTAGAAGAGGGCGCCAGATCTCATTACAGATGGTTGTGGGGTTAGTGAAGATCTTTTCCCATTCTGTAGGCTGTTGTTTTGTCTTGTTGACCGTGTCCTTTGCTTTACAGAAGCTTTTCAGTTTCAGGAGGTCCCATTTATTAATTGTTTCTCTCAGTGTCTGTGCTGTTGGGGTTATATTTAGGAAGTCATCCCCTGTTTCAATGCGTTCAAGTGTACTTCCCACTTTCTCTTCTTTTTTAAAAAAATATTTATTTATTTATTTATTATGTATACAATATTCTGTCTGTGTGTGTGTCTGCAGGTCAGAAGAGGGCACGAGACCTCTTTACAGATGGTTGTGAGCCACCATGTGGTTGCCAGGAATTGAACTCAGGTCCTTTGGAAGAGCAGACAATGCTCTTAGCCACTGAGCCATCTCTCCAGCCCCCCACTTTCTCTTCTATGAGTTTCAGTGTGGCTGGCTTTATGTTGAGGTCTTCGATCCATTTGGACTTGAGTTTTGTGCATGGTGATAGATATGGGTCTATTTTCATTCTTCTACATGTTACTATCCAGTTATGCCAACACCACTCGTTAAATAGGCTTTCTTTTTCCCATTTGATATTTTTTGCTTTTTTGTCAAAAATTAGGTGTTCGAAGATGTGTGGATTAATATCCGGGTCTTCTATTCGGTTCCATTTGTCCTCCTCTCTGTTCTTATACTAATACCAGGCTGTTTTCAGTACTGTAGCCCTGTAGTAGAGTTTGAAGTCAGGGATTGTGATGCCTCCAGAAGTTCTTTTATTGTTCAGGATTGTTAGGCTATCTTCGGTTTTTTTTTGTTTGTTTGTTTGTTTGTTTTTTTTGCTTCTCCATATGAAGTTAAGTACCATTCTTTCGACGTCTTTGAAGAATTTTGCTAGGATTTGATGGGCATTGCATTGAATCTGTCCCACCCTCTTTTTTAACCCTTCTGTAAGTGACCCTTATCGTAGACAGTTTAAAGACTATTGTATGTCCTGGTTGTTGTTGATTTTTGGTTTTTGGTTTTTTGTCAACTTAACTAAAACTAGAGTTACATGGTCTTTAGAGTGGCCATTAGATTAGCCTGTAGGCAAGCCTGTTGCTGCTTTTTCTTGATTAGTAACTAATGTGGATAGTCCAGTTCATTGTGGGCAGTGCCACCCCTGGGCAGTATAAGAAAACAATGAGCAGGCCAGTCATCAGCGTTTAGACTGTGACCTGAGAATTGAAGCTGAAATAAGCCCTTTCTTCCTCGCATTGCTTTTGCTCATGGTGTGCATCATAGGAGCAGAGAGTCTAAAAACATATGCTAAAGTGAATCTAGATAGCTTAGCCTTTGCCAGGGCACGCATGTCACAGGTCTGTGGCTTTGGTACATTCACAGTTGTGTAAGCAATCTCCAGGGCACAGCCTGTGAAACAAAAATACCGTGTTGAACTCCAGTCTCCCCCTTAACTGCCAACGGTCTCTCCTTTCTCCCTTGGTGAACTTAATTGTTCAGAGACCTCACATGGATTTGTTGTGTCACGTAGCACTCATGGAGTTTTGAGTTGGGAATGTTTTCCCTTTTAAGGCTGAATAATATTCCATTCTGCTTTTGTGGGGTTTGTGCATGGATTATTATTATTTGTTTTTGGGGTTTTGTTGTTGTTTGCTTGCTTTTGGTTTCTCGAAACAGGATTTGTCTGTAATAGTCCTGGAACTCTTTTTGTAGATGAGGCTGGCCTTAAGCTCACAGAGATTGTCAGTTGTTGAGGTATGGGCATTTCTTTGCCCCAAGGCCAGTTCTGCCAAAAAGAAAGGCTCCAGGTGGAGTGTCTTTGGTGCTCAACATTCTCTCGGGAATAGAGCGGTGTTGCCAGGAGCAATTGTGTCTCACTACCACAAAACTCTGAGTTAGATTAAAGGCCATATTCTACAGCTCTTCAAGGAGGTTGAAGATTATCTATCTATACTGAGTATAATCTCTCTCTATATAAAGAACCTGATTTAGAGTGCTGGGATCCAAGGCTTGCACTATCACACCCATCTTTTGTTTAGTCTTTTTGAGACAAGTTTTACTTTGTGGCCCTGGCTGATCTGGGACTTGCTGTGTAGACCAGACTGGCCTTGACTCACAGAAATCAGCCTACTTCTGCCTTCTGAGCACTACTGATCTTTAAAGGTGTAAGCCAGTATGTCTGGCTGTATGCAGTTTTATAATCTGTAGGTGAAGTTTTTCTGTCCTGACCACCAGTTCTCAAATAATAGACAGCAGCTTCCCAAATAACTGATTTGGAGAACTTAATATACATTATAAATGCTCGGTCAATAGCTTAGGCTTGTTCCTAACTAGCTCTTACAACTTTAATCCATTTCTATTAATCTATGCTCTGGCACTCATATCCTGTTTTGTGTGTCCAACTGACTGGCCAACACCTCTGACTCCACCCTTCCTCATTCCATCATTCTCAGTTTGACTTTCTCGCCTAACTTTATCCTGTTCAGCTATTGGCCAGTCAGCTTGCTAATTAAGCCAATCATAGCAACATATATCTGTAACATGAGGGCCTGCTTGGGGTTTCTGTCCTGCCCTGTACCCCACAGCCAGCAAGCCCCAAGGAAAATCACAGAGTCTACATTAGGTTATAAACTGATTGGCCCATTAGCTCAATCTTCCTATTAGCTCTTGTAGCTTATAATAACCCATTATTCTTATCTATGTTAGCCATGTGGCTCAGTACCTTTCTCAGCAGGGCAGCTCACATGTTGCTTCTTCAGGGGTCTGGGCTGGACTGGGAGGAATGGGCTTCCTCCTTTCCATCATTCTCCTGTTCTCATCGCCCCGCCTCTACTTCCTGTCTGGTTGATCCACCTATACTTCCCGCCTGGCCAATCAGTGTTTTATTAAAATACATGATTGACAGAATACAGATAATTCTCCCGCACCATATATCCACATAGTGTACAGAAGGGTTATTTCACAGCAATAATCTGTTCTTTTCAGCTGTATTCAATTTCTGTGTCAATAAACTTTCTTTTTTTGAACTTAGGGCATGGGTCATCATGGACTCCCTTTGTAGTCAAGGGTGACCGTGAACTGCTCCCCCTCCAGAGCTGACAGCACACAAGTACTGCCACTCCCAGTGATGCTCCTTCTGCATAGTGGGTGAACACACTGCCAGCCCAGTTACATTACCAGCCTCAATAAATGCTCATTTTTACCAGTATGACCATGTATTTGAGTATGGACCATGCATGGCCTAGTTCATACTCAAGACATTAGTGGGTTGTCTCAAAAAATGTCTTTTATATCTTTTACCATATTTTGAAGTCTGATGACCAGATGTGATGACCACCTGGTTACCAACCATACCCCTTGTGTTCTGCTTGCTTCTCTAGCCATCCTCCCCTCCTCCCAGGTCTTTAAGGGTTTATTGAGCTGTAACTTACAGAAACTTGTTAGAAGTGTGTCAAAGTTGCTTTTTTTTTTTTTAAGATTTATTATGAATATAATGTTCTGCCTGGAGGCCAGAAGAAGGCGCACCAGATCTCATTATAGATGGTTCTAAGCCACCTTGTGAATGCAGGAAGAGCAGCCAGTGCTGTTAACCTCTGAGCCATCTCTCCAGCCCTGGTTTTGTTTTGTTTTTTTAGTGTTATCAGTAGTTAAGTTTGAATATATGTTGTTATGTCCACCATCCCAGAACTATCCCTTGTGCCCAGTGTACACTCTGGTTCTCCTTTTCTTTTTACTTCTATTTGTATGTGTATATTATATGTGATCTGCCTGTATGTATGACTGCGCACCATATGCATGCAGTGCCTGAGGAAGCCTGTGTGTCAGGTCCCCCTGGAACTGTAATGCCATGTCGGTGTTGGGTGGGAATCAAACCCAGGTCCTCTGGAAGAGCAGCCAGAGTTCTTAACCACTGAGCTATCTCTCTAGACTGGTGATTCTCAACCTTCCTACCAACGCATCCCTTTAATGCAGTTCCTCATGTTGTGATGACATGAACCATAAAATTATTTTGTTGCTACTTCATAACTGTAATTTTACTACTGTTAACTAATAATAATGTAAGTATCTGATATATTGGATATATGATGATGTGACCCCCAAAAAGGGTCATGACTCACAGGTTGAGAATCACTGCTCTAGACCTCTGTTTGTTTTTTCGAGACAGGTTTTCTCTGTGTAGCCCTGACTGACCTGGAACTCACTGTAGATCAGGCTGGCCTTAAGCACACAGAGATCTCCTTGCCTCTGCCTCCCTAGTGCTGAGATTAAAGTTGTTCACCTCCACCATCAGCCGTTTTTCTTTAAGTCAAGATCTCGTGTCTAAGCTGGCTTCAAATTTTTTATGTTGTTAAGGATGACCTTCAATTTCTGATCCTCCTGGCTCTTCTGAGTGCTGGGACTCTAGGCATGTACTACAACATCTGATTTATTCTGTGCTGGGAGTGGAACTCATGTCTTAGAACATGCTAGGCAAGCATCCTACGAACAGAGCTAAATCCCCAGTGTCATAAGAGTGATAAGATTTCAGGCGTGTGCCACCATGCCCTGCATCACTTATGTTGTCTGACGCCCACACTGTCTCTGGGGCTGACTGTAACAACTTCATGAAGCAGTAGGTGGTGTTCTCTCCACATTAACAGGTGAATCAGCAAGGATAGGGAAGAGGGCTTTGTGACCTGGCCTGAGCCCAGTCAGCCATCTTTTAACTCCCAGAGCTCTGGGAGGGTGGGGAGAGTGGGTTTTCCTAACATGTCTTCCCAATTGTGAAACTTGTATCTCATATGTTTAACATAAATCAAGAGCTTATCCATGTAGACGGGTTTTTGAAAGATATTTTCTGTGTATGAATGCTTACTTGCATGTATTTTTATCCACCACACACATGCAGTGATGAAAGAAACCAGAAGGGGGGGGGGGCATCAGATTCAGATAGATATTAGCTAAGATATGGGTGCTGGCAACAGAGACTGACTCCTCTACAAAAATAGCAAGTGCTAGTAACCACTAAACATTTCTCCAGCCCCTAATATAGAGACATTTGAAATCGTTTTTCTTCCGAAGAGCTAGTCTTGGGTCATTGTGGTGCATGGAAAATCACTTTGTTTAGAATCAAGGAAAAGAGCACAATATGGGCGGGGCTGGTATGTAGTTCTTGAGAATGCCGCTTTCCCCAAGGCGTGACTCAGCTGTTCTTTGTCTCCTCAGGTATTTTATGCATGGCGTGTGTCGCGAAGGCAGCCAGTGCCTGTTCTCACATGACTTGGCGAATAGCAAGCCATCCACCATCTGCAAGTACTACCAGAAGGGCTACTGCGCCTATGGTTCACGCTGCAGGTAAGGCTGCCACAACTGTGGCTACTAAAGTGAAGCTGTGTGTGGAGAATGGGGCTTGTGTTTGGTTTTGTTAGCAGTTTTATGTCTCCCAGGCTGACTTCAAACTTGCTATGTAGCCAAGGCTGGCTTTGAGCTTCTGCTCTAACCGCAGTGGTGGGAACACAGGTGTATGCCATATACATACTTCCTGAGCGTGGTCTTAATGAGGGGAAGTTTTGAACTTAAAATTGTACTTAGAATATTAGTAATTGGTATTTTTCTTTTAAACCCTATATAACACACCATAGACTTTTCCAGTGCCACCCGTGTTGGTAGGGCCACTTGTTGGTTCCTGGCTGCTCAGCCCCAAAATAATCACACAGAAACTATATTATTTAAAATATTGCTTGACCTACTAGCTCTAGCTTCTTATTTGCTAACTCTTACATTTTTTATATACTTTTTTTATTGATATTTATTGAGCTCTACATTTTTCTCTGCTCCCATTCCTACCTCTCCCCTCCCCCCTTCAACCCTCCCCCAAGGTCCCTATGCTCCCAATTTACTCAGGAGATCTTGTCTTTTTCTACCAAAACAAACAAACAAAACAAAATAGCTCTTATATCTTAATTTAACCCATCTCCATTAATCTGTGCATCACCACAAGGTCATGGCCTACCAGCAAAGTTTCAGCACGACCCTCTCCAGCAGCGGCTCCATGGCTTCTCCTCAGACTCTGCCTCCTTTCTCCCAGCATTCAGTTTTGTTTTCCCCGCCTAGCTCTTTCTGCCCTGCTCTGCTATGGGCTCAAAGCAGTCCTTTATTAACCAATGGTATTCACAGCATACAGAGGAGACTCCCACATCACACCAGCCTGTCTCCTCATCGGGGGTTTTTTTGTGTCATAAGGTGGCATGCCATTTATTTTAAAGCCATTTCCAGTTCGTGCTTGAGTGATTCTGTTGTGGAGGCTAATGGCGTTCATGCACACACAGCCCATGTTGCTCCGGGCGGGACAACACTGAGATGCTCCATAACTTGAAGAACAGACCAAACCCCAGTTAGTCCTTGCTGTGTGCAGAACTCTAGAGCTTGAGTCAGCCACCTGCTATTCCCCGACCCATCCACCCACTCCAGGTAGTATATCCTGGAGTTCCTACCCAAAACGCCTCCTGGTAGTGTAAGTGTCAAAGGCTCTCTTTAGATGACCTGGACAGTGGATGGATTCCTATCAGTCTTACTGGGACACTTAGCTGTGGGTATAGGTAGCAGGTTAAATGACTCCAAAAGACTTTTCTAGTTAAGAGTACAGAGATAGACCCTTGTCCACCTCAGTGAGTCCAGTTGTTGGTGGCTGGGAGTATAGGTAGTGTTTGGGGTGGGGGGTGAAGGTATTTGGGCCTGCATGACCATGATACATTGCTATGTCTTGTTCAGATATGACCATACGAAGACCCCAGCTGCAGCAGGTGGAGCTGTAGGCCCTGCACCCCACCCTGTGCCCTCCTCGAGCTTGCCCAATCCTCACCCTTCTCCTGACATCGCCACATCTGTTACGAGAACACATTTGCATGAACCAGGGAAGCGGGAGAAGAAGATGCTGGTGCTCAGAGACCGCAGTGAGTGAATGCAGCCTTTGCTGCCTCTGGGAAAGCAGAATGTGTGGTTTAGTGCTGCTGCCATGCCTCCTCATCAGGAAGCTCCTGGCACCCCAGGACCCAGAGTTGACCTGAAAACAGGCTGCAGAGGTTCAGAGGTGCATCTCCACAGCTGGGCTGAGCTCCACTTTGGGCCCGTCAGAGTGGTCTTTTCTCACTGTGAAATTGCCTCTTACAGGGGTCACCCACTGATGAGACGCTCTTCATTTTGAAGCTAGCTGGGTCTTTTTGTTTTGCTTGTTTTTGGTCTTTTGAGACGAGGTTTCTCTCTATGTCCCTGGCTGTCCTGGAACACTCTTTGTAGACCAGGCTGGACTTGAACTTAGAGATCTACCTGCCTCTCCCTCCTGAGGGTTGGGATTAAAGCTATGCCACACTGAAGCTGGCATTTTATGCAAGAGACATGTCACTTTTCTCTTGTTTGATGTCATGTCCTGGTAGTGATTGTTTAGGAGCATTTTCAGACACAGAGCAAGGAAGGGGTTTGGGCTGAGACCAGGTTTGTGAGAAAGAAGTCGTCAAGTGGTAAAGGCTTTTGTGCTGCTGGGCCTCAGGAAAGTTTCCTAGCTCTTGGGCTTGTTCCCCTCAGGATCTCATGTTTTGGGGTTTAAGCATTAAATGGTCTGTATGTTGACATCTTTGCGTTCTGTATAAAAAGACCTCATTCTTTTGTTCTGGATGGCCAGCCCTTGACTGCCTGGGCCATCTCCCAGCCTCTGCACTGTTGTTCTGTGGTCTACTTTTCTCTAACTGTTCCTAATTTGGACTAGTACCTACATGAAAGGTGAGCCTGTTCTCATGTGTGTATGTGTGCATTTTGTGTTGAGATCTCACTGGCCTGGCTGAAGACAAGACTCTCCCGAGCACAGTGAAGAATCCAGGTGGCTGCAGTGACCCTCAGACCAGCCCAGAGACGAAGCCCCATTCCTATCTAGATGCCATCAGGAGTGGCCTGGACGACTTGGAGGCCAGCAGCTCCTATAGCAGTGAGCAGCAGTTGTGTCCCTATGCTGCTGCTGGGGAGTGCCGGTTTGGAGATGCCTGTGTCTACCTGCATGGGGACATGTGTGAGATCTGCAGGCTTCAAGTCCTGCACCCCTTTGACCCAGAACAAAGAAAAGCTCATGAGAAGGTAACTTGAAAACCTTAGCATGAACTCATTTTAAGAAACCTGAATGTACCATGGGACAGAGTCAGGAGTCTCACAGCTATCTTTCTGCCAGAATGCCTGTGTTGTGTATCTGACTTAGTTTTACTGTTTCCAAGTTCTTTTCCTGTTGCCGTTTTATCAGTTTTTTGATTATTTAGGACAAAGAAGGATGGCTCAGCAATTAAGAATACTTGCTGCTCTTGCAGAGGACCAGCATTGGCTTCCCAGCGCCCACTGCTGATATGCTCTTCTCACTTCCACAAGAACCTCGTGTACATACACATGTGCGCACGCACACACACGAGTAATAGTGATGAGATAAATCATTAAGCTTTAAGAAATGCAAAGTAGTGCTGGAGAGATGGCTCAGCAGTTAAGAGCACTCACTGGCTGTTCTTCCAAGAGGATCCGGGTTCAATTCCCAGCACCCACATGGCAGCTCATAACTGCCTGTAACTCCAGTTACAGGGGATCCCACACTCTCACACAGATATACATGCAGGCAAACATGGAAGCACATGAAATAAAAATTAAAAAGAAAAATAGTTTTGTTTTTCGAGACAGGGTTTCTCTGTAGCTTTGGAGCCTGTCCTGGAACTAGCTCTTGTAGACCAGGCTGGCCTTGAACTCACAGAGATCCCCCTGCCTCTGCCTTCCCCGAGTGTTGGGATTAAAGGCGTGTGCCACCACCGCCCGGCTGAAAAATAATTTTTTAAAAAGAAGCTTCAATTTGTTCATTTCACAGAACATTGAGTACATTCTTTGAGAAAGCTCAGAGTAAAATGCAAAGTATAGAAAGCAATCCCCACTCAGGAGTGCGTGTGCAAAGTATAGAAAGCAGTCCCCACTCAGGAGTGCGTGCGCCTGTGCGTGCCCTCTGCACCATGTAGCACCCAGTCTCTCCCCCTCCCTCCCTAGCTTTACACATCTCTGTGGTGGGGCTCCAGGCAGCCAATATTTTGGAAACTTTGAAAAACCTTTATCATGGACTTTTCTTTTAATTGTGTGTGTCTGTGTGTGTATGCACAAGCGTGTGAGTACCTATAGGGTGAGAGAGGTGTAGAATCTTGAACTGGAGTTAGAGGCAGTTGTTGAACCTGCCCAATGAGAGTAGGAACCCAAATGCAAGTCCTTTGGAAGAGCAACAAGAGCTCTTAACTGCTGTGCCATCTCTTTAGTCCCTTTTATCATGGACTCTTGGAGCCAAGTGTTGAAAAGTTGTGAATGTCCCTGGTAGCTAGAGGCTGTCTCACATTAGGCTGTGCTCATTCCAGGGTTACAGTGTTAGAGTCCAGGTCACCTCTTGTAAGGACGTGGTAATTACCCAGTGGGATAAAATGGTCATGACCTCTCTTGACAGAGGAGGCCTATGTCCCGGGAGGGCTGCTAATGCACATGCCAGCAGACAGCATTCCTGGCAGTCCAGCCTCCATGGGGCAGTGGGCTAGCAAGCTGTGGAACTCAGATTGGTTCTGTTCTTTATTCGTGTGCAGAGGGCACTGCTGTGTGCACTCACTCAAAGCAGGGGTCTGGGTCTTCTCATCTGCCTTCATTCACTTGAATTCACTCAGCTGGGTCACAGTTACTTAACATTTACTGGATTGGTATGGCATAGAATAGGCATGCCATCCAGAAGAGCCAGGAGACCTGTGACCCAGTGCTCATGAATGCTGCAATTCCCACAGTGATCTAAGAGTTGTAGAACTCCATGGCTGTAAGCTGGTAGTGATCATATCCTACTAGGGAACTTGGGACAAGGACAAGGTGGCTTGAGGTCCACTTTGTGGTCAGATCTTTGTGTCCTGAATTCAGGGACTATGGGTACTATTTTTACACGGTCCTGTGACTATGTAACTGAGCAACTCCTGGGTTCCTCCCTGTCGTCCTCAGATGTGTATGTCGACATTTGAACACGAGATGGAAAAGGCTTTTGCCTTCCAGGCAAGCCAGGACAAAGTGTGCAGCATCTGTATGGAGGTGATCTTGGAGAAGGCATCTGCTTCTGAGAGGAGGTTTGGCATTCTCTCCAGCTGCAGCCACACCTACTGTCTGTCCTGCATCCGCCAGTGGAGATGTGCAAAGCAGTTTGAAAACCCAATCATAAAGTGAGTGCAGCTGGGTTTCTCTGTGGCCATGGGGACTTAATGCCCTCTAGAGCTCAGGCCCCAGCTGTGAGCTTGCACACGTCAACCCTCTTGAGCCCATCTGCCTGTCTTACCTGTCTCTCCATGTTGGAATTTGCAAAACTGTCAGTTGTTGCCGGCTGGGTTCTGTCTTGTAGACCTGGTGAACTCAGGACAGTCGTGTTTGCTTTAGGCTAGTTGCTTTGTAACATTTTTGTGCTTTGGGGCTTTTTACCTTAATAACAGGGTTGATTCTCCCTTGGGATATGGCTCCCCTCCACTCTCTAATACCTGGTGCATGTTGTTGGGGAACTTGCGTGTGTGCAGCAGCTTCACTGAGAGTACAGTACTGCCGTGCCCAGTACTTTCCAGTTGCTGCTGACATGAAGCCTAGTTTTAGAAACTTCATCATCCCCAACCTGGACTGCCACCTGTCCGGTCCTGTTGTCTTCTGTCAGGCAGCCTCCAGCGTAGGTTCTTTCTCTACAAATCCCTTACTCTGCCTGTCATTTACATGGCCTTTGCCTTAGCGAATGTTCCCAGGGCCACCCCTGATGAGCATGCTGTGTGGGTGAGTTCTCTGAGAACAGCTTGTAACCTGTTCACTAGCTAGTGAGCACTCATGTAGATCCCAGGAGCTTCACGGTAGCTTGGCCTTTAACTGAAGCCATTTCCTACTCTTAGCTGCTGATAAAGATTTCAGTTTCTTTACATCCTCTCCAACACTTACAGGAGTAAAGTGTATCTCACTGTCATCTCGTCTTCGGTACACTGGGAATAATGAGTATTGTTGTGTGCTTATTGGCTATCCCAGATGAATGCGCCAATCTCGGTTTCTCTCTCTTTCTTTCTTTCTTTCTTTCTTTCTTTCTTTCTTTCTTTCTTTCTTTCTTTCCTTTTTTTGTTTGTTTGTTTTTTTGAGACAGGGTTTCTCTGTAGCTTTTGGAGCCTGTCCTGGAACCAGCTATTGTAGACCAGGCTGGCCTCGAACTCACAGAGATCCCCCTGCCTCTGCATCCTGAGTGCTGGGATTAAAGGCATGCGCCACCACCGCCCGGCCTCAAATCTCTGTTTCTTATTAAGTCGAATGTTTTCATCAGCACAAGCTGCTCTTAGATAATGGTGCTTATGTCTCTGGCCATACATTTGAGCAAGGGATTTCGGAGTGGAATGTGCAAAGGATTCATGATTTATTTTCTCCCTTACAAACTTGATTTGTTTGTTCCTCAGGTCTTGTCCAGAGTGCCGTGTGATATCAGAGTTTGTGATTCCAAGTGTGTACTGGGTAGAAGATCAGAATAAAAAGAATGAATTGATTGAAGCTTTCAAACAGGGAATGGGGTAAGTGCCTTGATTTCATTGGGGATTCTGGTACCTCCATGGCTGGGTGTGGTTTGAGCTTCTGTCAATCTTCAGGTTTCCCAAGAGTGTGGACCCCGTGGATGGATATCAGAGCTTCTTACTCCTGTCAGGCACTTTGCTGGGCTCTGAGCTGCAGAGCTGAGCAAAGCCTTGAGGAAGCAGACGAGTTCTACAATGAGCCCTGGTGCTGAGGTTAATTTGACTGCTCTGATTGTCCAAGCATTGAACAAGTACCTGTTGAGGATCTGCCATCTCACAGGCCTTGTCCATTGCAGGGGACACATCCCTCAAGCTGACAGTGCCAGCCTCACACAGCTCATACTCTAGGAAAGGAAAACACTGAGCAGTCAAGTGAATAAAGCAAAGGCGCCCTGCCTTAATTGAAGTGCAGATGAGAGGTGACCCCCGCGTACTTGTCATGGCAGCACATTTTGTTGCCTGCTCTGACCTCAGTCTTCAGCCTCAGCTGCCCTAGTGATAGGATTGCAGGCATGTATAACCATGCCTGGCTTCTTTTTAAAAGGAATATTCTCACAGAATATTCCTATTGCCTTATAAAATGTATGTTCTGAGCCGGGCGGTGGTGGCACACGCCTTTAATCCCAGCACTAGGGAGTCAGAAGCAGGCGGATCTCTGTGAGTTCGAGACCAGCCTGGTCTACAAGAGCTAGTTCCAGGACAGGCTCCAAAACCATAGAGAAACCCTGTCTCGAAAAACGAAAAAAAAAAAAATGTATGTTCTGTTTACATTATTACAAAGCCCATATGGCAACATCAGATTTGCCATTTAAAGCTCACTTTTAAAGGTTTTTTTTTACTTAAATAACATTTTTTTTGTTTATTCTTCATACCTACCAGTTTCCCCTCCTCCCCTCACACCCCTCCCCTCACCCATCTACCCCATCCCCATCTGCTCCTTTTTTCTTCTGTTGTTTTTATTGAGACCCACTCTCACTGTGTAGCCTTGGCTGGCCTAGAACTCATAGATCCACCTGCCTTTGTCATCCCAGAACTAGAATCAAAGGCTTACACCATCATAACTAGCCAAAAATCAATTTTTTCTTGCTTTTTACCTATTATTTGTTTTGCAAGTTTTTGTATTTATCTAATTACTATAGCTTCATTGTAGCACGATTAATAAAAACCCAGAGACAGATATTGGGATTCAACCTGGACCAGAAAAGCAAAGCAGCCAGTCAGTGGCTCTCACCTCTACCTCAGTCAGAAATGGTGATCCTGCCTCCATTCAGGAATCTCAGAATGAGACTGACTGAGAGCTGTCTCCTCCTGTCTTATATTCCTCTCTAGTGCTGGGATTAAAGGTGTGCACCACTACCGCCTGGTTTCTATGGCAGACTAGTGTGGCTACTGGGATTAAGGGTGTGTGTCACCACTGCCTGGTCTGTAAGGCTGACCAGGGTGGCTGTTTTACTTGCTGACCTTCAGGCAAGCTTTATTTATTAAAATACAAATGAAATATCACTGTACCTAATATTTACCCACTTTACCATTTTCCCCTGTGTCATATGATTGTCCATCCACAAGAGGGCGGATGCAGCAGGACAGAGCTGGCTGGGCTTAGAAAGTTGCTTTGCTGTTTAGAAGGCCTTCCACTACTGTTGACCTTGCCTGGCTGTGGCAGTGTGTCCCTTTGGTGGATGTTCTTGAGCAGTCTCCAGAACAGGAACTTCTGCCAAGTGCCACCAGGGAACAGAGATGGGTGAGATCATCTCTCATCAAAGTGTGATAGGCCAGTGTGGTGGCAGATTTCTTCATTAGTGCCTTATGCCAGAATAGAGGAAGCACTTGGGGCCACCTTGGGTGCAAGAAGAAAGCCATGTGGTCCTGAATACCCTGTCCTTGTGGGCTAGGCTGGAGACTAACTAGTGGAAAAGGGGGGGGGGGTGTCAAGGAAGACACGACTGTCCCTGGTAATGGAACAGTGAAAATTAGAGGGCCAATGGGTTTGAGAGTTTTGTCAATAGCTTAGATGGATGTGAGAGCAGAGAACACCAAGTGAGGTAACCAAGGTGGAGCTTTTGACTTTTGTAGGCAGATAGATAGGGCTGGAGGAGAAAAGGGAAAGCCATGTGAGAGTGGAGCCTAGGGATGGCAGGGTTTTCGTTTGTGGGTTGGTTGGTTTTGTTTTTGGACAGGGTTTCTGTGTAGCCCTGGCTGTCCTGGAACTAGTTCTGTAGACCAGGCTGGCATCAACGCAGAGATCCAAACTCATAAGAGATCCTCGTGCCTCTGCCTCCCGAGTGTTGGGATTAAAGGTGTATGCCACCACCATCCAAGGGGTTTGTTTTGATATGGGCCCTGACTGGCTGGAGCTTTTTATAGACTAGGTTGGCCTCAAAACTCGTGGCGACCTTCCTGCTTCTGTTTCCTGAGATTTGGGATTATAGATGTAGGCCACCATGCCCACTGAGAAGGCAGTTCTGAAGCTACTGAAGGACCCTGAGAGACCTTAATGTCCAAGCTATAAAAAAATAAAATCCCAGAACAATGGAGGCGGCCAAAGGGACAAGGAAGAGTTAGGATAGGTTCTAAAAGTAGAAGGTACCTGTAGCTTTAGCATCTAAGACATGCTTTACTAGGCTGCCTCTTGCTGTGACAGGATTCCTGACCAGGAGGAAAGAACTAAATTCACTTGGGAGACTTGAGCAGAGCTCGCAAATCAGTTTCAGAACTCTGCACCTGGAGTAACTAAGCCTCACTTGGCCCAAGTGCAGAGTAACTGGAGCTGCTGGGATTGGGAGAAGGGCTGCCCTTGCTTCTGAGCACTACAGCCTCCATGCAGTGCATCCCAGCAGCATTGTCCAGCTTGGAAATCAGAATCCCACTTCACTTCTACTAACCTAGGTTTCCCCCAGTGTCACAGGTGGGGCTGCAGTAAGACTAGCTGAACTTCAGTTTTCCACCAGCTCTGCTTCTTTCATCATTCATTCATTTATTTTGTGTGTGCTTTTCAGGAAAAAGGCATGTAAATACTTTGAACAAGGCAAGGGGACCTGCCCCTTTGGAAGCAAGTGCCTTTACCGCCATGCTTACCCTGATGGGCGGCTGGCAGAGCCAGAGAAACCTCGGAAGCAGCTGAGTTCTGAAGGCACTGTGAGGGTAAGCTGGTTAGGGAAGCTTTGGGATAATTCTAGTTACTGCCCAGACCCCTCCTAATAGCTTTGGCAGCAGAGCAGTGGGGTCAACAAAAGCAAAGCAAGCTGGTACTCAGAGTTTGCTGTCATCTCCACTGACCCAGGTGTGCTTTTTGGCTGTTTTTGCAGTTCTTCAACTCAGTGCGGCTTTGGGATTTTATCGAGAACCGAGAAACCCAGCAGGTCCCCAGCACAGAGGATGTCGACGTGACGGAGCTTGGAGACCTCTTCATGCACCTTTCTGGAGTAGAGCCATCAGAGACCTAGACTCGGTGCTGACACCTTCATTTTGGGCTCCGCAGCCACAGCTTTCCAAGGCAGGTTGCGGAAGCCTGTCACTGACAAGGTGGTATACCTGGATGTGAGTGGTAGCGAATGCCCTTGGTCTCTTCATGCTCCACTTTCACAGCCCTGGCGACGGGAAGGACATAAGACAGCCAAGTCCATGGAATCACTACGTTTAGAGTTGAGCTCTTAGTTGTTGTACCTCCAGCCCCTTTCTTGGGGGACCAGCTACGTGGTCCAGCTGTTTTAATTGATTGCTTTTAAATGAAACCCATCTGCTATCTTTTCTTTTGTGACTTTCTTCCTTAAGCAACAGTAAACTTGGAGCTGCTCATAAAGGAGCAGATCAGTTTCTCTTAATCAAGGTGTCGCCAGCCCTGTGGAGGGCTCCTCTGCAGTGACCATCTCATCTCTAATGTAGCCTGCTGTGAGCCTTTGGATTTATTTATGCAGCTCTGGAGAGCACATGGTCACCATATGTTGGTGCTGCACCATAGTGTAGATGGCTACTTCTCTGAGGATGGTCAGGCTTGATTGGTTCCCTCCAGAGCCCCAAGTCAGCGGGGATGTGCAGTTGACAGTTAAAAGGGTGGCTCCTGTCTGTAAAGGTCTCCAGGGAAACCCCATCACCATCTTCCCCTTGCAGTGAGCATAAGACACTGAGGTGTCACACTCAGACTGCCCGTTCTCTCCTGTAAAGTAGGCTCGACACTGTTTTTGTGGTCCTGACCCAGTAGTCACTTGTATCTGAGGGGACATGAGGCCAAAACAGCCTGTAAATGTAGTACTGTGTAATAACACTGTAATTCAGAGCAAGTTTGTTCTAAGCCTGAATTTATTTTTGTAAAAAGCCCTGTAGATATCAAATATTTTATAAATGTGCTCACTCCTTAGAGTGTGGGTATGCTCCTTAAACCTGTGTGCTTTTTGCTTGGCTGTTCATGTAAATGCAGAGAAGGCTCACACAGCACAGACCCTCAAACAAGAAACAAGTAGGTGTCCATGCTGTGAAATCAGTATTACTTTTGAAGGAGTCAGTAGCCATTAAACCTAAATTTAATTTATTTTATTAAAATAACATAATTGAGGAACCATCAGATAACTGTATCTTGTCAGACGCAATAAAAACAAAATTAAGACCCCAAATCATTAAGAAAACCTGTATTCCTGGTTTTCTTACAGACAAGGATGTGACTAGAGATAGGCTGGGCTGCAGCCCACCCCATAGGGGCAGCTCCTGGAAGACAAATTCAGCGTGTGGGAGGCTACCCGAAGGTGGAGCACCGCTCTTGGAAAGCCGTCCACACAGAACACCTTAGACACGATTCACAAAGTGAAGTTCTGTAGTACCAAAGCAGGCTCCCCCAGGTGGCCAGGACTCCATGTGCAAAACTGGCACTGGCACTGCACCACTGTCTGTGCCCTGCAGCAGATGGGCTCAGCAAGCCAAGTTCCCGACTGCACGTCCCTGCAGCAGCCAGAGTGCGAGCCACTTTGACTTCTCTCCAAGGCCATTTTCTTGCCCTAAAAATACTCAGCTGACTTGTATACCTCTGGATCGGAGCAGGCTAGCATGGTGGACAGCTTCCTTTCCCAGGGCAGGAGGGGTAGAAAAGAAGGCAACATGAAGTTAAGGCCCTGTGAGTAGTCTAGGTCCTTAGCAGCAGCTTCTCTGAAAACATGCATTCTGCCCCCAAGGAAACAAAGTGGTGCCTGCTGACTCTTCTTCCCCTGGTGGCCTAAAGACAGCTACATCAGCTAGAAGACTGGTAGCCTCGGCGATGTGGTCAGCGTGCAAGCATTGATGTCCTCCGTGTGGGACGCCCGATGCAGAGAGGGCTCAGAGGCGCTCCTGTTGATTTTCGGCAGAGAGTGCTGAAGCAGCTCAATGGAAGACAGGATCTGAAACAAGATCCCAGTGTGCTCGGGTTAGATGGACTTGGTATCTCCCCAGCCATACCTTTCAGTCAAGTGTCCAAAGCACACAAGCTCTTAAGAGCTTGTGGAACACAGAAGGTCCACTCCCCACCACATCTGCATGCTCAGAATACAATCATATTTGAACTACTGTGCTAACCTGGGGAAACAGAGGTCTCTCTTCTTTTACTTTCTTCACACAGTCGGCCACCAACCTCTTCATTGCCTTGGGGCAGTTCTTGTAGAGCCTGCTAAGATCTGGGGAAGCATATCCACGGCCCACCATGAAAATGATCTAAAGAAGGAAACAGTTGAGCAAACTCGTTTGAACACTGAAACTAACAGCCCCTCGCTGCTTTGCCAGGCCCTGTGCAGATCACCTGATCTCGGTTGTTGATGTGCGAGTAGGGAAGCTCCCCGGTCATGAGCTCATACAGCACAATGCCATAGGAGTAGACGTCAGACTGGAAGCTGAACGGGTTGTTATCCTGCATTCGGATTACCTCTGGAGCCTATGAGGACAAAGTATGTTAGTCCCTGGGTGATGGGCTCCAGAGACATTCAGGAGCCAACTAGTCAGAGGGAGTCCAGGCCTTAGCTCAGGGTAGCTCCTCCCCAAAGATTAAACCCCCGGGCTCTGGCCTCTGTTGCCTTAAGCTGATACCAGGGATCAACCAAATTCCCAAAACTGGTATGCACCCAGCTCTGGGCCAGCACATGCATCGTACTCAGGAAGTTGTGTGGGGCCAGCTTCCTCACCATCCACAGTACAGAGCCAGTGGGCTGTTCAACCTGTTGAGAACCACTCCAGCGTGACTTCACTGTTGCCAAACCAAAATCTCCAATTTTCACCGTGAGGCCTTCATGGAGAAATATATCTCAATGCTTGTTAAGGAGACTGACAGTTTAGCATTCATTCTACCTCCTTCACCTCGCTACTAAATCAAATTCTGAAATTAGTTCTCTTCCAGAAGGCAGGACCCCAGACTGTTCACCTCTATGTGGCACTCGCACTCACCACCAAATGTTTCCTTCAAAATACCTGCTGGAACTGGTCTACCTGTGACTTCCATCAGCTCACATCTAACTTTGTGACCTGCTGGCCCATGGGAGTTCAAACCTTACATCTGTGCTAATATCTTAGAGCATTGCTTAGCTGCTAAAAAACAAAAATCTTACTTCAGGAAAGTGTAACAAAGTGGTCATGGCCACTAATCCAGCAGACATTCAGCACAGCTGAGCTTAACACTGCCACACCATGTACCGTCTCACAGCATAAAAGGTGCACAGTTGGTATGAGGAACAAGGAATACGGTGTCTAACAGTGGACTCTAGGCTGACTCCTGTACATTCCAGGACAACATGTAGCAATTTCAAATCTTGAACAGTGGAGAAAAGGAAACAATCTGAATTGACACTGATTCCAGGGAACCCACAAGAAACATGGCCCTTTTGCGGAGGTCAGGAGATTAGTTCCAGTCCCAGAATGTATAATGAGAGCAGATCTACTATCCCAATTGCCAGAGTTCTCACAATGACTGCAGTGAGGGCTGTTATGGTTGGAAAGACTACATAAAAGCTTTCAGAGTTGGCCTTTGCCAGGGAAAATAATGAAAAAACAAAGTCACATCCCTGGAATTTTATAGAGTTACTATACAAGGTGTGGTGTCTTTATTTCAGCTAACACACTTCTTGGTACATGATGTGCAGCTATTGATCTAGCATTTTCTTGGTACCTGTCCAAGAACCACCAGAAACAATTTGCTTTCAGTTGGCAAGACCAATAATATACCTTTACAGTTTTAGCTCTCCTGCCCTGTGTCATAACTTAGTTTGAAAGGATCTTTTCATATCTGTGTCTTCCACCAAATACCACATTGATCTACTGTATGAATGGCTGAGCAAGAGGCAGCAACCACTTTGGACTTGCTGGTAACACATCCTAGCAGTGCATCAGAGGGTGGGAAATATTACTTTCTCGTCTGTACAGCAGTATCTCAAAAAGATTTTGTATAATTCACTGAGTTTAAGTTTTGTATCTCCACTCTAAAAGGAATTGTTTCCAGATCACTGTTGGGGGGAAAAAGACATTAAGGAAGTCTTGTGGACACAGTCACTGCAGGCTGCAGTAGGCCCATGTGTTTTCCTTTAAGAAGCTCTCCCCAGGCACTGTGAACCATATGTAAGAAAAGGGATCCTTTGGGTCCCTAAGCTGAGAAACTTGATACCAAAGGATACTGTTGGATTTCATGTCTCTGTGGATGATGTTCTTTGCATGCAAATAGCTGTGAGGGAGAAAAACCAATCAGTTAACTATTAGGCACCCAGGAGCCTGTCTTCCCAGCCCAAGCCTGTTACCTATAGAAAGGGTACAGACAGTGTAAATGCACTCAAAAGCCTCACTGCCCATCAGCTAACTGGGTAGCAGTTCGCCCCGCATACTGCCAACTTGGATAGGGTTTGCAAACAAAAAAATAGCGAAGATGCCATAATTTTTACCACACATTTCATCCAAAGACAGCCCAGCAGTGCGAAGGCTGACCTATTATAAACTGGGTATTTTGCTGTGTGGTGAGAATTTAATAGGATGGCTGCACTATGAATGAGTGATACAGGGCTCTCGCAGAAGACCCAGTTTCAGTTTCAATTCCCAGCACCCACATCAGGCAGCTCATGAATGACTCCAGCTCCTGAGTGCTGGCACACGTGACCCACACAAATATACACAATTTTTTAATTGACAAAAGTACTGGTGAGCAGAGGGCGTTCCTGTTGCCTGGGCCCAAGGTTCCTACAAACAGTGGCTAGGCCTGGCTGATGAGGAATGGGAGCTTCAGAGTTCCTGTGCATCATCCAGTGTCAAAGAGCCCACCCAGGTGCCACTCAGTTCAGCTCCCACAAGGACTCACCAAACTGTCTACTTACTCCATTCCCTGAGCTGTCTGTCGGGCAATGTCAATTAGCTGGAACATCTGGAATTTGGTCTCCTGGACATGCAGATGTTTATAGAGACTGCTGCCTTCACACCACTGGGTCACAATGGCCAGGTTGTCCTTTGTCATGTACCCCATGAACAGCAGGATATTAACATGCCTTGTTTTGCTGGGGGAAGGAGAAGCAGGGAAAGCACACTATGAGAGCACTGCCTGCAGTCAGCTGAAGCCCAGCTTCATTCATGCTGGCCTTGCCTACAGAGGATGCTCTCTGCACAGAACCCCTCATCTGTGGAATCCACCCCTGTCCAGCTCATCCCTACAAACCTAAGAGTGATTCAGTAACTAGGGCTAGCTAGGGCTTGGGCTCCAGAGCAAAGCAGACTAGCTATAAAAAGATGCCTGGAAAAACAATTCCCCTACCACAAGCCAAACCTCACACAGCTGGACTGTTGAGTATTGATTACAGAGATGAGGTGTGTCCATGCATAGGGCTCTTCTGGCTTCCAGCACATAATGCTGGAAGGAAATAGTTCCCTCCTTAAAGGAGCATCCCTCAGAACCCACAGCAGGTGCTGACCTGCACAGCCTGGCCCTACCCAACCCTGCTGCTTCTAGGGGTGGGCTCACCGCAAGACAGCCACCTCGTTCCTAAAGGCCTGGAGCTGCTCTGGGGTTGGGTCAACCACTTTTAGGATCTTTACTGCAACATCTCCTGCAAATTAATTTTTAGTTAGTTACACTCAGTACATAGACTATATTTTTCAAATACATTAGGATTTACCTTATTTTATTTGACACTAGGACCCAGGACTAGACTAGGGTCAGCCCCTGGAGAGCCCCTTTCTACCTCACTGAGATGACACGACAATATAACCACAGCTGAATTTTTATCTAAGTGCTGGGGATTGAAATTGGATCCTCATGCTTTGATGGCAAGCTCTTTCAAAAAAAAAAAAAAGTCCTTAATTCTAAGGAATATAGGGAAGCACTTTTCAAGGAACATGTGTGTCTGCAGGTAGAACAGATCTCCCAGCTAATCATGGCTATTCATCTCACACTGGGCCACAAAGGCCTTCAAGGAGCTTCTATCCACATGATGCTGGGAGCACCAAGGTAGGGCCATATGGGATAACTCTACAACCTTAAGTTTATGAGGATGAAATCAATGCCAGGGCTATGAGTGGCACACCAAGTACAAACTGACAAGGAAGCAGGCCCTTAAGTGAGCTCAGAGAGGGTCCTTGACCAGAAGGAGCAATGGGAGTACTGAACCCTTGCTGTGTCACAGCCTGCATATACACCTGACTGTTAAAACACATTCTCAGAGGAAGTAGAGTAGAGGTCAGTAAGTTAGTCTCATGCCCAGGGCCAAATTTTTAAAAAAAAGAAGAGGAAGAAAAATATGCTGGAGCCAGGAAGGGCAGGGAGCTGGGTGTCCATACTAGTGTCTCACTTGAATACTGACAACCACCAAGGCAGCAATCCAGGCAACCTCCCTACAATTTCAGAAACACCCAGGAGACAACATACCTCCAGGGATAGTTGGAAATCACATTCAAATATGTTTTATATATTAGATATATTAACAAGAATAATAAAATTTCTTGAAACCCTTTAAGGATTTTAGAGGCAGCATTTCTGTGTAGTCCCAGCTATCCTAGAACTCACTCTGTAGACCAGGCTAGCCTTGAACACAGAAATTCACCTGCCTCTTCCTCCTAAGTGCTGGGATTAAAGGAGTGTACCACCACCTCCTAGTTAGGACCTCAACTTTGTGGGTTTTTTTTTTTTTTTTGACTTTTCGATATAGGGTTTCCTTGGAACTAGCTCCTGTAGACCAGGTTGGCCTCAAACTCACAGAGATCTGCCTGCCTCTGCCTCCTTTTGTGCTGGGATTAAAGGCATGTGCCATCACCACGCAGCTCTAATATTTATAAGTCTGTTCACTTTGAAAACTGAGGTAGGTGGCCAGCCTAAGCCACATATACCAAGATCTTGTCTCAAAAAAAAAAAAAAGTCAAGGTAACCAAGGCACCAACAATCAAAGTCTGAGTCAGCTGAGAGCACCCTGGTGATGGGTAGATCCTCAACCTGAGGAATGTGGTCTTGAGGCAGTCTGTTCTAGACAGGTTCCCATGAGGCTCCAGTCTGACTTCTTGTGAGTTACAGCTTTATCATCTATAGCTGACCTGGTAACTGGCATTGCCCAGCACTAAAGACAGGCTTGATGTGGAAAGTCCTTCTGTGTATGTGTTGCTTTTATTGGTTGAGGAATAAAGCTTTTTGGACCAATGGCTTAGCAGAGTAAAGCCAGCCAGGAAGTCAGAACAGAAAGAGAAAGAGAAAGAAGGCAGAGTCAGACACTATGTAGTTGCCTGAAGGACACCAGACCAGAACCTTAGCGATGGGCCACAACCTCATGGTGATGCACAGATTAATAAAAATGGGGTAATTTAAGATACAAGAGCTAGCTAAAAATACGCCGGAGCCATCAGCCAAACAGTATTATAATTAATAATAGTTTTTGTGTGATTTTTCGGGTTTGGGCAGCCGGGAAATGAACCTGCAGTCTCTGACTACACAGGCTGCTAGATAAGATGCAGCTCATCCGAGTAGAGAAGGTGCAGTGCTGAAGTCACCTGTCCAGCAAGCACACAGACTCTAAGCCACATGTGCCCTAGTGGCAGGTCCTGCATGGCTGTGGCAACTTACAGAATGTAAACATGCAGGAGGACGCTGGCAGCTCTTACTCTTTGTACCTGTTTTAAGGTCCCTTCAGCTGCTTAGTGTCTAGGGTGTCCTCCACCAAAGCAGCAAACACCTGCTCAGTGAAGAAGCATGTCCCAGAGCAGAACTGGCTTAGTTAGAAGAAAGAGCAGCAATGACACCTACCTGACTACAGGGCTAATATTTGGTCACTGGTTTCCCAGCATCACTAGAACTTTATTATACACACTAAAGGAAGGTTAGAATGCTGTGACATTTCAGAATTGATTTGATTGACAGGTGTGATCAAATCCCCATAGAGAAGGCCACTGTGAACTAGGAAGGCCCTAGCCCTCTCTGCTGAAACCTGACCGCTAGATCCCTGAAGCTGGAGATAGGTCCCAAACTCACCGTGCCACTTGCCCTTGTACACAGTGCCAAAGGAGCCTGACCCAATCCGAGTGGACAGCATCACCTCACTGGCTTCTATTTCCCAGTAATAGCTTGAATCTCTCTGTCCACGAGGCCTCTGAAACAAGTGGAGATCATTCACAACCCACAGAATGCCAACAGCCTGCTGGGAGCAGGACTATCAAAGGAAGGGTCATCCCACCCCATCTGTCCTTTAAAGATGGACACTGTCACTGTAGCTACAATTCTGTCCTTGAGGAGATGCCAGTTTATTGAGCTGTAGCCAAATGGCAACCTACAGAATGTGAACATGCCAGGGGATACTGGCAGTCATTTTCCTTCAATATATTTTATTAGGTTCCCACCCATAAATATGTTAAGTGCATTCTGATTTCCAAGAGTTTATCTTTACTGAACCCTGAAGGGCAGGAGGTATTATTGGCCATACTCACAATTTTGTTTTTTTCCTGGGTCCCAGATCCTGGTGCCCGTTCTCTTTGTGCTGGTACAGGGGTTTTGGGTTGTGACCAGCCTGTTGGACTCAGGTTGTTGGGGCTGCTGGACAGGGCTGAAGGTGAGGCTTAATAGACAAGACAAACAGAATCCGCATGTAGATAAGCCAACAGAAGATCACAGCATAGAGAGAAAAAGCCCATTACCGATCACTACATGACTAGGGTAAAGTACCTGATTCACTGTGACTTCGAATTGCATCCTGAAACAAAAAATAAAAGCTGATCAGATATACTAGAAAAGACCTTTTTTCTTAGGGGGAGAGGGCGTAGGAACAAAGAACTTATTAATTAACCCTCTAAAATATAAAGTATACTTCTATACTCCTAATTTCCTGGTTTACCTAGTGCCCCAAACTTATTTTTCCAAGATTGTTTTCTATTAAATACTACGTGAAGTGAGTTTAACTTTTCATGCAAACCACATCGTTACTCAGAAACAAACCTTCTGGAAAGTTACTGTCAACTGGCATCTCCCGCACAGACTCAGGATTCTGCTCTACTGAGGCCTAACACTCAGAGACAGAGATCCAGTCACAGGCTCGTTTTTACTTCAGTAGGAGTAAGGATAAAATGGATCAAAGCTGGATTCAACACAGGTAAGTACTACTTGAAAGCCTAAGTTATAGGAACTGGAAAAGACATGAATCCCCAGAGCCTGAATCGTGTGTTTCCATCTTAAAAACCCACATGGACAGGAAAGGAGACTCTGTGGTGGCAGAAATGACCATCACATAGATCTCAGCCTCAGCTCCTTTAGCATAAGTAAGATACTACTTCAAACCTACCTCCACTGGACATTTAAGATCTTATTCTTGATTTGTGTTTATGTAAGAATGCAAGTGCCCATAGGGGCCAAAAGACGAGTGTGGGATCTCCTGGAGCTGGAGTTATAGGCAGCTATGCCCTTCCTGACATGTGCTTGGACTTGAACTTGGGTCCTCAGGAGCAGCAAGTACTCTTAACTATCCAACTATCTATATAGCCCTCTATGAGACATTTCTAAATTTTAATTTTCCTTGAGGGTGGAATATATATATATCTCACTTGACCCTCATTACTTCACTTCAGAAAGTGTCTTTCTAGAAAGTCATCTGCACTTCTTCCTGTAATACCACAACAAACAAGATATTTGTTTCAGGAGGCTACTACTAGAATGTTTCCACTCATTTTTTAAGGCTTTTTTTTTTTTCCCATTTTATGTGTATGGGTGTTTTGCTGGCATGTATGTGTGCAAACCATATTTGTGCAGTTCCCTTGATGGCCAGAAGAGGATGTTACACATCCTCTGGAACTGAAGTTATAGACAGCAGTAAGACTGCATGTGGATGCTGGTACCTGAACCAAGATCCTCTGAAGAACAAATGCTCTTAACTGCTGGGCCATCACTCCAGCCATATTATTTGTTCATTTGTTTTTGATATAGTCTCATTGTATAGCACAGACTGGCCCTGAACTTGCCATTCTTCTGCCTCAGCCTTGTTAGTGCTGTGATTATAGGCATGTGCCACCATGCCTAACTTTTAAAGATAACCTTTTCAAGAGTAAAAAAGCAACAAACCAAACTACTGTACTCTCTCTCTCTCCTTCCCTCCC
>NW_026067943.1:5302125-5328766 GCF_014885135.2 Alexandromys fortis
GCACACACACACACACACACACACACACACACACACACACACACACACACCGGACCTGTTTCAGCCATCCTATTCAAGTATCTTTAACAATGTAGAGTAAAACCTAGTTCTGATTCATGAGCCTGGCCTGTCTGTAAAACATCCACAGAGGTGCTTAAGAATCTGGATCCTTGGACCTCAGAAGAGGTCTTGGTTGCTGAAGGGCTTGCCATGTAAGCAGAGTGGTGGCACATGCTTATGACCCCTGCACTGGGGAGGTGGGGACAGGAGGATCCTGGAGGTTCATTGACTGGCCATGCTAGCCTAACCAGCAAGCTCCAGGTTCAATGAGAGCGCCTATTTCAAAACACAGAATGGAAAGGCAATTGTGGAAGATAACTGATATCAACCTCTGGCCTCCACACACACAAATACAGATATTCACCCTACAACTCAAACTAGGGCTGATGATATGTGTCTGTAAGGGAAAGGTGGAAAAGCCTGGGTAACTGTATAAATAAGTAAAACAGGATAGCAGACAGTGGGAGAAACATTGGTCATTCAAACAATCTCTTCTGGGTTGGTTGGGGTTTTTATTTGTTTGTTTGGTTTTTTTTTTTTTTTTTTTTTTGGTTTGGTTTGTTGTTTTTGTTTTCCAAGACAAGGTTTTGTGCACCTCTGACTGTCCTAGAACTCACTTTGTAGATCAAGCTGGCCTCGAACTCAGAGATCCACCTGTGTCTGCCCCCCAAGTGCTGGGATTAAAGAAGTGCACCACCATCACCCAGACCTCTTCTGTTATTTTTATATATAATCAGAATTATATTCCAGAGCACAGCAGGATAGTTTTTCTTAATGTCTCTTACCTTTTCTTCCCTCTACCGTGTATTTTATTTTGTGGTAATTACTATAATTGGATAACATAATCCCATGATAATTTTTTGTGTGTTCCTAGATTTAAGTACTATAACTGGTGTAAGCCAAACAACATCATTCAGTCTAAAATGCTGAATTGTGTTATTGGAAAAAGAAAGAAAAGAGAGGAAAGGAAAGGAGGGGAGGGGAGGGGAGAAAAGAGAGAGGAAAGAAAGGAAAGGAAAGAGAGAGGAAAGGAAAGAAAAGGAAAGGGAAAAGGGAAAGAAAGAAAGAAAAGCCAGATATGGTGGCGCACGCCTTTAACTCGGCACTTGGGAAGCAGAGGCAGGTGGATCTCTGAGAGTTCGAGGCCAGCCTGGTCTACAATGTGAGTTCCAGGACAGCCAGAACTGCGACACAGAGAAAAATCTGTCTCGGAAAACAAAAATAAACAAAAACACCAAAAAGGGAGGAAAAAGAGGCCAAGAATCAAATTTTCTTTTGAGACACAAACAGAATTAAAATACTTGTGCTACTTATGTTAGAAATTGGAGAATTTTCACTTTGAGTGTATTAACAATTTATATGGGAACAAAACAAAGAAAATGGCTACTTTATAATTGTATTTAAGTATATAGGACCAATCATTATGATAAAGCCCATAGCTTACACTGGGCAAGACAAAAGGTTAAAGGTGATCTGTAACTACAGAGAAATTGCACCTAATATGGCAGGTGTCAAGGAACGAATTTTTGCAAAGACGAGAAAGCATAGTTACATGATCATGTCTGCTGTGTCTTTTTAATTTGATTTTGAAACATGATCGCACTGTGTAGCCCAGACTGGCCCTGAATAAGGTCTTCCAGAGTACTGGAATTCTAGGCATGTGCCAGGATGCCACACTTTCTGATAGGCTTTTCTAGGTCACATCAACCAAATGGGTGAGATGCTTTGGTTTCTAATGTCTGAACTCAGTACAGATGCTGTATTACTATCAGTCCATCATTGTCTTTAGAGACAACTGACTTTTTAAAAACTATTTCAATGCCCTTGCCTTCGAGAATCTACCCTGAGAAATTCACCTAGCAGTAGCAACTCGTATAGTGTTTGTTTTACTCATAAATACTCTATAGAAAAGAAAACATGGCGAGAGTCTGAGTAGCACTATAAAGGAACATATCTATTGTCTCCCATGATAGCCTACCATCTGACAGTCTGTCCTATTAAACCCAAGAAGCAAAGGCATGTAGAAAATACCTACTCTTCCCCTCAGACAAAACCGTCTGGAGCACGGCCTGGGAGAGGCATTCAGGCTGTTATTCTAGTCCAAAGCAATGAGAAATAAAGAAGAATAAAGAACAAAGGAAGCATTTAAAGTGTAGTCAGTCGATTTTAAAGATGAGCTAGAAAGCAAACCAAACAAACAGAACAAACAAGAAAAGAAAAGGCAGTTTGCGAACACTGACTGGCAATGTCGCACTTGCACTTAGATCCTAGAGTTCCTACTTTATCTAGTCCTCTAGAGCATATGTTAGTTTTACAACACCCCTCGGATCACATGAAGCTGCTCTGCATGTATCTATCTATACCAGCTCAAAGAACTCACATCCAGAGCTGGGACACAGAGCACAATGGCTAGCGTGGACTTGTTTCCCCACTGGAATGATACACTAGCCTTGTTATGAAGTCAGTCTATGGATGTACCAGATTTAAAAATAAGTTCAAGGGCCTGAGAAAATACTGCAATATTCCTGAGCAGCTGTGAAATCCATATTCTGTGCTCCCAATGTTAACTACTGCTGTTCATCACCATCCCCAAGGGGCCCTATTACCTCAATCATCCTGCTGTCCACAGGCAAGGTGGTGCTGACCATGTGGACATTGGGAGTGGACGTTGACCTCTGCCTCTGGGAGAGGGAACCTTCAGAGGAAGGGCTGGAGGTGTTGAAAGTAAAGGCATGAGGTGTGGAGTATCTGTGCTGGGAACTAGGCATGGAGAAGAAAGAGAGTCTCATGAATGGCACTCAGGCCTCCACACTGGCAAAGTCTTTTCAACTGCCTACCTCATTAAGACCCTTAAAGGCAAACCTGACCCATATAACCTGTGATGCAATGTTTCACTCATTCAGTACGCACTATTTGAAAACTCTGCCTGGGTTCTTTTTGTGTGCAAATTTTTAAAAATGAAAAATAAACATGCTTGTCATCACCTGTGAAAAGGGGAATCCATCTCCTTGGTGCTAAGTTACTCTTCATAATACTTCAGAGTTTACGTCTCTAAGAACAGCTAAGTATTTGCTTAACTACTACCAGATGCTAACTGGTCTCTGCCCAATTTAATTGAAGAAAAAAAAAAAGGACTGAGAATTTCTCTCTGTAGCCAGCACACAACAAAGTGTGTATTCCGTCTTAGATCTACAACCCTGACCTATGAAATGACAATTCCAGCCTAGAACACACATTAGCAAGTATGGGATGAAGGATGGAATGTTAGCTCAGTGGTAGAAGGAATGTCTCCCTAGCCTATGTAAGGCTCCAGGTCTGAACTCCAGAGTCTTTAAACAAGTAACAGCTTCCATGACTAATGTATAACTCCACTGCATGGCACAAGCCTTAGATGAGGCCCTAAACTCCACCCCAACTCCAACAAAACAAAGTAAAACATCTGTTCTGTAAACTTAATTTAAGGTTTGTTCAGGTCATACTCATATGAACTCAAGGGATAAAGACTGGCTTTTCTAAAGGATTCAGTTCTGTCTATGGCCATACCGCCTTGAGTGTGCCTGGCCTTGCTTAAAGAGAGTTATTCCCTCACTGAATGCCACCTTGCACTAGGAATTCTGCATTTAGGCTTTCAGAATCTAGTTTCTTCTTATCTTCAAGGTAAGTAATTTTTTTTTTACTTAAATGTAGTTTTCAAATTACCAAAAAGAATTCATCCAAGTCAGACACAAATGCATTTCAGTACAAATTCCTTGTCCTAAGATACTGCCTTTAATTATTTTCATAGTAGTTTTACAGAGGTCATTAAATGCTAGCTGATTACATATAAGTTAAAAGTCAGATATTTTAGATAAAAATGTAATTTGATTTTAGGTTCTAAATTCTGAGTAAGATGCGTACTCCACTGAACTCTGAATGTTAAAGCTAGAAAACAGCAATGACAAGTTAAATGCAAACTCAAACGCATAACAGAAAAGGGATCTATTTCTATCTACCTGGATTGTAGGCCATGGTAAACATTTTAGAAGTAAAGTCTGGGGCTGAAGAGATGGCTCAGTGATTAAGAGCACTGCCTGCTCTTCTAAAGGTCCTGAGTTCAATTCCCAGCAACCACATGGTAGCTCACAACCATCTGTAATGAGATCTGGTGCCCTTTTCTAGCCTGCAAGCATGTATACAGGCAGAATACTATATACACAATAAATAAACCATAAAGATTAAAAAAAAGACGAAAAAAAAGTAAAGTCTGGTGTTCTTCTTAGTCACTATACTCATTTTGGAGCCCTTTCCCTAGATGCTCAATTCCCCACAAATGGAAGAAGGCAGGATCTCAAGCTTTTCAGAAATATAGTGTGAGACTGAGGTTGTGTTGTAACAGAAGGTCCTACAGTCAAAATCACTTTTCAGAATGTAAGTTCCGTGGAACCACAGAGAGAAAGGTCTCCACTTGATGTTCCACAGAGGCAGCAAGGGCTCTGCAGACACCAGGACATCAAGAGGGACTTCTTTGTATTTAGGCTCCCAACTCACTCCACCCAATGTAATTTTCCAAAAGAGTGCCAAGTAAAACATTACCTAGCAGGCATCCGGGAAACAGACTCTCGCATCCGGCGCATTGTCAAAGAAGGTAATGCTGGTACTCCACTATCGCCAACAGTGGAATTTGGGAACAGCCTGAATGAAACATGGAAAGACTGGTTTATAGATTTTGTCCTCTTTAAGAGAAACCAACCCCTTGCCTACAAACTCAGAACTACAACCCAACTTTTCTTTTTTCATGTTCCTCAAGTGCTTTAGACCTGTGTTGGAAGAGACTACCAACACAAAGGACTAGACTACAGACTGAGTGACAGCAACTGGCCAATGAACACGTGTCCTGCTAGGATGCATATCTAGAAAAATCTGTTGCTGCCTAGCTAATGTTCTCCTAAGTGATAGTGCAATACAAGCACATGCCTTTCTGCTACTCAAATTCTCTGAGAACCAACAGTGACTTCTGTGGGAGCTAAACAGTTCCTTCCCATTGTGAGCGAAGACGATGTTCCTCTCATTTTTCTAACATGCTCCAAAAAGGGTGAAACTCTGTACTCTCAACATAAGTTTTAAAAAGGCTTTAGTAAGTATAATCTTAACTTAAATTTGCAATTATTTAAACCATTTTTTCTCTGTGAAATATATATTGGTACCTAGTTTACCTCCTAACAAAAAGATTTAAATAAATATTTTAAATACTATTTATTTATTTATTTATTTATTTATTTATTTATTTATTTATTGTGCATACAATATTCTGTCTGTGTGTATGTCTGCAGGCCTGAAGAGGGCACCAGACCTCATTACAGATGGTTGTGAGCCATTGTGTGGTTGCTGGGAATTGAACTCAGGACCTTTGGAAGAGCAGGCAATGCTCTTAACCACTGAGCCATCTCTTCAGCCCCAAAGACTCAATTTTTTTATATCCAGACTGTCTGAGGTGCAAATACATTGCTCCCTGTGTAAAGGAAAGGAAATAGCGAGAGCTCTACTTTCTGCTTTTTTGGGACAGCTCACAACCCAGTTGAGGAAGAAAAAAAAAAAAAAAGCCCTTTGATTTCCATGTCCCTGTGTTCTTCTCCTTGACAAATTCCTGTCAGTAACTATTTGACAGGTCCTACCTGTTTGTGGTATCAGCTCAGCTAGACTAGCTGGCCAGCAAAGTCCCAAGGACAGCCCTGTCTCCACCTTCCCAAGTCTGAGATTACACACACGTGGTGTGGGCCCAGCTTTTATGTCAGTGCTGGATCAGACTCAACCCTCATGCTTAAAGTAAACACTTCACCAACTGAGTCATCTGCCAGCTCCCTACCTGTTTGTTTTACAGTTAGGGTGCCCCACTAAAACTAGCTAATTTTAGAACTACGGTGCTTCTAAAGTAGATAGTTTCTGGATCACAGAATTATTTAACAAACCTAAAACTCAGACTTATCAATAAAAATGTATAATGAACATCCTCAAAAGCATTTCTGTGCCTGACCCTGAATTTTTACAAGGAAAAAAACAAAAACAAACGCCTTACAAAAGCTGTCTGATATTACTCCAGTCCACACACATAGTAGGTACTTTGGTGCTACAGTGCTCATGAAACTTGTAGCCACAAGTCTGACATCGAAATCCGTTTAGCAGGAACTTTTGACAGATGTCACAGAATGCAAGCTTTAGGAACGTTTTCCGCGCCTGTGACAAGAAAGCAGGTACAGAATTACAGAATTACAATAACACAAGTCAAGAACCAACAAGGTGCTTTCTCCGCTGGCCTCACAAGATTCTCTGAAGAATCATACTTCCAACACTGTCAAATTCAGAAACGGAAGGCAAAGGGACCTCTGTTAATGGACTCTAAACTGCCCACTGTACACGACCACATAGGGAGAACTGAAAGCAACTAACTATGCACATGTCTAGTGCTTCTGGGAAAGGTCACCATGCACAGCCAAGAGACAAAATGGCAGAGAAAGATGGCACTGAAACTTACAAAGTTGTGAGTTGTGAGTGGAACATGATCCAAGAAATCCACTTGCAGTTCTTCTCCAATCAGAGAGGCAGCATCGGTGTTCCAATCTAAGCGTGCTTTCTTACTAAAAATTATCCAAAGCATAATATGAGAGAACAGCAGATAAGGCTCAGGACATATAGCAGTTCTACTGTTTACTGCATGCTGTCTAAGCACACTTGACAGGTGCTTTGGTCCCACCCTAAAAATAAGCCAACTGGGGCCCTGAAGAGACACTGCTCACAGAGTGACAGGCCTGTTGGAATCCAAGTCTGTTGGACTCTAAAATTTACACTCTTAGAACAAAGCTCCCTTTGAACAATGATATAAAACAAGCTCATGACAAGGGTAACTATGTCTTTAAAGGGACTGTAATATTAAAATCCTACTAAAATCCCAAGATCCCATAAAGTGAGGTACAGTCACTACAGTACAGTTTGGTTTTTGTTTGTTTTTGTTTCCCGAGTCAGTGTTTATCCTTAGCTTTGGAACACGTCCAGGAACTAGCTCTGGATACCAGGCTGGCCTTCAACTCAGAGATCCACCTGCCTCTGCCTACCAAGTGCTGGGATAAAAGGCGTGTGCTACCACCACCCAGCTTCCAGTGCTCAAGTTTAGTGTTCAACAGCCACTTCAATCTGAATGTGCATAAACATAATGCAAACAGAGATGCCCTTTTCATTAGTTACTAACTCAAAGTTGTTTGTAGAATTTATAAAAATAAAAGCTATAGACAATGGTCTTTAAAATTAACTGACAATGCTGTTTCTTTGCCCAGAACAAGCAGATAGGACATCATAGCAATTTAAGGAAAACCTGTCTTGTTCAGTTAATCTCCCATTTGTAGAGAATGAACATTCCCAGTTAAGAAGGAATGTAACACACATAACATCACTTAAACCCCTTTATCACCTGCCAGAAGCCAACAAGCCACTCTTCTGGTTACCCAACAGGCAACAATCCGTTCCTTAAGGTAGGGAGATGGT
This sequence comes from Alexandromys fortis, assembly GCF_014885135.2. Lineage (NCBI taxonomy): Eukaryota > Metazoa > Chordata > Mammalia > Rodentia > Cricetidae > Alexandromys > Alexandromys fortis. Next base: position 5,309,698 of record NW_026067943.1, read on the forward strand.
ATCTGTCTAGAGTACTGCTGTGTCCTAAGGAAGACCAGGAAGGCAGTCCCACTCTGCACAGGCAGTAGGAGCTATCTGTCCTGAAGAAAACTGAGATCAGTTCCCAGTCACACAGCTTTGGAGAAGAGTGGACCAAGCCCCTGTCTCAGAATCTCCCTAGACATAAAAGGAAGTCTATGGATCAGCTTGGGGACCAACGTGGAAATAAAGCCAGCTAAAGGTGATGACGTGTTGAAGATCAGAAAATTAGCTGCTGACTAAGCAGAGAAAGAGACAGGTGGAGGATAAGCTCTCCAGCTGGAGAACTCAGAACCACAAAGAAAACAAGCAGGAGATTAATAACAGCAGCACTGCTTCCCAAAGAGGTCAAAGTCAAAGGTTTCCCCAGGTTTGGCTGACAAAGAATGAATGACAAGAACATCTCTATAGGACTGCAGTGAGTGGTATATGTAGCAAGGTCACCTGAGATGTTATTCTTCAAGTTCCATCTACCTTGTTTTTTAAGACAAGTTCTCTCACCAGTCTGGAGCTCAACAATTAGGGTAAATTGGTCAGCAAGCTTCAGGGACCTAACTGCCTGTCTCTGCCAAGGGCACACCAATACCCAAGGTTTTATGTTAATTCTGGCAACCAGATGGCAAAGAAAGCACTATACTGACTGGGGTATTTCTTCAGGTTAAAGATAGTATTCTTTAAAAAGAAAAAAATATGTCTATCTGGTGTGTCTCTGAGTACATGTATATGCACCATGTGTGTGAAGGTACTCCTGGAGGCCAGAAAAGGGCATCAGCTCCCCTGGAACTGGAGCTCCAATCAGTTGTGAAGCACCTGATTTGAGTACTGGGAACTGTCCTCGAGTTCTCTGCAAGAGCAGCAAGCACTATTAATAAGCCATCCCTCCAGCTTAACTATAAAAAAACAATGCAAACATTTTCAGAGTACCCACTCGGTGTGGCAAATACTAGGAACATTCTTTCACTCAAAAATATGCCTTCTAACAATTCTGCTTCCATCATTGAGCATGCTACTAGCATCTCCTGTGCAGTATAGTTTGCAAGACAATGTCCACGCAATAATTTCAAGTTCTCAGCAGCAAAATTTTTGAATTGATATTTTAAAAACTAAAGTATACACATACACTAATAATCCCTGGGAATCTAATACAAAGCATTTGTTAAACAAATTATTTGAGTTGATGAAATCCTTACTGTTCCAAAAGGTGCTGACTGATTTGCACTCTTACCCTTTGTGTTCCTGAAGAAGTCTGAACACTGCACAACACTCCGGCTGCAGGCCTCTCACTTTGAGAGCTTTCATAAGGCAGTCGTGTAAGCTCATTCCATTGCGCACATTGACCTGCAAAAAGATAACTTTTAGTACCAACACAGGCTATGGAGCCACTTGCAAGATGAGCACTGAAATACATACATCCATCTGTAAAATGGTATAGGTTTATGACATACTATTTGCAATGGTATCCAGCAGTGAGTGCAAGCAAGTGCACACAGACCATCAGCCTGGAGCACATAATGCATCCCCTGTATTATTATCCCCGGAACAGTTGTCCATGACACGTTAACTAGAGGAAAATACTTTTATTAGAACAATACAAAGAATAAGACTATTTTAAAAGTGGGGAAACCAATTCATGTTTATTACATTGTATGACTTGGAAAGATATATGTCTTGCTATTAACAACAGAGTTGGTATTTGGGGACCAGTGAGATGACTCAGCAGGGAAAGACACTTGTTGCCAAGCCTGACAACCGAAGTTCCATTCCTGGGACCAATATGGTGGAAGAAGATACAAACTCCCAGAATTACTCATCCTCTGACCTCCACAACTACACCATGGGACAGGCATATGCACACATGGACACAACACACACACAAAATAAATTTTAATTAAGTGTTGGGGGAGTGTAACATCTCTAACTACCTTCACCTGCAAGTGTACACATGAGCATGTGCATCAGCAGAGGGAAAACAAGCGTGAGATAATGCTCTATAATAAAATCTTGCCTATGTTCAACAAATAGAAAGCTGATCTTCCTAACAAATTTCAAGGTAGTGAGATGAGTAGGAAATAGAAGAGCAGAGCTCCTGCTTGGCTTTAGTGACAGACACCAATATGCACCAGACAGACTGGGCAGTATGTGCCCCACACAGTGCCCTAATCCACACTTCAGAAGTTTTGTTGCTACTTGGAGCCGAACGCAAAGTACTTGTACCTACAGCATTAAAATATTGAATAATCTCCTAAAGGGTTTAGATATTTTAGCTTCAAAGCCTAGGAAATTAATTTTAAAAAAAAAAAAGTAGGTGAGTCAGCAAAGCCAGCAAGAAGAGCAGGACAATTTGAAGTGGTTCTGAACTGACCGCATGGCCCCATACCCTGGCTATCTGTATAACCAGGTGGGAAGCAATGGCCCTACTTGGCCATTCTCTTTCTAGCTGATTTCAGATAGTGCTGTCTTAAGAAGCAAAGCAAGGATGTCTGACCTCAAAACAGACCACAACATCTGAACACAAAGTAGAGACAAAACCAGTAAGAAGGAGCGAGACAGAACCTAAACAATGATAACTCGTGTTTAAGTTTTTCACATGGCCTTATTTTTATATTGCTGACCACTAACAGGGATTTAGCTGACCAGTCACCAGTCTTCAAAGAGTACAGATAGGCTAGTAAAGAGAACTACAACCAAGTCTGAAGGTATAGGACAGCTAATCCAGGTGTAACAGAGATCAGGGAGGAAATTCTCCTAAATGACCGATTATGTCAGAGGAAAGCAAAAGGTTCTTCCAAGCTGTAAGAGTTCCTCCTTGACTGTGGAAGAATCCAACTGATTCTCCAGGTTAATGGATTCTCTTTATCACAGGAATACGAAGGGGAAGAACTGGGGAGCTAGACAGGGACAGAGGTCACCCAGTCCTTATAAATCTTGTTGCCTATTTAAAAATAAATACTATTAACATCTTTTAGGTTCCTTATAGCTGGCATGGTGGCTTGTATCTATTTCCAATATTCAAGAGACTGAAGCAGATGGTTATTTTGAGTTTAAGCTCAGCATGGACTGCAGTGTTAGACCCTGCCTAAAGAAAAAAAGTTTCTTGCACATACCAAACTAGTTCAGACACATGTTATCTGGGATTTGTATCAAAACAAATGAAAAGGTGTGGGTGGAAACAGACATACAGAACTGCTATGATCAGCTAAGGGTAAGCCAGGTGATGTACATAGCAGAACTGTTATTGTCTCTCTACTTTCACAGTTACTTACCCTTATAGCATCTTACTAACGTCCAGCAAAACAAGGCAGACATGCCTGCACTAGAGAACTATAAAGACATGAGGGGAGAAAACAGCAAAGAATGCTAAACTCACACACTGACAGACTCATGACCTGCACCTATGCTGCAAGCATGGCTTTCAAGACTGTAAAGTGATGTGAGGTTATTTTATTACCTGTATTAGAAGTCACAGGTTCTGAGAGCTAGACGGCTCTTTAACGGTCCTCTACTCCACTAACATTCTCACATGCAGACAGCATGGGAGCAGCCAAGGGGGTTGTGAAATAGATTCCCTAGCCTCCAGTACCAACACATCCAAGGAGTCTGCTTCCGGAACCCTGGGATACAGCCCAGGAACCCGTGTCTATGCTTGTCTGTCAGGTGGTTGTAAGGGCAGCAGTTCTCAGCTCTGGTCACTCACCTGTCCAGTAACAATGAGAAGCAGTGGCAGCAGCCAGAGAGATGTGCATGTTTAGAAAACAAAATGACAAGGAACATTTAAAGGCTAATTATTCTTCTAAAATCATTTCAGGCAGACACATCCTCTGTCTATTTCTCCTACTCCCACGGCTATACACTGTAAGTAGTTAAATGATGTCTCACTGAGTTGTATGGAGAGAAATCCTGGCTTTCAAGTGTGGAGCCACCCTAGGATGGGGAGAGTGCTGGCTGCCTGAGGGTACTGCCTGCCAAAAGACACCTTCCATCACTGGTTTCCCAGAGAAAGGTGGTTCATATTTGCCAAAGAAATAGAAGAAACTAACATCCTTTATAAGCTTTTCATAAGCTGCAGAAGATGTCAAACTCCCATCCACCTACTATGCTCCAACAAAGGCTGCCAAGGACTACCAGATGAATAAATGACTCAGAAACACTATTAGCTGCACTAATGAGTCAGCTACTCTTAAGTATGCTCCTTGGGCTGGAAAAGTTAGAGAGGCTCAAATACTAGGTAACTTGTCTAGATGCTACAACTAACAAAAAACAAGAGAGGAACTTATTTTTGCATCCATCTGTGGGAAACAACCATGTTGTGGAATATTAATATAAGATATATTACATTCATTTATGCTGTGGAATATTTGCTTAACGATGCAAAGTGTTGCATTCTTCTATGTTGTATTTGTTTAACTCTGTAAAGCTGTGTTACTGTGCCTGCGTAAAACACTTACTGCTCTAATAAAAAGCTGAATGGCCAATAGTGAGGCATGAGAGAGGGATAGGTGGGGCTGACAGGTAGAAAGAATAAATAGGAGGGGAAAGAAGAGCTAGAAGTGAAAAAAGGAGAAGGAGAGGAGGATGCCATGGGTCAGCCATGGAGTAAGAAAGAAAGACATATAGTATAAAGAAAGGTAAAAAGCCCAGAGGCAAAAACGTCAAAGAAAGAAAAGATAATTTAACTTAAGTTAGAAAAACTAACTAAAAACAAGCCAAGCTAAGGTTGGGCGTTTATAAGCAAGAATAAGTCTCCAAGTATTTACTTGGGAGCTGGGTGGTGGGCCCCCAAAGAGAAGGGAGGGAGGGAGGGAGAGAGGGAGGGAGGGAGGGAGGGAAGGAGGGAGAAAGGAAGGCAGGCCAACTACACAACCAATGTGCTAAGTTTCTAGTTAAAGCAATACTAACTAGTGACGATTTTCTTTTTTCTCCTAAAAAAAAAAAAAAAAAGCTGAAAAAGCTGTTGGCAATTAGAAATTACTGCAGGTTGGGAGAAACATGACAGACTGATATGTTCAGAAGAACTTTATTAGTTATGAGCTCACAGCTACAGCCAGCCCTGATAAGCCCTAAAGAGGGAAGGGATTTGGAGAATTGGAATACTGCACTACAGATAGTGCAACACGGAGAGAAAAAGGGTGCCTTCAATCAGGAAGAACAAAGGCCACAGTTACAGGTTCTTACAGGCTGAGGAAAGCAGGAGGCTCCATGTCACCTAGCCCACAGGGCCCTGTCCTGGCGGGAAACTCTAGACAAGAGTAAACTTAGATTCACAGTTCTGGTCCAGAGGAGGTGGCACAAGCTAGAAGGTCTGTGATGTAATACTGGCACTACAAATTCCGAAATACCTGATCTATGAATCGGGAGTGCAGAGTAGAAAAGAAAGTAGAGAAAGAGTTTTGGGTTCAAGAACCAGTCTGAATGGAGAAGCACCAGCCAGCACAGGCAACCAGCACAAACACTTTGTCCCTACTCTTAGGGAAGCTACTTAGCAGCCTTCCTTTTTTTTTTTTTTAACTTTTTACTTTTTATTTTGAATCTAAGTTGCCCATGCTAGCTAGCTCTGAAAACACTCAGTAACCCACATAAGCCTTAAACTGAAGATCATCCTACCTCAGCCTCCCAAGAACCAAAGTAACAGTCCTGAATTGCCAGGCCCAGCTTTATTTTGATAGCCATATTGAATTTTTTTGTTTTTAGAGGAGGAAACAAAATAATACTTTAGTTGTTTTTTGAGTTTTGCCATCAGTTTGAAGGGGGGGGGGGGACCACCTAAGATCCAGCATCACAAATGAAGGCTCCTTCAGTTCACAAAAGAAGTATGAGAAAGGGCTGGAGAGGTGGTGCAGTGGTCAAGAGCACTTGCTCTTGCAAAGGATCCAGGTTGTGCTGCCAGTGCCAACGCCCTCTTCTGGCACTGCATACACATGGCACACTGACATATACTCAGGTACAAACACCCACAGACATAAAATAAATAATGATGAAGGAATTTACTAGCAAAACCTGAGAGGGGACTATTAGAAGAAAACCACGAAAGCTCCGGCTGACCTCCTATCAGAAATAGCGCCTCTTCCTCTCCCTAAAATAAGGATGCAGAAAACAAGCCTTTGTGGGCAATGTTAGGTCAGAGTAGGGAGTGTGAGAAGAACAGTGATTTAATAAAATAAATCTGCACTTGGGAGAAAAATTAAATAATAGAGACCAAGTGACAAGGAGATTCCCATCTATAAACTGGACAGACAACCCAGCCCACTTTCCACAGGGGGAAGAACTACATTTTCTAGGGTCACATACCACTGTCCTCTGCTTATTCGGCAAAAAAACTCGGATAGTGTTGCTTGTCTTAGAAGAATCCGTGAGTTTGCCATCATCTGAGGCCCGGCGCTGATAGCCAAACTGCTGAACAATTGTAGGGGAGATGCAGCTGGAGCCATCAAATACCGCATCTTTGAGTCCAAAACCATTGCTGATCGTCTTCCAAGCTCCCTGTATGTGCTCCATTGATGCAGTTTAAAAAATACTTAAACCTGAAAGACAAGTAATTATAATTCTAGAAGAAAGTACTTAACTCAGGAATGCAACATAAATAAAAGTTGTAAAAACTATGGTGTGTGGATTTTCATAATCTGTGAGCAAGTTAATCAGGAAAAAATGTACACAGTGGTATGTTTCCATAAAATGGGTAAAATGACCAGATTCCATATCTATTTACAAAGTTCATAAATTTTCCACTATAACATCAGGGTTCAATTTGGGTGCAGAACCAAAGCTGAAAATGAGTCATTTAACCCCAACACAATCCGATGGTTTTTAGTTTTTAGTTTAGTCAGGCATAAGACTAATGCCCACACACTGGCTTACAGTCAGCAAGTAAATGGTTCTTCTCCAGAAAACTATAAGGTTAACAGAGAAATCTCCCTTCAAGCCTTAAGTCAGAAACTTGTTTTGTCTATCTAGCAACAGCTAGTACTCACCAGGAGCCTCTATTGAGAGGCAGTGTACAAAGCATGCATGAACACATACATGCATACACACACCCGCACACGCCCGCGCGCACACACACACACCATTCCTATAATTTGCCTTAACCCTCACAGTTATTAAATAGAAATGATATTCCCACCCCTCGCCTTTAATCCCAGCACTTGGGAGGCAGGGACAGGTGGATCCATGTGAGTTCAAGGCCAGACTGGTCTACAGAGCAAGTGCCTGGACAGGCTCCAAAGCTATAACAGAAAAACTGTCTCAAAAAAACAAAGAAGGAAGGAAGGAAGGAAGGAAGGAAGGAAGGAAGGAAGGAAGGAAGGAAGGAAGGAAGGAAGGAAGGAAGGAAGGAAGGAAGGAAGGAAGGAAGGAAGGAAGGAAGGAAGGAAGGAAGGAAGGAAGGAAGGAAGGAAGGAAGGAAGGAAGAAGAAATTCCCTAAACTTATTAAGCAGGCTTCAGAACATGGCAGTAATCCCAGCACTTAGGAAGTAGATGCAGGCAGATCTCTGTGTGAGGCCAGCATGGTCTACATACCTATTCCTGGACAGCCAGGGCTACATAGTGAAACCTTGTCTTAAAAACAAAACAAAAAACCTCACCAGAACATGCCTACACTACTCATACCTCAGAACTTATTCCCTTCACCGAGAAGATTGAAAACCCCAGAAACAGACAAGATGGCCTTTTTCACTACCTGTCTCCAACCAAGGCTGCCTTCTAAAGAATTTTACCTGACACTCCAGCCAAAATTGCCTGTTTCCTTCCCCCAGCAAACAAACCTGAATAACTCTTGGGGCAATGCTTACAGTACAGACTGTGTACAAGCGTCTGCTCTGTGAGCAGAGCTCACTAGCATACCCTACTATTGGAGCAGTGCCTGCACCACAAAGGCACTCAACCCAAAGCTTTGTGTAAGTCTACGAGCTCTCAGGCATTCTATTGCTATGTTATATTGAACTGTCATTCTTCTCACAATAACTGTTAGTTAACATACGACCTTAATTGTGATTTGATTTTAAAGTGAAAGGGGTTTACTCACCAATCACATCACAGTTAAGTACAATTCCTTGATCATTTTGAATCAACCAAAGTCAACTGTCAACTGATGCTAAATAAACTGAAAACTAATAAATCCAGGCATGGTAGTATTTGCCTTTAATCCCAGCACAGGAAGGCAGAGGCAGACAGCTCTCTTTAAGTAGGCCAGCCTGATCTGCTTAGGAGTTCCAGGACAGCCAGGGCTCTTCAGAAACCCCGTCTCAAAAAAAAAAAAAAGGGGCAAAAAGAAAAACTAATTAAACAGTAGTGATTCTAAATCCATAACATATTAAGTATTAAAATTTATTAAGAAAAATGTTATAAAATATAACACAGAATTATAATCACATACAAATTCCATTTACAAAAACAAATATTGGGTAGAAGAGATGGCTCTTGAACAGGACTCCAGTTCAATTCCCATGCTGTGAGGTACTTTAGTCTGCTGCCATCTGAATTATCTACGAATCTTCCCTTTTCGACCATTACTGGAGTTGAATTCTCTTGTGACTTCTGACCTTATCTTCTCACACTTCAAAGAACATTATGTCTTCCCCCTTTTCCAATTAAATATGTACCTGCCCTAAAAGAGGAAAAAGTTCAGGTTGTACAGGACACTAGATGGCAAAGTAGCCCAGGGTTTGCAGGAAGAAACATACCATCTACTCTGTACAGATGCAGCAGGAAAGGCTAACGGCACAACTACCACGTGGGGAATCACCCCAGGCTAAAGCTGGACAAAGGGTGCAAAAGAAAAAAGCCTGGAACAGAAAAACAAAGCCTGGAAAAGATGGAGGAACAGAGTAATCTCATGTATAAATCTCACTAAAAACTGGGTAAACGAAAAGCTATAAAGACTCTGTCTTACATCTTAAACCTGGGCTCTCAGTGATTTTTATGCGAAGTTTTCAGATTGTTTCACTGACTAGTCACTAGACATCTACTTCTTGTCATGGGGAGGGGGGGTTAATACAAAAAAAATGAGGAATGTGCTACTTCATCTTCTCAGAGTAGCAAATGCTTCTCAAGTTTACAGAGGATAAAGACATAGACTGATGAAGATAACCAACACTCCTGGGTGTAACTTTTCTTTCCTTCGACCCACTCAGCACACTCTGGATCCAGGGCTTCCAATGCATTAGGAAAGCACTCTACCATCAGGCCACATCCCAGCCCTTAATCTTCCTAAGAATCCCAGGCCTATTTTCTAGTATCAAATTTGAGGCTACTTCATATTTATACAAGTCTTTTTAAAACAGAACTAGAAACCTCAGTGAAGAGTATTTGTGACTCTTTGCAGAGGACCCAGATTCTGTTCTCATCCACCCACCCATACGGCAGTTCATAACCACATGCAATTCTAGTTCCAGGGGATCCAAGCACAAATGAGGTATAGATGTATGTGCAGGCAAACACTGTATACATTTTTTTTAAAAAATCAAAGAAAGAACAAACTCTTTCAAAAACCTAAATCCCAAAGAATCCCTGAACCCATTATAAGAAACCTTGTCCAGAGCAGAGCATGGTGGTACAGGCCTGTAATTCCATTCTTGGAAGGTAAGGCAGGAGGATCAAAGCATCCTCAGCTACACAGGGAATTCAAGGATACCTGTGATACAAAATCAGCTAAAGTGAATGAGTGAATAAATGAATGAATGCCAGAAAAAGAAAAACACATGAGGTCAGGTGGTAGTACAGACAGGCCTATATATGCTCGGCATTCCAGAGACAATGCCTGAACTAACATAGTAAGACCCTGTCTCAAAACACAGACCATAGGAGGAGGCATGTATAGAGAGCCCTGATTCTAGACCAGCATAGACTACAAAGACAAATCAGGCCCTAATTCAGCAGGCCCAGGACTTAGGCCTAGACTCTTGGTACACTAGCAACAGGTCTCTAGACTGGACAAATCCAGACACTGGGCAATCAAGGCCATTCTGAAGGGGACATTAACCCAATGAATACTGCAAAAACCAGCAGTCTCCTCCCCAGCTCAGTAACCAGACTCACAGAACATATAGCTTCCCCAACCTAACACAAAGTTCAGTAAAGCTCAAACTCAGAGATCTACCTGCTTCTACCTCCTGAGTGCTGGGATTAAAGGCTACCAGCAGCAGCCGCTGAGAAAGGTTTCTCTAACATTCACGATTACTTAAGTTTTACTTTTACTGTCCATGGTCCCTTTGTGAAGGACCTCATTATTCACAGAAGTCAAGAGAGAAAATGAACAGGACATCCAATACAGGAAAGAAAGCAAAGGAAATCCCCAGTAGGCCAGAGGAGGGGAATTCCTGGATGACACATGTGTGTCCAACACAGAAACCCTAACAACCTGAATCTGGAAACATCAAACTACCACTAGCAATGCTTACCTACACAACAGTTTTTTTTTTTTCTTTTCTTCTAAGGAAAAAGAGAAAGAGCAAATAACCCATATAACAAGTTTCCGTGCACCTATGGCCCTGCTGACGCAAACACAGCTCTCCTCAAAAGGAATGAAAAAGAATTCTGAGCCAAAAATGAGTGGCAGCAGTCCAAAATGACATGCCTCACCATGGAGGTGGCTGCAGGAGAAAGAAGACATTTGTCATAGCACTTACCAAGTACAGCGGCGGGGACATGGCAGGGAGATACAAAGAGGGGTGCTCTGCTACAGGCTCCAGATGTCACCCAGGCTACACTTAATTTGGGGTTGGGTGGAGTCTAGTGATCTATTCAGAGGACAGTTCAGAGGTTTTACCTGATACCAAAACTGTTTGGCCAAATACAGATGTGGGCAATGAATGGCTATTAAGGGGACCAAAGGTAGCCCAAGATAATTCACTCAGGATCTGCCACATTCTAACTCTCCACAATTAAAGAAGTTCTAAGTCAGCCTTTTAGAATCTTTCACACAGGTACGCTTTTTTGTTTTGCTTTGGTTTTCTGGGAACTTCAGGTTGCAGCCCTTTAACCTTACTATCTTTCTTACAGAAGAAGCAGTAAAGCCTGTGCTGGACTCTGAGAGCTTCCTGTGGCTGAATATGAATGACATAATCCAACAGGGCAGAACTTCACAAAACACAGGACACACATCACTCTGGTTTACAAGATGACTTTAGGGGATATGGGGCATGAGAGGGAGAAAGCCTCAACTGGCTAGAAGATGTTTGCTTGTATGGCTTTAATACTTCCTAACCTCTTTCCAGCTCAAAGCCATGGAGAGACCAGACAGCAAACTAAAGGAGCACTGCTACCTTTCTTTTACAGACAGTACAGAAAGTCTAGAATTATGTGCAACTCTCCTAGTAGTTCTGTTATACTACTTATATAGTGCTTATAACATTGTTATTCCTTGATTTTACATAAAAGAAATAAATATAAATCGTGAACCAGAGCCAGTGAAGTGGCTCAGTGGGTAAAAATCATTTGTCATGTAAGCTTGAGTTTAATATTCAGAATCCAGTGGAAGGTGACAATTGACTCATAAGTTGTCCTCTGACCTCCACATTTGAGCCATAGCAAACACAAGTGCACACTTATACATCATAAACACACAATAATCAAAAATAAAAATTTTAAAAAGAGTGTGGGCCAGTGAGATGGCTCAGTGGGTAAAAACACTTGTCACCAAGCCTACCCTGAGATTGATCTACTGGACTCACATGTTGGAAGGTAAGAACCAGCACCAAGTTGTCCTATGATCATCACATGTGTCCCATGGCACATATATATGCATGTGTGCATGCACGCACACACACGTCATAGAATATTAAAATGTGTTACATGCATCTATGCTGTGGAATATTTGTTTAATGATGCAAAGAAGTGTTGCATTCTTTTATGTTGCATTTGTTTAACTCTGTGAAGCTGTGTCATTGAGCCTGTCTAAAACACCTGATGGTCTGTCTAATAAAGAGCCAAAGGCCAATAGCAAAGCAGAAGAAAGGAGGGGCTGGCAGGCAGAGAGAATAAATAGAAGAAAAAGGAATTGGGAGGCAAGAGAGATCAAGGTGTAAAAAAAGAAGGGGCCAGACACTTTGCTATACAGCAAGTGACAGAGTAAGAAGTAAAGAAAGGTATACAGGAATAGAGAAAGGTAATAGCCCTGAAGCCAAAGATAGGTGGGCTAACCTAAGTTAAGAAAAGCTGCCTAGAAACAAGCCAAGCTAAGTCTGGGTGTTCATAGCTAAGATAAAGTCTCCATGTGTGTTTATTTGGCAGGACTCCAAAGAGTAAAAAGTAATAAAACAACCAGAAATTCACACTCTCACGCAAAATCAAGGAATAAATGCTGTGGGACAATGGTCTTTTATCCTCTCACTCAGTAGCCAGGCAGTAAGTATAGACAGGGCGACCAGGCAGGAAGTAGAGGTGGGGCAACAAGAATTCTGGGAAGAGAGAAGTTTCAGTCTGCAGTCATCACCCAGACACAGAGGAAGCCAAACACAGAGCAAGCAAGATGTGACTGACTGCCTTACCGAAAAAGGTACCAAGCCACATGGCTAACACAGACAAGAATTATGAGCTAATATAAGTTATGAGAGTTAATAAGAAACCTGAGCTAATAAGCCAATCAGTTTATAATTAATGTAGACCTCTGTATATTTCTTTGGGACTGAACGCCTGCAGAACCAGGCAGGACAGAAATCCCAGTCAACAAATAAACAAACATAAAAATTTAAATTTAAAGAGGTAGTACTGTTACTGGGTGCAGTGTTGTACACTTTTAGTGCAACAGCTCTCTACTGTGTTAGGTGAGGAAGACAAAGGCTAAAGTTAATGGAACGCTATGCTAGCAGAAATAGTGTCCTTTACATAAAATGACTGTCCTTCCCTGTGCCTGGGAGGCTAGAAGAGGGCACTGGAGCCCCTGGAACTAGGGACTGAGAACCACAGCCCAGTCCTCTGCAAGACCAGTCAGTGATTTTAACTTTTTAACCTCTGAGCCAAAACTCCAGCCCCACTCCCAGGCTTTTAAACAAACCTAAAAATTATAAAATTCTGGCAACCAGATCTAAAGCCTGTCTGTTCATTTCCACTCTTTCTGCACCTCCAGTTGTCACTCTCTCTCTAAATAAAGCGCCTAGAAGTGCCTAGCCTCCACTCCCTCTCCTACTTCAAAGCAGACAGGATCATTTCAAGAGTTGTATAGCTTCCCCCACCCCACACCCCCCTTTTTTTCCAGACAGGGCACCTCACTGTATAAAGCCTCAAATTGGAGCTTCTCTGGCCTACACCTCTCAGAAGCAGGGATCACCTAACTGTTCACAGTCTACACTCCTTTTCAGACAAACAGCCATGTTCACTTAACAGCCATTTCCCTCACCCTCTAGTCTCAACTTTGACAAGACTCCAAGCTGGAACTTGATCTGAAATTGAGACACTGGGCATTAGGTTCAAAAAACTTAAAACAGACATTCATGAGCATGTTGGGCCATGCATATCAAAAGCAACACAGAGGTCTGCTATTAAAGAGGCAATACTCTCCACATTTGATCAGTCCCTATTTCACTCATTTATTACAGTTTCTACTGCTGTGATAAAACATCATGACCAAAAACAACTTGGGGAAAGAGTTTATTTCATCTTACAGCTTGTATTCCATTATCCAGAAAGTAAGGGCAGGAACTTGAGACAGGAACTTGAGAAGGAGTGCTGCTTATTGGCTTGCTCCTCCTGGCTTGCTTTGTTATACACCCCAAGACTACCTGCCCAGGATGGCACTATCCAGGGTCATCCCACAATCAATTACTAAGAAAATGACCCACAGGCTAGTGTACAGACCAATCTAATGGAGGCATTTTATCAATTGTGGCTCCCTCTTCTGAGATTTAGCTTGTGTCAAGGTGACAAAAACAAGCAAAAAAAAAAAAAAAAAAAGAAAGAAAAAGAAAAATCAAACACTAGAACAAACTCTCAGGTCAATTTTTTTTTTGTAGAAAAATGACAAGCTGATCCTAAAATTTACATGGAAACACAAATGACCCAGAAAAGTCAAAACAATCTAATTTTGGTTTGATTTTTGACTCAGAATCTAGACTAGCCTGGAACTATCAGTGGAACATGAGCCGACCTTGATTGAACCACCTGTAACTCCAATTCTAGGGGGACCAAAAATTCTCTTCTGGCCTAAGAGTGCTTGTATTCATGTGGTGCAAAGACAAACACATACAGTCTCATAAAATAAACATTTTAGCTGGGCAGTGGTGGTGCATGCCTTTAATCCCAGTATTTGGGAGGCAGAGGCAAGTGGATCTCTGAGTTAGAGGCCAGCCTAGTCTACAAGAGCTAGTTCCAGAATGGTTCCAAAGCTACAGAGAAACCCTGTCTTCAAGAGAAAACCTGTCTATAATAATGATAATAATAATAATAATCCTTTAAAAGCTATTAACTTTTTATTTCATGTATCTTTAATTTACTTATTTACATGTATGTCTGTACAACATGTGCGCATGCCTGGTGCCTGCAGAGGGCACAAGAGGTTATCAGATCCCCGGAACTGGAGTTACAGGTAGTTTTAAGTCACCCAGTGTGGGTGCTTAACCAAACCCAGGTCCTCTAAAAGATCAGCCATTGTTCTTAACTGCTGAGCCATCTCTACAGCCCTAACTTCTTCTTTTAAACACAAGGTTGCAAGGCAGTGGTGGCGCGGGCCTTTAATCCCAGCACTCAGGAGACAGAGGCAAGTGGATCTCTGTGAGTCCAAAGCCAGCCTAGCCTAGCAATGTTACACAGAGAAACCCTTTCTATCAAAAAAGTCAGGGTGTCACTATGTAATTCTGGCTGGTCTGGAACTTGCAAAGTAGGAGACTGGTCTAGCTGCCTGCCTCTACCTCCCAAGTGCTGGGAATTACAGGTTTGCACTACCACACCCAGCAAATTTTATTCTACATATATTTTGTCACCGTTTTTTAAAATTACAGTTAACTGAACCTATTATGTCTTTTTTAAAAGGCATGCTGATCATTAAAAATGAAACATTACTAAAGTTACTGTTACTTAAGTTTAGAGTTCCTGGGAGAGCTATACATCTCCAGTACCTCCGTGGCAGTAAGGCTAGGTAGTAGTCCTACTCCCAGAATAGAGGTTCAAGAAATCTGGAAACTTCAATTAAAAGAAAAAAATCAATAAACAACATAAACTTAATAAAATTATTCTTTTACCTTCCAAAAGCCGATTCAGAACAATTTTTTAATTAGCTAAAATTATGGTACTTCCAAGGGATCTTTAAAAATTTTTTATTTTCTATCTAGAAGGCAAGGTGCATGCATGTGAGTACAGGTGTCTGTGGAGGCCAGAGGCATTAGATCCCCTGGTGTTGAGCTTACAGGTGATTGTGAGGTAACCATTATGGGTCCTGGGAACTGAACTCAGGTCCTCTACAAAAACAAGTTATCTGAAGTGCTAAGTCATGGAACCAGCCCAAGTGGTTTTAATAACCTTAGAACATTAGAATGTCCATAGCAACATTATTCCAAATAAACAAAAGGGGAAATAACCCAAATGTCATTAAGTGACAGAGAAGAGGCATTATCTAAGCAACAACTGGTTATACTTGATTATAAAAAGTAATGAACAGATTCAACACAATGCCCAGCAAAATTCTTCAAAGACCTCGAAAGAACGGTACTCAACTTCATATAGAAAAGCAAAAAACCCAGGATAGCCAAAACAATCCTATACAATAAAAGAACTTCTGGAGGCATCACAATCCCTGACTTCAAACTCTACTACAGAGCTACAGTACTGAAAACAGCCTGGTATTGGCATAAGAACCAAATAGAAGACCTAGTTATCAATCCACACATCTTCGAACACCTGATTTTTGACAAGGAAGCAAAAAGTATCAAATGGAAAAAAGAAAGCATATTTAACAAGTGGAGCTGGCATAGCTGAATATCAACATGTAGAAGAATGAAAATAGACCCATATCTATCACCATGCATAAAACTCAAGTCCAGATGGATCAAAGACCTCAACATTAAAGCCAGCCACACTGAAACTCATAGAAGAAAAAGTACACTTGAACACATTGACACAGGGAACCATTTCCTAAATATAACCCCAGCAGCACAGACACTGACAGAAATAATAAATGGGACCTCCTGAAACTGAAAAGCTTCTGTAAAGCAAAGGACACAGTCAACAAGACTAAACGACAGCCTACAGAATGGGAAAAGATCTTCACTAAACCCACATCAGACAGAGTTCTGATCTCCAAAATATACAAAGAACTCAAGAAATTGAACACCAAAAGATCATATAATCCAATAAAAAAAAATGGAGTACAGACCTAAACAGAGGAATCTAAAATGACTGGAAGAACCTTAAGGAAATGCTCAACATCCTTAGGCATCAGAGAAATGCAAGTCAAAACAACTCTGAGATTCCATCTTACAACTGTAAGAATGGCCAAGATACAAAACAGTGATGATAACTTACGCTGGACAGGTTGTGGGGAAAAGGGAACACTTCTGCATTGCTAGTGGGAATGCAAACTGGTACAACCCCTTTGGATGTCAGTGTGGCAATTTCTCAGAAAATTAGGAAACAACCTTCCTCAAGACCCAGTAATACCACTTTAGGGTATATATCCAAAGGATGCTCAATCATGCCACAAGGACGTATGCTCAACTATGTTCATAGCAGCTTTGTTTGTCATAGCCAGAACCTGGAAACAACCTAAATGCCCCTCGATCAAAGAATGGATAAGGAAAATGTGGTACATTTACACAATGGAGTACTACACAGCAGGAAAAAAACAACATCTTGAACTTTGCAGTAAAATGGATGGAGCTAGAAAACATTTTGAGTGAGGTAACCCAGATACAGAAAGACAACTATCACATACTCACTCATAGGTGGTTTTTAAACATAAAGCAAAGAAAGCCAGCCTACAAACCTCAATCCCAGAGAACTTAGACAACAATATGGACACTAAGAGTGACTTACATAGATATAATCTACATGGGAAGTAGAAAGTAGAAAAAGACAAGATCTCCTGAGTAAATTGAGAGCAACCCTTGGAGAAGGGTTGAAAGGGGGAAGGGAGAGGCAGGAAGGGGAACAGAGAAAAATGTAGAGCTCAATAAATATCAATTAAAAAAAAAGAAAAGCAAAAAAAAAAAGTAATGAGGAGTTGGAGAGTAGGACCAAAATATATATGCTTATGATATTGTCAAAGATTAAAAAGAGACGAGCAGTAGTCGTAAATGCCTTTAGTTCTAGCACTTGACTTGGGAGGCAGAGGCAGGCGGATGTCAGGAGTTCCAGGTCAACCTGGTCTACAGGACTGTTGCACAGAGAAACCCTGTCTTCAAAAACAAACAAAAACAAAAAATTAAATATAAAGTATTTTAAAAAAAGAACCAAAAATAAAAAAAATGCTAGTAGAGGAGCCCCTTATCATCTGCGTGCATATTCCAAGACCCCCAGTGGATGTGGAATATGAATGAACTCTTGTCTACTCCCCTACGGCCAGATTGTCATGCAGGATAGCCACAACTGTGAGAGGCACAACAGCAAAACTAGCATGGACCTCTTACTCCTTCACAGCTTCAAATAGCAGTCTCCTTCAACTCGCACGCTCCCTTTTCTTTTCTTAGGTCCCTTGTAGCTTCTCTTGTAAACGGGACATTCTTAAGTAAAATAACGGTAATGTGAGTGCCAGCCTGTAATACCACACAGGAGGTCTGATAACAAGTACGTGACTGGAGGGTAGCATAAGGAACACAGGTATGCCAGACAAAAAGATGACTCATGTCCCAGGAAGGACAGGAAACAATGGTTTGAGGTTTCACCATGCTACTGCAAATGGCACACAATTTAAAAGTCAAGAATTTTCACTTCTGACTGTCCAGCTTATATTTTAAGACCACACCTAACAGGTAACTGATACTGGGAGAAGCAAAACTAAAGACAAGAGTGAAGTTCATTTTCTATTGTTATAACAGAACATCTGAGACTTAATTGGTAAAGAAGTTTATTTTGGCTTATGATCTGGAGGCTGGAAAGTCCAAGAGTATGTCAGCAGTGTCTCCTCAGGACCTTTGCTTCAGCTCATGCCCAAAGGCAAAAGGGAAGCAGTATATGCCAGAGACAAAGCACAGGAACTTCATGCTTTAAAAGTCACTCTTGAGGAGCTGAAGGCCTCAACCTCTCTGGCTGTTCTCTTAGAGGACATGGGTTTGGTTCCCAGGACCCAAACGGCACCTAACAACCACCTGTAACTACAGTTCTAGTGGATCTGATGCCTTCTTCCAGCTCCCATGGGCACTAGGCATGTACATGGTGCACACACATAAATAAAACAAATAATAAAATAATTCTTTTTTTAAACATGTTTATACCAGGGTTGATCACAACAGTCAGAACAGCACAACAATGAAGAGGAGGGGAACATAGCTACTGCCGACCCTGTTAGCTGAGGCTCCAGCAAGAACTAAAATAATTCTTAAAAGTTACTCTCATGGTAATTAATCCAGACCAGCAAGAGAATACTTCTAAAAATGGCATTAACTCTTCTTAATAACCTAATCAACTCTTAAAGGTCCCACCTCCCAATACTAACCCAGTAGCAATTACATTTCAACATGAGATTTGGCTGACTGGGTCAAACCACATCCAGAGAACAGTGAGAGAGATAGTACTGCACATGTGAAAACACGGGCGAACTTCAGACACTGCTAAGCTAAAATCCAAATTCTGGCTCTGTTCATACAAAACTCCCCAAATGGGCAAATTCACACATAATGTGTCCATAGTACCTGCTTCTCAGAAGCTAAGGACAAGACAGTCTGGAAGCCATTGGTGTAAAACCAGCTAGACACAGCAAAAAAGATAAGGGGGAGAAAGGGAACTGTTAAATGGGAACAAAGCCAGGCAGTGGGGGGACACACCTTTAATCCCAGCACTCAGGAGGCAGAGGCAGGTGGGTCTCTGTGAGTTCTGGCCTACAGAACAAGTTCCAGGACAGCCAAGACTACAAAGAGAACCCCTGTCTTGAAAAACTTAAAAAAGAAGGAAAAAAAGGGAGGGAGGAATGGGAGGGAG